>NW_008825156.1:2968781-2986858 GCF_000699105.1 Pygoscelis adeliae | reverse complement strand
GCACCCCGGGTGCTTTCCCCCCCCCCCCCCCCCCCCCCCTTGAGATTGCTGTGCGCTGCATTGCCCCGCAAACGTCTTCCCTCCCCCCCCGCCGCGTTTAGCCTGCGTGAATTAACTTGCGGTGAAAGTGCGTGTGGCCCCAGGGACCTGCATGTTGGGAAGGGTGCTGGGAGTGACCTTGCAAAGGTCACTCACTCATCCTTGTGAGGATGGGCTCAGGGCTGCGTTTGAAGTAGAGCGTTAATATACCACCTCAGCTACTGGCTCTCCCCTAACCTGCTTCTTTCAGGGGAATAGCACTCTAAAAGCAAAAATTTTGAGTATCGAGTGTAACTGAGAAATGCTTGAGCGGGTGCTCCTCACCAGGCCTGCGCATTAAAGTTCTTACAGTGCAAAGGGAGAACTTGGCACGTGGAGAGAGTGTGCGTCATACTGGGCCGCACTTCAGGAGACTTCTGCAAATGAAGACTGACATATCTTGGTTAACTTTTCCTAAATGTGGGCACTGCTGGCTTCCTGTCCTATCCCGTTCCCCCCAAACTCACAGTCCTTACCTGCTCTGCCAACGCTGCCTGGCCTTTCCTGCTCCGAATGAGTTGCTGCCTGTTCAGCACTAACTGTAGAATCACGTTGTGTCTATACTTGCATCCATCTGTGAGGCTGCCCCTGCCTCGGGCTCTTCAGGTGAGGCAGAAGCTGTGCTGCTGCTAGTGCAGCACCACTGGGGAAAGCATAGTGTCGGCTTCTGCAGGGACCCTGGGGTGAAAGCACAATATTCCATCATCATTGTGGCATTTCAGTACACCTGTGGCTGTCAGATTAGAACCCACATAACCAGGCTGCCATGCTGGTAGCTAAAAAAATAGAGGGTGGGAGAGATAGTAACACCAGACTCTAGACATCTTAATTCAAAACTATGCAGTTTCATTTTAAAACAAAACCATAATGTTGACTTTGAGGGATCACACTGTGCTTAAGAAGGGCTTGCCTAAGTGTTGTACAACTTCAGCTCTGGAAAGGCTTCAGGGCACAGAGCACCAGTTTTTCAGGGCAGTAGAATGGAGATTGCCAGACCATGCTGTGCTTAGAAGTACTAAAATGGCTTCCTTTACCTAAATGTAACATGGATGATCATTTAGAACATTCTACTAATGCTGCTGGAGTGCCACCCAGCTATAGAATCAATGGTTCTCAGGCTGTATTTGAGGGAAAGCTTTAGCAAGCTTAGACAGTGCATTGTCATCAATAATTAAGTTTTTTAATCATTTTACTGCATACAGGCAGTACTGCCAGATGGTTTAGGCATGTGATTTATATCCATTTTCTTATCTTCCTGGAATAAAGTCCGTCTTGCTTGATACAAATACTCTGGTGTCAGTAAAAGCTCCAAAGCCTGGAGAAATAACCTGTTGCTTTCCTTGCAGCAGTGCACCATGTCTCTCAAGGATCAGCTCATCCACAATGTCCACAAACAGGAGCAGAGTCATGCCCACAATAAGATCAGTGTGGTTGGTGTGGGTGCAGTTGGAATGGCCTGTGCTATCAGCATCTTGATGAAGGTAAGTGTCAAGCTTGGGATGAAGCAGCACAGCTGTGACTACCTGAGGCCTAAAATGGGGGCAAAAAGTAATCTCCCTTATTAGACTAATTGGGCTAGCACACAAGATGAACTTTTTGTTGTCCATTCTCTTCTTTGGGCCTGAAATGAAGCAGCAATCGTCAAGCTATTGACAGAGAACAAATAGCTGTAGTTCGTGTAAACCACATTTATCCCAGTATCAGACAGAACATGCTCTATGTATCATTTTGACTTAAGAGCTGCATTTACCTTTGAACGACTTCCAGAATCCCTTCTAAGAACTGAGGCATCGTTTTGTCTGAAGCAGAGAGTGTGATAGAATACTTCATTGCAGTGTGGACTGGAAAAAGTGGTCCTAGACACTCTGAATGACTTGTCCTCTGCATTGCATTATTATATTGAAAATGCTGTGTTTAACATCAGGCTTGCTTTTCTTAACTGTAAAATAGGTTGTTTATGAACAGCTATTAAATTATTCATCATTGTCAGGCTAAATTGTACAACTATTCCACACAGAATGTAGATATGAAAGTACAAAACTAACTCAATGAAGTGGATATCCCAGGAGACTAATTAAAGTACTCTGCTTGGGAACATGTAAAGTGATACAGATGAGCAAAATTGCTTAAATAGATCACAGCTTTTAAAAGGATTGTAACTTCACAGTTTACAAATTGGGTACTTTAGTCAAAAGAGGCAATAAACTTACTATTTAACCTTGGTCTCTTGTAGGACTTAGCTGATGAACTTGCCCTGGTTGATGTTGTGGAGGACAAGCTCAGAGGAGAGATGCTAGATCTCCAGCATGGCAGCCTCTTCCTTAGAACACCAAAGATTGTCTCTGGCAAAGGCAAGTAGTTGGCTCTAATGTGCTCGTTATTTCCAAATGGAGATAGCCACTTCAGATCTCAAACTGGTCATCCAAGTCTAGCACTTAGCCTGTCATCTTAATTTTTAGGAGGGAAGCTCACTTCACTTCTGCTCAGCTGACATTCAGTTTCATACTTCATTTCACTCCTGCACCTTTGAGAATTTTATTTCACAGCCAGTTAGCCCCTGAATGTGTTACTGCTTACTTCTTGGCCATAAATGTCTGACAGCTTTTTTTAGTGGCAACCTGACTAGGGCAAATGCTAGCCATCTCATACCTCGGTTAATGTGCAGCTCCAGTGTCCACAGGTAGTAGGTTATGAGGGCAGAGCCTTCTTCCTTTTCTACACAGCACTTGCACTAGATGCCATCCCAACAGCTACCCCATACCCATCTATGCCCAAGAAGTATGTAATACCACTGCCCAATTCTACATGTTAAGGTTTTGACATGCCCTTAAGGTTGCCACTTGTGGCAATGAACCGCTGTCTTAAAAGAAAACTTAACTTTCCATAGAAGCAAAGTCTAGGGTAACAATTACCAGGAGAATTTCGGATAGCAATACTAAAAGGAACTGAGAACTCCTGTTCTGAACCATGTGTAGAAAGAGGTCATGTTTGACACAGCCTTTTGTCTGCAGATTACAGTGTGACTGCACACTCCAAGCTGGTCATTGTCACTGCTGGTGCCCGTCAGCAAGAAGGAGAGAGCCGCCTTAACTTGGTCCAGCGCAACGTGAATATCTTCAAATTCATCATTCCCAATGTTGTTAAATACAGTCCTGACTGCAAGCTGCTTATTGTCTCAAACCCAGGTTTGTCTTGTGTTGCCTTAACAAGAGGATTTGGCTTAGAGAATAGTGTTTTCTTCAGTAAGGTGGCATTAGTATACTAATATGACCAAGCACAGGCTTCTAGCAAATACTTATGCCACATAGCGAGAAGTGTCATCTTCCCTCTCAACACTCAGCAAGTTGGTCCTCTGAGAAATAAACCAAGTTGCCTCCAACTTGGGTCTTCAGTTGCCTTTTAAGTGATCGTTAGCATAGGACACGGTAAGGGGCACTGATAATTGCATGCGTAGCATAAACAGCCTCTCAATTCTACCTTTAAAACAGTCGTTGTGTTAGTGCACTGCAGGGCCTGGCAATGGGCATTACTTTATGCTGTATTCCATGTAACTAGCATGCAGATAAAATCCTTACAGATGAACGGAAGATACCATCCTAGTTATCAAACTGCTCGTGAGTGGCACTTACCTTCCCTGTTCTGCTTACAGTGGATATTTTGACCTATGTGGCCTGGAAGATCAGTGGCTTTCCTAAACACCGTGTTATTGGTAGTGGCTGCAATCTGGACTCTGCCCGTTTCCGCCACCTCATGGGAGAAAGACTGGGCATCCATCCTCTGAGCTGCCACGGATGGATTGTTGGAGAGCACGGAGATTCCAGTGGTAAGGGTGAAATCTGGCTGGCTGTTACACAGAACTTTTTCTGATAGTTTGCTTGCAAGAAACATATCCAAAAGCTACAGCAAACCATTACTCAAAAACCTTTGCATTCTTACGGTGCTGCAGTGCAAGTCCTGCTTCAGTCTTTTGCTGCATAGAGTAACCCTAGATGATCTATATTTGACCTGAGTTACTCTGCTTGGAAAAGGTCATTACTGTAACCTGAGGAGGCTAAAAATTTCTAGGCTAAGTTGTTCCCATAACTCTCCAAAAAAAAAACCAAACTGAAGAAGCAAGAGGGTAAAGTTCTCTGCAAGGGACTCCCAAAGATCTGCAGTAGACCTACTGGTAGTCACTCAGTTGTCTTCACTGGCATCTCTCCATTACTTCAAGAACTATATATAAGAATTGAAGTGCAGAGGCAAGTCTAGAGGACAGGAGCAAGAGCAACTTTCTCCTTACTTAACCTGTACTTTCTCTAGCAGCACCAGAGCAGTGCTGTCTGCTTCTGACACTCGGGAGGACTCATTTGGAATAAATTCTTGTTTTGACAAATCTTTGCAAAAAACATAGTTACTGTCATTTTAGTTCATGTTGCCTAGGTGTTTTGCTTTAATAAAGGTATATTCAGATATGCATAAAGAAAGATGTTTATATGCTCCTAGGTTCTCAGCCCGCAATTTAGATTGGCCTTATAGGTCATACTATATTTAAAGTCATATCTAAATCAGTGATGTGTTGCAGGTTAATCCAACTAGATCTTACGTTAACTGTTAATTTGGGGAGGACAAAACTATGTTTTATTGTGAGATAATTAATCTATGTGCAACTCTCAGTACCTGTCTGGAGTGGAGTGAATGTTGCTGGCGTCTCCCTGAAGGCTATTCATCCAGACTTGGGAACTGATGCAGACAAGGAACACTGGAAGGAGATCCATAAGCAGGTGGTGGACAGGTAAATACTGATTTTTTTAATTTTTTTTTACATGAGAACAAATGATGAAGAGCTATAGCACCTCTGAACTGCAGTATCCTTACCTGGTTTCATGAATACCACAGTAGCCCAAAACAAATGTCAAGATGCAGACATAATAGAACTTGAAATAATATTTTAAAGGAGTAATGTAGATTTGGCAGAGTTAATTTTTCATGGTTAGTTAACTTTAAATTAGGGAAGTGCTTTAACTTACAAGTTCCCAGTGTAACTGTGGGGAGTAGTGTAAAATGCAAATAGAATTCTTCACTGCTGAGTTCATTTCAGTCTTGTCAGCAAATCGGTCAAGCTTTTTATCTGATGTCTCCAAATTGATTAAGGCATTTCCAAAAGCCCTTCTTACAAACTTTAAATATTTCAGTTGATGGTACTTGTTTTTTAATGAGTAACTTTGTCACTGCAGTGCCTATGAGGTCATCAAACTGAAGGGGTACACATCATGGGCTATTGGCCTTTCTGTGGCAGATCTAGCTGAAACTATTATGAAGAATTTGAGAAGAGTGCACCCGATCTCTACAATTGTTAAGGTGAGCAGCCCCTTTTTGCTAACTTTTGTCTTACTGGGAATTCTGAAGAACAGTGATTACTTTCTAGTTTAATTTCAACTAAATTTAATTGAGTTTTCCCTATAGGACATTTTATAGACATACATGAATTCTAGCCTAACTATCCTTACCTACTTTTCAGGGCATGCATGGAATAAAAGAAGATGTCTTCCTAAGTGTTCCTTGTGTACTGGGCAATAATGGCATCACTGATGTAGTGAAGATGATCCTAAAACCCGAGGAAGAGGACAAATTAAGGAAGAGTGCAGATACACTCTGGGGAATCCAAAAGGAACTACAGTTTTAAATCTGCCCAAGCAGTTCACTCTTTGCAGTTTAATGGGTTTAGTGGTTTGTCTTACGTTGCACTTTCCAAGTAGGTCAAATCTTTCAGTGTATGTATCTCAACTAGAACACACAAACTCAGATCTGAACAAATGAGTTTCCTAAAGATAACATTAGGAAACTATTCTAGGGTTTTTCCTGTTCAGACACCCATGTTCTTAGCCAGTGCTAGATAACCTAGTCAGTCTTGTACAGTGAAGTGGTGTGACAGAAATCCAGCATTCAAAGCAGCGCTGCCTAGAAAGCCCTCTGCCTCATCTTGTTTAATGTTGGTTTAGAACAATAAGTAACTAATTATTACACAATGTGAAACCAAAGACTATTTTCTTGCAGTTAAAGGATTGTCAAGCCAATTGACCAACCTTCTCTGCTGGCTGAATAGCTTAAATATTTCACTGTTGGTAGGTCCAAATGTGTTTTCCTAACACTGCTTTGGAATTTTTGTGTATACTTTTTTTTAGAGAGCCTTATTTTTGTGTACTATATCAGCCTAGTTGTAAATCTCTCCTGAGCATGTTTAAAAAAGGTTTCTGTATGCAACAAGACAATGACTGTCCAACTGTAGTACCAGCTCCAACACCAAATAAACCACAAACTGTTATTTCTGTCTCCTTGTTTTTCTTTATAGGGTGCAGCTCCACTTGCGTCTGTGTAATAATGTTATGTGTGGAGTTACTCTGTTGTAGGCTCCAGGTATTTATGTAGTGAACTTTCTGTCAGTCTCAAGGTAGGAATGAAAAAACAGGGACAGAAGCATTTAAGTACTCGGAAGTTAAACTTGATTCCCATCTTAATGCAAAGAAACAGGCTCTGATTGACATTATGTCAGGGGAGGGGAGAAACAGTGCAACAAAGGAAGTGTCTTCCTTACCTGTACACAAAAATGTGTGTAGGAAGAAATCTCCCCCTATCAAGTACCTGACATCCATAAAAAGTCAACTTGCTGCCAAGCACAGAAGAGCATCTCCTCTGGAATAGCAGCCATCAGGTAAATACTGATTTTTTTAAACTCCTCAAAACCCACAGTAAGTTAATTCTTCCTTATCTAACTATCTTCTCTATCATTAATATTTTAAAACAATATACCTCATTACAATGAAAAGGGAAAGGCCTTATTTTCAGCTTTTGCTAACATTAGGACACAGCATGTAGCTTAAGAATGGAAATAGATCACCTACTTAAATCCAGGGTAGACTTTTAATATGGTGATGCTTCCCAGAACAAAGTATTTTAGAATAAGCTGAAAGTGCTTTTGAAGCAACTTCAATACAAAGGAAAAGCTGCAGCTACTGTACTGCTTTCTCTTGTATCCACGTGACCAAAACAGCACCTGGAAAGAGCACATAGCAGTACTGTTTTATGCAGATGAGAAGACAATGGTATGAAGCCATTTTCAAAGCTTTCAGAAGATCCACAGGACTTAAAATTTTTACTACGTGAAGTCTCACCCAGCTTTTTAGTATGAACTCCAATCTCTTCAGATCCTATAGTAACATGAAAAGCCTTAAGACAAACACACAAAACATCTTGTGCAACACCAGTTTACTGTGCTGAGACCACAAAACTAAGTTAATTAAGCTAGCTTTGCTGAGGCAGCCTACAAAAGCAAATGGAGGAGGACAGCAGCATGCTGCTGAGAGGCGACAAGAGCAGCACCATGAATCCCTACAGTACTCCAAGTTGGGAGGTGCTCTGTACACCGTACCCTCTTTTGCAGACAGTGCAGTGTTTAACCACCAGGCTTGTCGATATGAGCTCTGTCCCAGCTAACACAGCCAGAACCCATGCTTCCTGTGGCATTCTGGTGTGCAGCATTTTCTGCCTGGCAGGTAGTGCAACACCAAACGTAGCAGCCTTTTTTTTTCCTAGCATTTTCTAGCAGAAAAAATGCAATATACATCAATGCTTCTTAAGGCACCATAAGGTATACTCCACTATGACCATGATCTGATGGTAGAATAGGCAAGTCAATATAACGGTTACTAAGCTCACTTCAAGAAAACAATCCTTGGGCATCAACAGCTAGGTCAAACAGCAGGGCCTTGAAATTTTGAGTTTCCAGCTTTCATTGGTCATAACAAAGGTTAGTTACACCGAAACGTGAATTTTTCCAGTTTTGGACACTGAAATGTCTTCCAAATCTCAGAAGTGAAGTGAAAGTATGGTTAAGCTGACACTGCATAAGCCAGGCCTGTTTGTAAAGAAATCGCATCGTACACAGCTCGGTAGAGGAAGAAAATATGCCACAAGTTTTATTCAGCGTAAGTCCACCAGCACAAAGATTACAGGAGATAGAAAGTGCATTAATAAAAGCTAGTCTTTACCAAAAAGAAAATATATTATTGATTCAAAATATCTTACACTTGAATGATGTAATAACTTATTCTGGGCACCTACTGATTAAGAGAAATACCAAGAGAATGGCTGTTTCATGAGGAAATCTAACTTCCCAGTTAAAGTCTGAGAATTTAGTAGAGATCACTGAGTCCAGCAGTCTTCCTTGCTTTCTGCATTAATGCCCTCAGCTGGAACTGCTTGCGAGACAGAAGACGTACATGCTGCAGAAAAAGAATAAGAACAGCTGGCTATTGGGAAAGTTTTGATATAATCTTAATTGTATTGCCATACAAATTTTCAAAGCATGACCCATTCCATGACCCAAACAGGATGTTAGTTTTTTGGAAACATGAAATGCATTAGTCTACTAAATGGCATTTTCTTGGCTTAAAATGACTTGCAGATGGCTACCAAATGTAATCACTACAGTGTATTTTTTGTGATTTTAATTACTAACCCTGCACATACTCTTATCAAAGAGAAAAGTAGTAATATGTACTCCAAAGGTGAGGTCAGACTAATGCACTTCCCATGGGGCAGAGAACGGTTCTTTTAACAGTAGATAAACAGAACTTGCAAGCTACATAAGAAGGAAATAATATGTCTCTACGTAGTGCATTGTACACTAGATGTTAAAAGCAAAGCTTAAGTGGTAACTTGGGGGGAACCTCAACTGTTAGAAAAAGGAAGGACTGGTAACTTGTTACGCAGTGGCCCCAGTACAGACTATTAACACTTCTGCACGCTAATCTTTCCAGATCCAATGGCAACATTAATTACTCTGACATATATATTTTGTGTAGTTTTATTCCATGTTAAAAAGTGGTTTTAATCTTTTCAAAATAACAACCGATCTGTTTCTAGTTAATCTGCCATCACCATGCACATTAAGCTCAAAATAAAGGAAGGTTATTAGATCAGATATTATGAAAACTTTCAGCATTAAGGACAGCAAAGAAAGGGAACAAATTGTCTAAGAAGGTACCTGCTAGAAATATAAAATTAGCTTTTTTTTCCCCCCCTATGATTCTAACACTCCACTGGCTGCCTCAGCAGAGGCATCCATAGACTGCAAGTGAAAAGCTGTCTGAATACTCCAATCACCCTTAAAGTTAGTTTCTCCAGAATGAGGATGCAAGCCCAATGGAAAGCTTATGTTGACACTGTTGCACTCACTGTTGCACACAATGATAAAAGACTTCATAGCTATAATGCTTTTAAAATCGGTCTTTTATCTTAATTCTGAAATTCCTCTTTTAAAACTTATGTTTCAACATACAAGTATTCATGTTCTTACAGGATCCTCTTCAGTGAAGAAATCACTAACATTAATAAGCTGAACAAAAGAGTTCAAAGTATTTAAACACATTTAAAATGTACATCTTAAAAACATCCCGGGAAACTTACCTTTAAAAAGACATCTAGATCTATCACTCCACGTCTCAATGCTTCCCCAAGATAGAAGATGGTGTCTTCAATTGCATTTTCCTCTGCATATAAGTTCAGGATCTGCTTGTAAAGTGGTGCCGTAGGAATAATAACTTCATCTATGTCATTATTTTCTGACTGATTTTCCATTTTCTCTAAGGCAGAACTGAGCTCCTCGTCCTTCTTCTTGAGAAGTTCAATGTTCTTGTCAACTTCAGCCTAAAAACAATTCAGATGTTTATTTATTTATTAGGTCTCAAGAGCTGAATGTCTTCTTGTGATACAACTGTCAAGATGAAAGATTTTTAGACATGCCAGTTGATTCTTTACTTCTCTACTCATCTCTATTACGATTATTACAAAAGAGCAAGCTACCAATCTATAGATTTTGGATTCTTTCATTTTAAAAAAGTAAAGGCTGTTTTGGATAATGTCAATCCATTACCAATTTATAACTGTAGAGAAGGCATGCTAACAGTCTTCAAGTATTTTGAAGGTGCCACATAAGGAAAAAATAACCATTTAAACTAGCTAAAGATAATAAAAGCAAAGCTAAAATAATTATTTTCTTTGGAAATGTGTCTTTTGGAGAAAGTTCCCATACAAGTTTGCTGAGCATGGATCACACAAACACTTAACTATATTGACAGGAAACAAAATATGCTGGCTTTACCCACTAATGGTAACTATAATTTAAACTGCATCTGTATGAGAAGTACCTCCTTTTGCTACTTTTGAATTTGCCTCCTGATATTTTTGTCCCAGAGCTAACACACTGGAAGAGACTGTACACCACTGTGTTTTTCCTTGTATCACTCAAAGCCGTACAGACCATTATCAGATTCCACTCTCTCTGTCCCCACCTTTTTCCAGACTGCAGTCCTAGCTTACTTAGTCATGTCTTATATGGAAGCTGTCTGATACACTGGATCATCCTTCTTGCCTTTGCATCAAACACCTGCAGTTCCATTACGTCCTTTCTTTCCAAGACAGGAAAAGACTAGAATTACACACTACATTTAAAGTGGGCGCATCTTACTCCCGAGCAGTAACGCAAGGAGCAGATGGACTAAGTGGAAGATGTCAGGCCTTAATGAGAAACGGCAGGAGTTCATGAGCATACTGAGTAGGAGAGACCCTTGCCTGGGAAAGGAAAACTCTGCAGGTTACACAAGGAGGCTGTGACTTAAATCAGCATCTCTGCACTAAGACACTGAAATGTTCTCCAGTGCTGCTGTTACACATTATTATCCAGAAACTGAGACACAATTATGAAATAATCTCACACCACTGACATCTTTCACAGGGAGGATGGAGAAAAATAACACTGTTCCTCTACTACTGAACAATGACATTTTTAAGATACATGCAGGACAGTGCATCTTACGGTCACCGCTACTTCTGACTTCCTTCGGTCTGAACACATGGACCTCAATTTGGAAAGAGAATATATATTTAAAAAGCAATACACTGGAAGCTTTGCTATTTCTGTCATTGTTAATAATGAATTAATTACATGCTTCTGTTCACGACTAGGAATATTCAGATACAGAGCAGTGTTTCATCTCAGCTTACCACTTCTTGATCCAGGCGGGTTACCATCTCTTCCAGTTTCTGGTGTCCTTTCTTCAGGTCCTCTTCTGTCCGTTTCAAGGCATTGAGTTCAGCTTGTGCACGATCCATTTCTTCTTTCATCCGCCATCTCAGTTTATCACTGACTGCTGAAATAAGGGAAGCTCGAATGGTATCCTCACTGATAGTTCCATCTCTACTGGGTCCTGCACAAGAAAATTCACAAGTATAAAACTAACTCTGTTCTGCACTGGCTTCAGTATAAAGCCAGACTGAAAAGAAAGTGGGTACTTGCTGTATGTAATTTAGCAATATGAGACAGTAAAAGAAACTGTTTTCCATAATAACTTTCAGAAGCAGTGAAGAGACCACAGTGAGATAAAACACATTAAGATGTACACAAGTAAATTTAAGAGTACGCATCCATTCATTCACTTTACTATTCCCATATCCACAATCTCCCTTTAATTTAAAAATAGGCTGGCCATTTCCCCTGAAGTCTAAAAATGTTGTTAGTCTGAGTCTTTAAAAGAAGAATAAACTTCTGGTAAACTTGATAGGAATTAATGGATACATGTATTCAACCACAATTAATGTAACGGCTGGCTTGAGACAGTGAATTTGCCTATAGGTACTCTATCTTGAGGCTTGCCAATTACTGTGTTGGTTTTTTTTTTTTTAAAGATTAATAAAATAGATGAACACTAAGCTAACAAAAATAATTTCAATGAAAAAGACCTTAACTGCTGCCCTTTTATATTTACGAAGATCTAACAGCAGGGTCTGTTTAAGTGACAAATTACTGGACAGTATCAAGTGATTAAAAAGCTACAATATGATCTAGTCTTTCCAATTGGTTTCACAACTATTATCATTCAGCCACCCTAGGGCAGGTATGGGAGGGCAGTGAAACAATCAGCATTAACATAGAACATTTGTTATTGAGGTAATCTTACTTTAACAAGCAACATTTATTAAAAGATTATAAAGCAGAGAGAGAAATGCCAATCAATTGTATTAGCATGTGCTTTATAGGTATGTTCTAGCAGACTAAAATCAGATGGCAGTCTTTTAGGTATGTGTTCAGTGTTACACTGGGCCTACCATTTCTTTTTTTAGAACTTCTGCAGGGTGGTACTGTAATTGGAGCAGGATGGGGGGGAGCATGGTTTATAAAATTAGGTAACGGCACCCATGAAGAACCTGTAAAATTTCTCTCTGTATAAAATACTTCTTTAATGTTAGTTGAATGAAGAGTATCAGTCAAGCATACAGAGATTCTGTGGAATCAGTTATACAGTTTGACTCTAACAAAAGCAAGCATAGCTATTTTAGGTTAAGTGTAAGACAAAGATGATGACATACAACTTGATTGCAGGTATACTAATTTACCAGTTTCACTTGGTCCATCGTGACCAGAAACTCAGAGTAGTGATTTTAGGAGTAGTGAAACAAACTACTAACCAATATTGTTCTAGTATTATATAACTAGCTTCTATAAGTGATCAATGTTACAGTTAAACAGCAACAGAGGCTGCTATGTAACTGAGTTACAACAACTGAGGTTACTACCTTTTTTTGATTGTTTTGGTTGCTAGGTACAACTTGTAATTTCAGTTTATTAAATCACATTTCAATGCAGCAATACTAGAAAATATAATAGCAGAAAATAAATTCTCTAATATATTTCATTAGTCACTCTCCCTCTGAAGCACTAGAGGCTTTCACATTTAAGCCTGAGTATTACTATTGCTTTTGCACATCAGCCTTTCAATGAGATTATCCAATTTCAAGAGTCTGTCACTAACACCTTTTTAAATAGAAAGGTAAATCCTTTATGTCTGTCACAGGAAGCGTTGTGTATCTGCAGACCAGGAAACTCGGGTTGCTCTAGAGAATGTAAAGTGGCTACTGGCTGCAGAAGAGTATCCATATTTAGCACAAACCACTTCAACCATTCTTCTACGAGAAAAACTGGAGTGTCTGTTTCCCTGTGCTTATGCCTCACACCTTTTAGATCAGAAACTGGATTCTAATAACTACTAATAAAGCAAGAATTATAGCAGGTTTTGTGCCTAAACTTTCCAACTTTTATGGATGAAATGTAGAGAGATTTGAAGTTCTGTAACTGGAAAGAAAATCTGAAAAAAGAAATTTTACCAAAGTATCTTTTTATCCAGAGACACAGTTATCAAAACCCTGAAGTTGTTACGGCATTACGTACATCATATTTACCAGTACCCTAGATCTCAAAAAATTACAAAGTGAAAAAATATTCATCAAGGCTCCCGTGAATCTTACATAGCTAAAGACAAAACCATTAGCATATCTTTCGTTTTTCCTTCCCAAAGATTCAGAAAAGTGTCTCAAGTCAGCTGAAATCCAATCAACCTCTTCACCTTTCTTAATAGTCACAGGCCCTCAGAAGAAGCAAAAGCAAACAAGCAACTCAAACCATACATCAATTTTGCCATTTAATCACAGTAGTTCAAAGATTGGTATTTTTAGAGTAAATTACACTAAGATAAGCAATGATAAATATATTTTCAGCACTACAGTGTTCTTGGGGTAGACTGGATATCTTCGTGATAATCAGCAACAATCCAGAACACAGTTTAAAAATATAAACTCTGCCTTTAGAAACAAGCATCTGAATGGAAAAATTAACAATTTTCTGTTAGGGTCTCATCATAATTTAAAAAAAAAATAAAAATCTGTTCAGCATGTCTGTTGGTATTGTTACACTAACAAATGCAAACTGTTGTTGACAAGCCTGCACACCTCAGAATCCTTAAAACATCCAGAGGACTTCTTGGACTTCTGCTGCTAACAGAACAAGACTGCATAAATTCATATCTCTTCCCTATGCCTTTTACTCTATTCCTGTCCACAAAACCTACACCAAGCCAGATATCTGCAAAAATAAAGCTATGCAAATGACATGAGAGGAACTATGGGAAGATGCACATTGTGCTTACTAATCCACCAAATTCTTGTAAAATTAAGAAAACATCAGATTTTGATAATTACTAATGCGAGCACTTTACTTACATACAAATTGCACCAGAATATGTGTAATTTTTAAAAAATAAGCTAATTAGTATTGGAAAAAAAGAGATTTAATTATTAATCAACTGGTGCAAAGGTAGCCTTATGAAAGTATAAATGTCCCAACACTTGATCTGATTTACAGTTCTGGCTTAAGCAATTCACCCTGTTGCCAGTCACAAGACCATTTTCAATATTTGGTTAACTATCTATTAGAATCAGCAACAGAAGCTGGCAAATGGCACCATACACACAAACCCAGGAATTCATCATTGCTGCTTCTTATGAAAAGCAGAAAAGAACAGTACTTTCTACACTGAGAAGCAAAACATAAACCAAGTTAGTCAAACTATTTGGGACAAAGTGGTTATTCACTGTTTAGGACTTCCTCTATAAGGCAGACAATTGTAAATATGCATGTTCCAAATCAAAACAAAAAGGTCCGGTTCCACTTCAAGAATAGCATTAGCATGATTTCTTTACATGTTTACTTTACATAATGAATTATTCTCTAACACAAAGTCAGAACCAGCCATCAGCTCTACTTTTTTTTTCCCCGATATCCCTCACTCTGGGAAATTTTATACAACGCTCACTTTAACCGTAAAGTAGGACAGAGGAATAAAAATAAAATCACAATACACCTAACACAATGAAAGTTCACATAGACATGCTAACAGATAGGAAAGAGGTCTTTGAACATATAAAGGATCATTTTAATACAGCTCAATTAAATGTTATGTATCTTCTTAAAGAGCATGAACTCTTAGCATTTTCTGTCACTTCCATAATTAGCCCAGCTTGGGGAAGATTTTATGGCACATAGCCATTAAATCCACAGAGCACCGAAACCCTTAACCTTTACCAGGCAGTCTGGTTTCAGAAGTGACCTTACAGAATCATCAAACTAGTACCTGCATCAGAAAGGTAATTAATGGCAGATGATTGAACAGAAAGAAAAGCCTGAAGAACTACTTGAAAAAACAACTATTATTAAAAGCTTAAGCTACTCGGAATGAGTATTTTCATTCAATTCAAACTAAGCTCACTATAGGAAATGCACCACCACCACCCACACAAAACTCTAAAGTTGTAGCACCTGATATGCTCCTAAATAAACTATCACAATGAACCATAGCCAAACAGGGGAAGAGTGGCTGGAAAGCTGCCTATCAGAAAAGGACCTGGGGGTGCTGGTCGACAGCCGGCTGAACATGAGCCGGCAGTGTGCCCAGGCGGCCAAGAGGGCCAATGGCATCCTGGCCTGTATCAGAAATAGTGTGGCCAGCAGGAGTAGGGAAGTGATCGTGCCCCTGTACTCGGCCCTGGTGAGGCCGCACCTCGAATACTGTGTTCAGTTTTGGGCCCCTCACTACAAGAAGGACGTTGAGGTGCTGGAGCGTGGCCAGAGAAGGGCAACAAAGCTGGTGAAGGGTCTGGAGAACAAGTCTTCTGAGGAGCAGCTGAGGGAACTGGGACTGTTCAGTCTGGAGAAGAGGAGGCTCAGGGGAGACCTTATCGTGCTCTATAACTGCCTGAAAGGAAGTGGTAGCGAGGTGGGGGTCGGTCTCTTCTCCCAAGTAACTGGCGATAGGACGAGAGGAAATGGCCTCAAGTTGTGCCAGGGGAGGTTTAGATTGGATGTGAGGAAAAATCTGAAAGAGTGGTTAAACATTGGAACAGGCTGCCCAGGGAAGTGGTTGAGTCACCATCCCTGGAAGTGTTTAAAAGACGTGTAGATGAGGCGCTTAGGGACATGGTTTAGTGGGCACGGTGGTGTTGGGTTGACAGTTGGACTCGATCTTAGAGGTCTTTTCCAACCTTAATGATTCTATGAATCTGTAAAGGAAATAAATATCTGCAGTTGACAGAAAAACAATACTGTACTGTAAAAAAACCGAACAGTACTGTAAATACAGTGGATGAATAAAGAGACACGTTTGCATTTAATTTGGCACAAGGGATAAACCATGTGTAACAGGTGTATGACTTTTACCTAGCTGCATTAAATGAATCAGTCTAATGTTAAATTGCCACTACAAAAATCTGGCATTACAACATGGTATCAGATGATCTAACTCAGGACTTGAAGAGCCTTCTATGATATCTGACAGATATTCCACCTCTGTTCATCTTCACTGGGGATGAAAATGAGGGAAAGAAATGAAATAGGACATACACTGAGTACTGTTTGAGCTACTTAAGTGGGACAGTGGCTTTCTTGCAATGTGCATGGTAGACACACGTCACCTCAGAGTGGAGATGACCACCGAAATGGCCAACAACTTTCAGAAAAGACTTTTCTAATTCAGCAGGCTGGAAGAACGTGGACACAAAGGATGGGATCACACACAAGAAGAATACAACACACAACTTATTGTTGTTTCCAAATTCTGTAACAACAGAACAACTCCTCAAATATTTTAAGAGTAAAGTAGAAGCATCTATCTTCCTTTGCCAAGCTGTGAACTTGCTTTGTCCCCATTTGTGTGAATGAAAATTTCAAAATACATACAGTTCTGGATGAAAGAGTGCGTATAAATAACTGAGAGTTCACACATTAAACGAAGAACCTACGGATGCACTTTTAAATTATGGTGCAAGAGACTACAAATGATTGATACTCTGAACAAGGTCATGAAAGAGTCTACGTCCTTACCATATAACTGCTCCAAAAGTACCATCATCCAATTGGAAAGTTACTGCACCAACTTCCTACTTAACTAGAGATGACCTTTATCACTGGTTCCCAATCTGTTACACATGCACTAAAAATGAGGTGCAGAGTGGAAACCAAGCTAGCGTATTTTGCCAGCACAGGGCCACAGAGCAGCAGACTGGGAAAAGATACATGCTAATACCCTAGATCTTGCTGCTGAAGGGAAGAAAGAAGGAAGTAACAAGTAGGGACCATTAAGAAGCAACAGCGAAAAGGCTGGAGAAGAAACTCGGTAAAAATGAAGCTCATTCCAAGCACATTGGAAACTTCTGCTTTAGATAGCTACGATTTTTGGAGTAAAGAAAGTATAAGTAAAGAGAAAATAAAGCGAGTCCAGTAGATGATTAGATGAGGACAAAAGCATTTTTATAAACCATGAACAGAGCAATGCAGACAATCAAGTCACCTACAGTTAAAGGGTGAGAAAAAACCTTAAGGTAGTTACGCACTGTGTTCTTCAAAATATTCACAGAGCACACACAATGCATTGCACAAACCCAGGAATTTATCAAGTTCCTGACTGAATAAAATATAAGGCGAAGGACATAAAATGTATTTTATTCTTCCTTTGAATAACTTTTTTAATTGAAGATCAATACTTTGGAAGATCACATTAAGAACAAAACATTTATTTTTCCATTTTCTTTCTTTACATGTCAGTTACAGAGGGAAGCTTCACTTTAGAGAAATCCTTTCAAAGCTACTCACCAACAGTAGTCACAGGAGGCTGAGAAGGGTAGTACTGAACACTAGTGGTTGCTGGAAATGGAACACCACCCGCATAAGGATAGTTTGGGTAGCTGCTTCGACAAAGAAAGATATACTAATGTTATATAACTATTTGTAAAATATCATCCATGTATATTATCTTTACGTCACCATGTTAAACATTTGTATACATAATAAAATGCTAAATTGCAGGCCAAGTTATACTTTTTCCCTTTTCCTGTTCACATTAACATCTTTGACAATTTGTATTTCTGGTATGATTTAAGAAGATACCATTTATCTGAAACCCTATCTAGTTATTGCCTGGTCAAGCATTTGGATCATTCCAAATTCTCTTCAAACTCTTAATCTTGCCATATAATTTCTAACTTGCCATACAAAAACCCAAAAGTTTCCAATAGAAATTATTCTAGCTACAAACTCACAAACAGCAATTTCAATTTAATATTTTTTAATATGAGAA
>NW_008825156.1:2957401-2968769 GCF_000699105.1 Pygoscelis adeliae | reverse complement strand
TGAACCGCTTTATGTAACCTAAAAATGTGCAAAATATGATCGCAAGATGAAACTCCTCCAGAAATTCTCAGCCCTGCTCTGAAGGATGAAGGAAAGCAAAAGTATTCATTTCTTCACTGAAACAACTGTGAGATGACACATGACAGTCTAAAATAACTTTCTAAAACACATTTACTGTCAACAGAAGCAAGGACTCAAATTAGTCAGTACTAGCCTGACAAACACCTGCATACAGCAGAATATTAACCATGGCTATAAGTAAACAAAATGGTCCAATAAAACATGTAAAATATAAAATAAGCATATTCTGTGCCTCTCCAGATAATTGCAAATTCAACAGTTCTTAAAACCTGTTCATTCATTAAGTTGTATTATTTTAAAAATAGTTCTTCTATTACTCATTTTTGTACAAACATTAAGAGCACTTTAAATAAACGCATTTAGGAGGAAAAAACTTGCCCTAAGAACTTGCCAAAATCCCCATTTTTCAATTCTTAAAATGTAACACCCCACCTTCCTAATGCTTACAGGGTTTCAATTTTTTTTTTTTTTTTAAAATCAAAATGTTATCTACTACAGGAGCTCCTCATATGCTCCTAAGACAAAATCAGGACATAAGGATATTAATAATAAAAAGATTTAATTACGATGTGAAAAAATGTAGGTACACACTAGGAGGGAGCAATCAGCATCTTACTATTTGCTAAGACAGAACTGCAAGTCTTCTGGAAAAGCTTTATTCCAAACTATGATATAACATACTTAAAGAAAAAGTCTTGTTTTGTATTAATAAAAAGCTTTTAAAATAATTTTGTGCCCTTCAAATTATTTTGGAGTGCTCTGAAGTTAGTCCACATTTATCTTGGAGTCAAGGTTTGTATTAATCCAGCAACTGTTTTGTTCAATGTTTTGAGTTGCCCATTACCCCAAACAATACTAACGCTACTAATAAAAACCCTCAACTTGTAGGGCAACATTTCTTTCTATATCATGTAAACATATCAACCTTATAAAAACTAATCCAATATATGAGCAAAGCAAGATAACATCTGGGAGTTAGGTAATAATTTTCAAAATATATTTATCACACAAGTATATTGTATTTGAAGCAAGCAACACTAAGAAAGCTAAACCTTTCTCAAACTTTCTTTTGGCTATTGACAAGAATTCACTCCTCACTTCTAAAAAAAACCCCGCTAACACGATAATTATACAACAAATATACCATAAGAAAATACAACTAAGACTAGATACTATTCAGTGAAACTGTCTATTATGTAAATTATGATGGTTTAAAGCGGTTCTTACCTCGGGTTTGGAGTGCTTCCTGCTGGATAGGTAGATATTCCACCTGGAATGCCCGGCACATAGGAAGCTAAATAAAATAATGATTTTGTGTATTTTTACTTTTCAGAAGTTTAATATATATTAAGATCACACTAGTGAGATGTACTTATGCTGCAGTTAGATGCTTTTCAAAATATTAGTGAACAATGAATACAGTGTAACACAATGGAACAAGAGTAAGAGAAGTCATTTTATTGCCCCAAACCCCCGATAACGTGTACCCTGCATCCTCTAACACCATCACTTCTCACAACGCTCCCAGATGTTTCCGTGCTGCTCTTGTGCAGCTTGGCAAGAGGGATACATGCCAACGTTTGTTGTGAGCTATCTGCGCCAACTGACCAAGGCAGCTGTTTCCCCTCAAAACACGTAAAGGACTAAACTACAGCGGACCTTCCCTCCATGTATTGACCAGTTAGAATTTCCTTTCTGTATCCAAGCACATTTTCACAAAACGCAGGCACATTTTGCATTTCTGAAGATTCTACACCTCTACCTATCAACTTTGGTTAAAATATTTTCAAGGGTCTTTTGTTTGGAGGTGGAGTATGAGAACTGTAATTGAAGCCAATTACACATTCCTTAGAATAACTGGCTAGAACACCTGTCACTGCATATTTATTTTTGTCTTAATCATTACTTTAAACTAACCACTGCATGGATAAAAATGGATATTGATTTAAAAATCCACAACGAGTAGCTGCACTAAGGAAAATGTGGACACATAAGAAAAAGTATCTGCAGGTAGGGAACTCAAAAAAAGGGCATGTTATTAAAGATGACACACCTGAAGAGCTGTCTCCATTTTTTAATATAATAGCTGAAAAAAGAAAATAACCTTTCCAATGTAGCCATTGTTCCCTACTCACTAAATGAGTGTATCATTTAAGTACCTTCAGAATAGCTAGACTTCACAACAGTTGATTAGCTGTTTAACAATCCCATCATGTTCTTATCCAGTAATTTCTGCCGTTTAGAAGTTACACTTTAAAAAATTTTTATCAGCACATACAAATGCCTAAGGCTTTAACAGTCCCAGCAATTTTAAGTTTCTTCTTGGAAATCTGACAATTCTATTATAAAAATTATGGTTTGAATATCTTTATTCCACATTTCTAGTAATTTTAGGAATATTACATCAAATAGCTTTTTTCTTTTAAAAGAGCCGAGCTATTTTCATCCTTGAATGCTTTTGAATTACTCATTTTTTTTTTAAAAAGGGCTTCATTCTTCTTAAACAGTGTATCCAGAACATAAAAAACCCCCAGACTTAATGTCTGTAAAATAAGGAAAAACTGACTACACTAAGTAGCTATTAACAGCGTGAAAATCCTGAAACATTTCCACTAAAATTACTTCACCTATGCTAGCACTGAGTGACCACAAGAGTAGTCAAGTGTGTTTCAACTGATGGTCCTTCCTTAAAGCACAATACAGATCACAGTCTCTACTAAAACTATACTTCTGACACCCGCTGTTCTTGGAAAATCAGAACAGTAGAATCATCCAGTGCTCTTACAGGTAGGCTAGCGCTGGACAAGCTAAAAAGTCCGAAATACTTACCTTTAACCAACTATTTCTAACGGTCCCGTTTATGTTTGCTACCCCTTTTCTCATGTGTTAAGAACCTAAGACCTTGTTAAAAATGGTTCCTGCTGGAAATTGTAATGAATAGTACTTCAGCTTTTCAGATGTAACGCTATGATCTGATGAAAGCTGTATTTCAATAGAAAACGAGACACAGCCTTAAAAATACAGCAAAAATATATAACCCCAAATACAACTACTGTACCATTAAATTAATGCAGAACTGTTATACTATCATTAAACAACCTGCAGCTAATCTGCTCCTGCTCTCCTCCTGCCCCAATCTTTAGTTTGAGTAGGTCTACTCTACTCAGGTTTTTTTTCCACCCAATGCAGAGTCTCCTTTTGGAAGAATTTCTAGGATTTTCTGTTTCCCACTTCCCCTTTTTCCCCCACCCACCTATCCCCAGTCTTTAAAATAAGATGCCTCCAGAAGTTTAAATAAATAAAAGACTTTTTTTTAAAGTCTTGAGAATTTTTGCAAGAAAATAAGAATGAGTACTAAATCAGAGTACCAAATCAACATAGAAGAATGAAAAATCACAAGGCAAGTTTTTTTCATATTCTGCCAGCAATTATTAAAAAAAAACCAAACACCAAAACACAGGAGTGTGGGCATAGAAAACACAAGCAGTATGCTTTTGCTTATGAAATCAATGGTTGCAGGAAACTTAACAGATGGACTTGCATTATCAGAATAAAAAAATTAAGATACAGTTATCTGAATAATCTCTTTTTAAGGTTATCTCTGAATGTTGACAGGTTACTGGTTGTTTTGAGGGGCTTGGGTATGTGTGTCTGTGGGGTGTTTGGTTGTTTTTTTTTTTTTTAAATACAAACCTGATTTTTCCCTCCCTTCCAAAAGTCGAAAACACACACACATTCTTCCAACATAGTTCAAAAAGGTCAAGTACAGCACAGGTGAATTCATTAGCCAACAATATAGAAAGTCATTCTAGAGTAGAATACATCATTTGTTAACAAACTATGCAGAGCAACAATATGCTTTGGAATATCAATATGAGTATTTGTAGAAATTAGTAGCCATGATCACTTACTAGTTGGTGGGCCTGTTGCCTGGTATGGTGGGTAGCTTGATGAAGCAGTAGGCCGAGAAAAGACTGGAGGTTCCTCGCCAAACACAACGATCATGACCTGAATCAGTTCTAGCAAGTCTGACTGGGGCTGTGAGGGTAAGCAATTCACAAGTTATTGATTTCATTAACAGACAATTTAACTGACTATAATAACAAAACAGTACCAATCCATCAGCTCTCAAAAGCCACCCTTTTATTTGTGGTTCTTCTAGGTATATATATATATATATATATGTGCATATTTAACTTCCTTTATGGATTTCTCTACTGATTCCAAACCCAGCCAGCTGGTATTCAAAACGGTATAGCAAAATACATCTGCAGTAGTGTTTACACTCAGAATAAACTGGGGAATACAAGGTTCCATATCAACTGCAGGGCAATAAATGACTGAGGATGACTGTGCAACGATGGATTATAGTAATTTTTAAAAACTTAAATCCACTCTCCAACATGAAAAAAGTACAGATCACTAAGTTTTCAGACATTTCAATTTCATACAGCATATAGGTTCAGAATGGCTCAAGAGAAAAAACTATCTTAACCCACTAAGGAGTGGCACAAACCTCCTTTAAATATAGCTAAATTAGGCTTCTCAGTTTACAACCACATTTAATATAGGCATGATTTCATTTCACCAAAAAAAGGACAAGCATCATGAATGCAACACCAGATTAAATAGCCTATTTCCAAATTTTCTTAGCTCTATAATCCAAACAAACTGACAAACTGTAAATAAAGATGCAATTAACCAGGCAAGAGAATGCAACATCCTGAACTTTAAGACATTACAAACAACAAGCAGTTGTTTTCATTAAAAAAAATGGTTTAAGATCTCAAATAAAGAGGATCATGGTTTTTGTTAAAAATGATACAACTATCTAAAGGAATTCAGAACTGAGCAATTTGAAGATTTCGAGTTCCCTATACTTACATATTTCCACTCATGCAGATAAGGAAGGTATATTTTTCCATTTGCATCAACGTGCTTCCCAGTTTTTATTGTCATAGAGCTAGTGGGTTTAACAAAACAAATTGGGGGGTTGAAAGGGTAGGTGTCCAGCAGCCACAAGCAAATTGGGATATTGTATGTGTTACCTAGAAAAGATGTTTTGAAAGACTTTAAAAGTTACTCCAACTCTGTAACCGTCCTCTTGTATCCTGATTTATAAAAAACTCCTAAACCCAGTAAATTCAACTGCACAGTCAGAAGCCGAAATCTACTAATGTTCCACAAAGAGCTCACAATATGGCTATGAACTCAACATTTTTCAGAACAATTTAACTTTGATTTACAATTATCATTTACTACTAATACATCATTTGTTCTACAATGCCACATTACTAGACCCTAATCTGAATTATCATTAGCTGCAGCAATAAATGGTTTGCAATACTCATTCAATTGAGAAGCTTGAAAAACGTGCAGTACTGAAAGAAAAGAGATGTTACAGAGCTGTACAAGACTGAAGAAGCAGTGCTCAACATTAAAGTTTTATTCCACAGCAAAAATAGGGAACAATTTCTTTAAAACAGTATACTTTGTAGGAAAATAGCAATCACCTAAGTAGTGAAATTGAACCAGAACAAATCTAAGTAGTTTTTTATGTAGTTCGGGAAAATAATGGTAGTGATAATAATAATAAATGCATACCTCTGTAAGGCACAGGAATGGTTCCACTGAGGCTCATCAACTCCCTAGATGAGCCATCGTTAAAAACTGAAAGGGAACAAACAGTATTTTTAAAACAAACTTTTTTGCTACATTAATCTCTGTTCAGGTTATACCCCATCTATTTATTAGCATAAGTTTTCAGATGTTACTCATATATAAGCTTAGCTTGAAAGGTTCTGTTCTTGCACATTCATGGCCTAGCGAATGATTGTCTACAGTCAGGTAACTTCTTATGAATAACATATTTCTGAGAAATGAATGACTAATTATTGTCAAACTACCTTCACTGCAAATCAAACTGTTTCCTCATTCAGAGGCCAAGTAAAACATGTTGGAACCACACAAACTGCAAATCATACAAATCACTGCAAAGATAATCTGAACTCAAGCTTAATTCAAAAAACAGCTGTCATTTTAGGATTACAAAGAATTCCTTATGCTTTCTCCAAACAAACAGGTCAGCAAGAATACTGAAAATTACTGGGCCATTGGCATTTATTACATAATCAGTAAAGGTAATTTAACCAAACAATAATATACTGAAGAGGAAGAAATGCGTAGCACTTGACTCTCTGCCACATCTTAGTCTTGGTTCACAAACTGCACGGGAACCCTGACCTCCACTTACCGAGTTGCTGTATTTAGTTTTCCCATCCTTTCAATCCAATAGATTATTCTTGGCTGAATAAATCAACTTCTGGTAATAAAGCTTTTATTTTCCTAATTTCACCTGAAAGTTTCTAGTCATACTTCAAATGTAGCTTATCGTGTACAATTCTTCTGGTGCTAATGTTCTGCAGAGGCAGGTAGAACATGTTGGGACTTAAATGGAGTTATATATTTCATTATTAATATAAACTTGAAAATTATCTCAACAGCAGTGTAACCACATTTTCTTCTTGCTCATTTCACTGCTCCGAATAGCGTCAATTATCTGTAAGCAGTTCTGTGCTCAGCCTTTCAGAAGCAGCTTAGAAAGAGTTAGCTAACACAAATGGGCGTCTTGCTACAGCTCAGAGCTATCTGGAATTCTGATCACTATCGTTAATGCAAACTTGCTATTCCAACACAGTCCTTTCATATAGTTTCTGGTTCTCCAGTCACTGGATGAATTTTTATTTCTGTGACAGCTGCTGGCTTGCAGCTATTCAAGTTAAAACTAATCTATCTTTTACCTGTCCATGTCCTTTCTTAATACTTCTCAATCCAGATTTAGAATTTAGAAAGCAGAAGACTATAAAGCCTCTGATGATGTATTAGTAATATAAATTAGCTCATAGAGGAATCCCACAGGTGACAGTTAAAAAAAGGTGATCAGAAGGAGGATGACCTCAGCAGCTATGCTGGCTCGCTGTATCTTGTGAAACCATGCCCTCAGCCTCTGGAGCTGACACTAGATACTGCCTTCATTTAACGCACATGAATTTAGTCAGAGCCTTTAAAATAGCTAACAAACAGTGATTGCCATCACTAATTTACATTACAAAACCCCTCATACCGATTTTCTATATACTTGACTATGTTTTCCTCACACTTCCTTAAGGACTGCCACAATTACTTTTAATGAAGTATTTGTTCATTGATTTACAGTTCTTTCTAAATAGAACTCTAAAAATATCTTTATATGACAGCAAAGCTCAATTTGTAAGATACCAGCAATCTCAGGACATCACTGAGTGATTAACTAAAAGTTAAGCTGTGAAAAATGCAACACTACTTGGCAGGTTAGACAGACTCACTAATATAGAAAGGTTATTTTAGAAAATAACTCTGTGTTTCTAAGGAAGTACTGATGTCAAAGATCAAGAATAGAAACTCAAATTATGTTTCCTAGTTTTAATCGCCTTTTTCCCCACAAAAAGTACCAAATATATCTAAACCATCAACAATTCAGTAACAAAAATTTTCTCATGCACAGACTAACCATATGAATCCATGACAGGTTTGAGGTCCTTGTACTGAGTAATAACACTGGTCGTCTCCTGTACAGTTAGGTCTCTATACTTGTACTGGAAAATAAAAGAGAAAGAATTACTTTAGAGACTAAATTTTCAGTGTAATTTGATTTGGTTTTGTTTTACCCAATAGACTGCATTTATGAGAGTTTACACTGATATATGGACATTCTTCTCCACTCTTATTTTGCAATAAGAATTTATTTCTCCATATTACTTAACTGAACACCGCCTATATAACTTACTAAACTTTAATAAGGTGTTAAGATGCTTTTAGTCTTAAATAAGGGTCCATACATCAAGTGATTTGGGGAAAGCTATTGCATTTTCAGTCACGTTCTTCCATAACCAAGAGTATCTGAGAGAGATATGTGGATCTTAAAAACGCATCTCCGAACAAATACAGTGACGTTTTGAACATTCCCGATACACAGCTATCTAGGATCTGAACCTCACAGATACCCTCCATAGCACTTTTCAAAGTGTCACAGTATTTATCAATCATTGATCAGTATTTTCATGTATTTTATCAACTAGAAAGCAGACATTTCAAGGCATGATATGATCAGTAATAATACTGGTTTCACCCCCTTCCTTTTTATCAGGAGCAGGGAGTATCTTGCAGCGCGGAAGATCTGTAAAACACAGATACACCACTACAGAATTTAACAGTCTCGGAACTATAATCCACAGACAACAAAGGAGATGCTCCTGGGCAACAGAGAGCTGGTTCACCACATGGCGCAGCTCTTTAACTTTGTAGCCATTCCTCCTGATAACTACCATTAAAAAGAAAGCTAACAATGCCCCTTGACAATGCTTTCATTGTAATAAAATAAAAAAAAAAAAATTACGATCTTCAGATGTCTTCAAGAACATAAACAGACAGCATCCTTTCATTTAACCATGGTAGGAAGACAAAGGGCCCAACACAATGAAATGTCCGATACCCAAAGCACACAGATGTTAACAACATCTGAACAAATTAATTCAGACATTATCCAAGAGCAAAGTGTGGTGCCACAACTAAAGGTCACCTTTGCTCCAACAAAACACTCATGAGTTGTGAAGCTTAGAAACTAATTCTTCTTCCTGTTAGCTACAGAGATTGACAAGGATGCTACTCCTGGGCATGATAACTCTTATGTAATGAGCAGAGATGAACACACCATGCCACTTCCCATAATGCCAGATCAGTCTACAAAAAGCACTTGCGCTTCGGGGAATGCTGTGACTTATCTTCCCGAAATGACCAACGGCAAAACAGCCCTATGGTCAGTCTGCAGAATGCTGGTCTGTGGGAAAGAAAAGCAACCCCTCCAATAGGGATGCCTGCATGTGCAGGGAGGCACCAGCATAGAGGTCAATCAGCCAGAGGGTCAGGGCAGCCCCTGAATGCTGTTTTGATGGGAGGGCTGCAGCAAAGCATCTCAGCTTCCTCTGGAAAGTGGGTGCAGGATTGGGAGCATGCAGGAGGGGCTTGACAGAGAAGAGACAACTTTGCGAGCATTTGAGTATGTTCCTCCCTCCTTCCTCGACACCTAGCGGAAGCGAGAAACAGGTAACAGGCATTGCTAGAACATGGAGACAAGAGCTCAGTGAAATTTTGGCTAGGCCAGCCAGAAACTGGCAGTACATACCCGCATCACTGAATGTGTTACTACGGCATGAATGAGAGCATGTCATGAGCTACTTTAAAAAGTAAGAGGGGGTCTTTTTATAGGAACGTACCTTATGGTACAGGATACAGACGCAAGAAGATTGGCACAACCGCTATTAAAAAGGAACTGGCTTCCACTAACAGAAGGTCCTAACAAGCACAAGGATTCAGGGTCAGGATTTAACTCCACTTTTGGCACAAGAGTCTCAAGTCAGTTTAGTCAAGGAATAGATAAAACAACGCCTGCCTGCTCAGCAGATGTACTGGGAGGCTGGTACACGGTGGGGTTGATAAAACCTAGATTTGGTTATCTGGGGTCCTTTTAAATTAGGTTCAGCACCTGAAAATTAAAAAATATTTTTATATGTCTCTTAAAACTAAGAAAAATAGCATTGCTGCAAATAGTTTTTACACTGAGTGATGAGTACTTGCTTAGTAGAGATAACCTTGTAAGATTCCAGCTACTGCCACAAGCAAAATTAAGTGCTACATCAGCTATTAATTTCAGTACTTAGATCCAGATAACTACAGAAGACGGAAGTTCTGTATATTAAAATGACATAAGAAGTAGTTTTTCCTAATGAGAATGATGGCTCTTCTAAATTTTTTTATTATTTAAAATCACAATGTATACTCTTCTGTGCTTATTTCTCTTTTCCATTCTAAGGAGTCCTAGAACATTACAAGACAATCTTTTCCTGTGTTCATATAGTAAGTAGGTGAGCATTTCCAAGAAATGTCAAAATCTCTTTGGAAAACATAAGATCCTAGTGATTTCTACAAAGGTAACTAAAACTGATTAATTTGAATTCTTAATTTCTAAACTTTCTTTTTTCTCCTCCATTCTCAGATGGCAAATGCATGCTCCTCATTTTACATATCAGGAAACAGATCACAGAGAGATGAAGCTTTTCAAGATCAGACAGCAGGTAAATACCTGAAGTTAAATTAAGCGCTTATGTTCACCCAAACTAGGGCTTAAGTCTTTTGTTATCTCACATACTGACCTATTCAATAGGGGAAATATCACTAAGCTTCCCTCTATAGAACAGAAAGTGTAACTATTTTTTAAAAATAAAGTAGTGAAATAGTAACTTCATTTTTCATCAGCTATTAAGTACACTGCACTTTGAACTTACCTACAGAAAGTCGGATGGCATTGGGAGTATAAAATGGGTGAGTGTGGGGGAAAGAGGACACAGGACTACCTTAAATTCTGTTTCTTCTGTGGCATGGCAATAATTCATTTAGGGAAGACAGGTATATACAAATACATACATGATGTCATTTGCTGACGCCGAGTTAGTGTTCAGCACTCATTTTCAAGCTGGTAAAAAAAATTGCTTATGATTCCCTGCAGGTGAAAGATGCTTTAATAAGGTTTCTTCAGTTTTGACCCAGATCCTTGCCTATCGTATTTCATTTTAAAATTGTGCAAATATGATGATTAAATGTTGTTAAAAAAATCCCCCCAAACAAAACCATAACTCCCCCTAAACCTTAGAGGTTTTCACTTCAAGCTGCTGGCCAAAGCTGTTTTCACCTGAAGAGCGGCAGAACTACACGTGGCTCTGTACGATTCAGCGATTAATGATTTACCTTCCAAGAGATTTTCTTGCTTCCTTAAACAAGAGTGATAACCCCCCCCCACCCTTAGTCAACGAAGTTGAACTTGTCTTCCACCTTCCCTTAACCAGCGAATGCAGACGACGCCATACAACCCAACAACCGGCACTGCAGCTCTGATCCACTTCGATGCAGGACAGCCTCAGCCAGGCAAATGGTTTCTATTCAGCTTTCACCGGCAATATCCTAACGCAAACCGAAAGTTTCGCAGGACTGCAAATAACGAGGTATTTTAGGCTTCGGTGCACCATGCCTCCCTTTACAAACTAACTCGATTTAGAGCCTCCAGGTGGCCGGACACAACCCTTCCATCACTGCTCCGCCCGGCCGTCGACACCGCTACCCCCCGGAGCCCCCCGCAGGCTGCCGGCCCGGGACAAAGCCGCAGGCTGGCGACTGTCCGTGACCGCCCATGAGGAGG
>NW_008825156.1:2942202-2956650 GCF_000699105.1 Pygoscelis adeliae | reverse complement strand
GGGAGCTCCACCGGCAGGCAGCCGCCTCCCACCCTGCCTGTAGACATCCCTCAGAGACGCCTCGCCCTAGCAGTACTTTGTGTATTGAAAATACTTCACAAAATGGCTAAGAAGTCTTTGTAGTGCAGTTTATTGTTAACAAGTATTTTGGGGAGTTAATTTTCTGCGAGGATGTGAAGTGCCATTTCCCGCCACGCTGATCAAGCTGCCGACCTTCGGTTCTCTCTCAAGGAATACGACACAAACGTGAGAATGACATTTCTTCTTAATAGCCAAGATTAGGTATTTTACAACATAAGCATCAATCTAAAAGACATCCCTGGAAGAGTTTGCAGCTTTTATGTTTAAAACTATTAATAAAAACCCCCTAAATAAACAAAACACCCAGACTACTCACATGAGAATAAATGCTCAACAGATTAAACACAACACCTTGAAGAACAACGTAAACCCGTAATTTTATGCTGGTTTTTTCCAAAGTAACAGAAAAAAACCCCCAAAAAACCCTGACATCCAGCCATCGTGTTGGGTGCTTTTTTTTAATATAGCTGCATAGTCAGTCACCTGCAGCCATCGCTAATTTTGTCCTGGCACTGACCACCACAAAGGAGGAAATTTGAGTATTCCATGAAAAAAAAAAATCTGAATTACTGAAGGGTTTTTTTCCTTCTATCTTAATTCTGACATCAATATAAACTCAGAATTCCGTGGAAGTCTGGCTCTTTGTGAGATATAACTGGAAGGCACAAAGGGATAGATCTTTTGCTCTGATGCATACCCTACTTTTGCTTAGAAAGCTTCATCAATATTTAACCAGTCACACCTCAAAACGTAAACGTGGAATGACATTCTTATGCTGCACGCAGCAGAAGTGGAGCCCACGTCTCCTCTGCCTGCATGGTGATACCGAGGTATAATCAGGAGGAACATAGTATTTTACCAGTGCAGTAAATCAGGAGTTTAGAACACCCCAAAAACCTTTACTTTAAAAACACCTGCTTTTTGATTTTTATCTAAAAATCCACATCTGCTTTTTCACCACATCCCTGGCCTCCCCCAAGGAGGGTTACAGGTTCTGTCGCCTTCTCAAGTAGCTGTATTCTCCTCAGGCTGATGTAAAGCTTACTGACATCAGCTGGCTTTGGATCAAGGCCTGAACTCGCAGATACTTCTGCATTACTTAACTGTCAGGTTTTATTCTTTATTTGAAGCCCACCCCCTGCTCCGCCCTTTCAGGAAGAGCACCTGTGCCAATGCTGCACAGGGTAAGAGTGTTGCATGTATGTACCGAGGACTGCAGATGCTTTAGCGCTCTGAACGTCCTTACAAAATAAGAGCAAACAAGTCACGACCAGAAAGTCTCAGACATCAGTAAACATTCGACAGAAATTCATATCCAATACTTCACGTTTGAAGGATCCTGCTAACATCATGCTTTTAGCTTTTTTCCTCCCTTAGTAGTAAGCAGGAGCCCGTTGACATAAGAGCATCTGTGACAGGCATGGAAGATGGAGCTATTGAACCGCATCCCCCAGTGCCCTGAAGAGCTGGAGTGTGACCACATTCTAGACAAACCCCTGATGCAGCACTTAAAAACCAGGAGCTCTACACACTGGAGTTTCCACAGAGCTGGGTAAGTTGCTGTCCTAGACCGTGTCCTAACGAGGTGCAAAGAGCTAAGAATAACCCAAGAATCAGGCTATAATTAGCAACAAAAAAACACAGGCAGAAGTCACCTGAATTTAGGTAAAACATTCTTGCACATTACCCTTCTCATTTTGGCTACCAAAAGTGCACTTTTCAAATAAGAAATTACTGTGCAGTGCAGTATTAAATAATTTAAACCAAACCAGAAGTAACTGAAAGTAAAGTAAAAAAACTTCTTGTTTAATACAGAAATCCGTATATACCAAGCAACCCTTTCTGCCTAGCAAATCTCCGACTTCCGTGAGCAGACACGGTGGCTTCCCTTGTGCTTGCTTACAGTTTCAGTTGCTGCTGAAGGTCATGAATTGATCCTGCAGTGCTTTGCAGTTTCTCTTGCACTAGTGGATCCTCTTCTAGTTTGACCATTTCAATCACTCCGTTCGTTCCAAGAATACACGGTAGACTTATGAATACTTCGCTGTTTATATTGCAACATCCCTGAAACAACACACGAAGACAATTGTCACACAGTTACTTATTCCTGCTCCGTCTGAAGCATGGATTATTGAAACTTGATTATTTTAATTAAGCAAGGATATTCCATCATATGACATGTTCTGTATAGGTCAAATTCCAGTTATTTCAGATCCCGTGCAATGGGTTACTATACAGAAACTAAAATATTACTGTACGGATAAAAAATCTTGAACCATGCCACACTTGGAGGAACTTCCCAATATAAGATATATCAGACCTCCACAATGCAGGCAAAGCTCATATTACAAAACACCGTTTAACCAGTTTCTCAGGTAGAACAAGCTGTACAATACTGTACACTTGATAGTACAGTATCATTAGTTCTTTTAGGACTGAACAAAAGAAATTTAAAAATGCAGCCAGAGAGCTATCCAGGGAATATTTTTAAGTATTGATCCCATATTCATTCTGTGAGAGACTTTATTAAACTTACATCCCTATAATTCAAGTTTACATTGTAGATTTTGTTTCTATCCTCCAAGGATAAACTTGAAACATGGTTCAGTCTACAATTTTAAGTTAAATATAGCTTCATAATCTTCTCCTCAATGTAAAGTTATCAAGGAGTAAAAAAGCAGCTGTTTCAAAGCTGGTCAGGTAAAATACTGGCAGAAAATGCATTTTATACTTTCATAAAAGATACTGAACTCTTTTGGCCCCTGGAAAAATCTACGTTCAATTCTGAGCACTTGGAAACTGACACACACACATTTCTCTTCATTTGCCAAATCCAGCTATTCACGGGGAGCTGGTCAGCAACCCTGAATGTATTTTCCCTCTGGACTGTTGTATTTTTGGGATAATAATCCACTTTTAACATTGGCTTCAGATTAACGCAACAATCGATTTTTGCTCATTTTTGGACTGGAATTGAAAGCTGTCGTTGGAAGAAAGTAATGGAAGTAGTGCTACTTCAGAAGTTACTTTAAGTGAGATGTCTGTGCTGCTAAACTTAATGGTCATATCCAGTATAAATAGTGTAATTACAGTGCCAACCAAAAGATACTAATAACACATTTACCTTTGCCAGAGTGGATACAGAATGAACCTTTCTTTTATCTTTCAGTATACTGTCAGTCAAATCAGCAACTGAGAGCCCAACAGACCAAGATCTCTGACCTTTTCCCTTTAGAACTTCCATAGCTCTACATAAATCAGGAAAAGGAGAAAAACATGATGTTTAGATTTTCATTATTCCTACTTTGGTTTATACGTAAAACCCAAAAGACAGATTAAATGTACCATGTCAGGTAAAGTGTACTATAAAAACATGATTCTCTGTTTTGGAAAACAACAGAAGGGAATTAAGAATTGCTTTAAAGAATTTCTTTATGTATATTTTACCCACACTAGTTACAATTCTCTCTTCTGTCAAGAGGTGTGACTGATACGTGGCTAATTAAATCAGGTAAATTGATCCAAAAGTGTACTTTGCTTTGAAGTAAACTGCTTCCACACAAACTCTGAGAAAAGTGTGCCAAAAGGCTTGTCTACTTGTTTTTTTTTTTTAAACACAATTGAACTGGCAGCTGTAATATTCTAGTGTAAATTCTACAAAGCTTGTCTTGTCCTTAGATCGTCACAGGCACAACATTATTGAGAACTTCAGAAAAACAGTGGGCACATACACATCTATGAAAGTGAATGACCCTAAGACCTACAATTTCCTATAAACTCAATGTGTGAACATCTTAGAGCAAACTTCCTCCTCTTCATAAAGAGCTGAAGGAAAAAACTCTGCAAACATCAAGTGCTTAAACATGAAGAAAAAAAAAAAAAGATTATAACGGCGTTACCTGTTAGCCACCTCTTCCCTTGAATTATGAGCAGCCATTGCTTCCGTTTGATTTGCAACTAAATTACAACTCGTCCATGACGGTACTAAATAGAAACAACCAACATTTAAATGCACATCTAAACAGGGACTAAAATAGGTACCAGATAAGGTGGGGAGAAGAAAAAAAAAAAATAAAAATTCAAGCTTTCTAAACCTTCCTTCCCCCACAACAACCCAGATGTAGTTGATGACCTTCTAAGGTTCCCTGGACTGCTAAAATAAACTCTATAGTAGCACCTGGCCAGAGACGCTTGCTTAAAAATGAAGTACATGTAATAATTCTTACATTAGCAGTAACCTACCATATATTACACCACATTTCCTTCCTCTTTCTGTACCTCTAACCTATATTGTTATACCAAATAAAAAGCATTTGAGGTTGTATTTTCTATATGTTTTGTTTTTTTTTTACTGTGAGAAATGTCAAATACTTTTGCTGCCATCCAGGTCTACAGTCTCAGGCACACACCAAAATTGTATTATTTAGAACCATTATTATGAAAATCTACCACCCTGCTTATGGGTGGTATAAGCTTATACTACCTTCATTACTTTTCTCAATTAGTCTTTCATTAGTCAATTACTTAAGCACTGCCAGGACATTATACACTCATAGCGATAATAAAGTATCACTTTACCTTTGTCTTCCCCTTGTTCACCAATAATCCAAGCATCTTTTGCCAGCACCTGTGCTTTCAAAGTGTTTGTCAGTATATACTGAAATCTCTCTGTATCTAGGTTGGCACCTACTCCAATAACTCTGCTTTTGGGAAACGCGCTCAGCTTCCATGACACATATGTCATTACTTCAACTATATATGAAAGAAAAATATGTTGACAATGAAGGACCACTCAAAATTCAACATAAGTGCAAACCACGAATCACAATTATGAAAAACTCAGGACCAAGCTGTTTACTTGAGAGAAGGTATAAGCATGTAAGAACATATCAGTAGTTTATTTCAACCTAAAACACCAAGTGTTTTAGGGGGCGAAGAAAATTCACAGCCCAAGTAAAGTTTTAAGAGAAGTCAAGTGAAACTTCAGAATGAGTTACCATGCTTCCCTCTACCAAAAATCTCACATGCTTCTGAATTTAGTTCAGCCAGTGTTTAATTTCTTTTCATTTGGCAAGCACTCTTTTCTCCATCTCCACAGCTCTAAATAGTAGGAAGGGTAAGAAGCACTTGAGAAATAGAAAAGGGCTGTCTTCAGTGCGTTTACAGGACAGAGAGGCTCACACGTACTTCTTTCCCTTTTAAGTAGTGTTTTTGCTTTGTCTTCTTTCACAGTATCATTGACCCAACAGATTTAAACTTTCCACCAAAACATAGCTGCAATATTTACTATCACCACTACATTATGTATATTAGTAGTCTGTAAGTCTGATCATACGGCACATAACACATGCACCTATACTTACTGCACAGGAGAAACATGTACATAAAACTCACAACCGACAAGACAACAGCCAATGGATGCTAATCTTGTAGATACAGTCAGGTGGAAACTACGTATAGAAACATACAGAAATACATACCTTTTATACAAAACAAAGTATACTATTTTCTTTTATCTTGGTAACAGTAAAGAAAAAACCCTCAAAGACAGTGTCCTGCTCAAAGCTGAAAAGGAAAACATCTTTCAGAGTAGCAAAAATTTTTGACTAAGTGGGTGTATTCAGCAGTAACGTATTTTTAAAACAGGCCAGAGAGAAAGCCAGCTGAGGGACAGAGCATTAGGTGAAGTACCAACACACCTGGATGAGAAGCAACAAGGAGAACAGTGTTCTGACTGTAGTGTGATATTGCTGGGATAATTCCTCTGAACAAATCCACATTGCTTTGTATGACATCAAGATAAGTCTGAGCATTACCCAGAAAATTAACTGTAAGTACCACAACTTTTGAATCAGCTGAGGCAGAAAAATCTGAAAATATAAAGAAAATATGTTTTTAAAATTTATGTCATTCTATCAAGTTTTGGATGCAAACAAAGAGCCGTCCTAAAGGCTGAACTGCAGCATCCAGCTTAGTTAGGGATTCTTCCCCTCCTGTCTCCCCCTATATCCCCCAATGTGGAATTTGGGGCACTTCCTCAGCACCTGTAAAACACAGCTCTCCCACAGAACTACTTTTCCCATTTCATAGTCAGCAAACACAGAAGGCAGACTGCAGTTTGTCCAAGGTTACAGAGCAGAGACCAGAAAACATCTAGATGGGGTTGACAGACAAGCTCTTCCAAGTTTTCTTGGCAAGAGAGGAAAATAAAAAAAATACACCCATGAAAAGGCTCCTTCATTTTTATTCTGATTTTTAAAGAAGGAGGAAGACTTTTACTCCTTTATCTGAGGCTTCTATAATTTTTGATCTTATAGCTCAATCAAGGACAGGTAGACAACCATAAAAAGTGTTCCAAAAGCCTATTTATTAACTCAAGTAAAAGACATGTATTTACTAGCCCAAGAAAAAACACAACTATATTTGCTGCAGAAATTTGTAAGTCAAAGCTGCCTTGAGCGGGTAACTCTGAATATCTGCGCACCATAGAGGCAATCAGCTTGGACACGAAAACAAGGCAACTTGACTGTCACACCACTTCTGGAACCAGCTGGAGCCAAAGCAGAGGCCTAGTGCACTGACAAACTGCAAGCATACTAAGGAGGATCTAATTAATCCCAGCTTGTCCCAAACCTAGATATAAGCATACTAAAATAACAGGTGACAGTGTATAAGCATTTTGTAATATTGTAACACTACTAATAACATAGCCAGCAACAACACACAAGCTTTTTGTACCACGGCTAAATATAAATATGTAATAGGTAACCACAAAGGCACAGAGATTTGTGGTACAGTTGCACAACCAGGGTTCAGGAAAAAAATGTGCTAGCAGTAAAACCTGCAAGATAAGATCAGAGGATGTAGAGCAGGCAATGTCAGGTGCAGAATACGCAGGTGGAACCAGAACAAGTCCCTGTCCCCAAAATAAGTTAAATTACATCAGAAGCACAAGAAAGCCCCCCATCTCATCTTGCAGAGGGTGCAAGGAATATAAAAGCACCACAGACAAGCAAGGCAGAATGGGGAAGTTGCTCAATTCAGTTCCAGCTTCCCCTGTGGAAGAGCTTTCGAGCCACATCACCTCAACCTGTGCCTAAGACCATCACAGGCTATATCCATCACCACTAATTATGGAGACATGGCATCAACTCTGTTGAATTGTACACTCACAGCTAATTGAGGACGAGATTGTGAAGAACCAATTGTTTGAATATGCAGTGATAATGATTAAGAACTAACTATTGGCCACGTGCATGTTTAATGAACATCAATCTAGGAAAGCAGTACTTTGAAACTTACCTTTATTTATCAGCCTTTCTAACACTGCTCTCACAGCTATATCCAATTCCCTAACATACATGTATTTTTTCCCCCTTCCTTCCCTCTCTCCACCTACGACACTGAAGTACTACCTTGGCTTCTCTCTATTTCTGTGTGAGTCCAATTTCAGCATTAGCCTCTTACCCTGAAAGTACAAACTCACATACCTCTACCTCTGTAAACAGAATGAAAAAAGCCCGAAATAAAAGCGATGCAAGCTTTGCTGAACCTTCCCTTCCCAATTTTGCCCTGAAAAGAAGAAGAAAAGCAAGAAACTATGAAAAGATAACAACATCTTTTTAGAAACATGGCCTATATGCCAGAGCCTCTGTATCTCCCCAGGTGTCCTGCTCTCATTAAAACGAGCACAAGCACACACAGTACAGTACTCGCTCCCATTCCAGCAACAACATCTAGTACCTTTGCTGATCTCCACATTTGGCAGAGCAAAGATCTCCAAGTCCATGGTCCCTCCTTTTGCTGCACCTTCAGAAAGATCCAAAAGAACTACCTTGTCTGCAGCACCCTGATGAATAAAAATAATGCAGATCAACAATAAAACAAACCAAAACTTGTTCTTGTGGGGGTGAGGAATAAAAACCAGTATTCCTCCAGTGTTTTTTGTACTGTGTATAAACCAAACAAAATTACTGACCAAAATTACTGTCAAATCGCAAGAAAAAGAATTTAGTTTAGTGAGTTTAATTGGAAATGACTCATTACGAAAGAAACAAACAAAAAACTCGCAAAATCATCTCTGGGAAATTTTAAATGTTGATGTTACTGTTGTCTGTGAGCATATAACCGTAATGAAGTACAGACCATCTACAGACTATCCTTTTCCAGGGGACTAGTAGATCCCAATTGCAAGAGGCCACCGCTCAGACAAGAATCCTTTAACTAAGGATTTTCAAAATAAGTGAATTCGATATTCAACCTTTGTATTTAAAAAGCTGACTGAGAAAACAAGGCAGAAACTAACACTTCTGTGTGTCCGTAAGTTAAATGAAGAGACAAATGACATAAGCAGTGACATGGCTATTAAAACTGCTGAGTTACTTCTATGTGTCAGACACCAAGAACTACGTTGGAAGCCTCTCCATTAATCAGATCTGTTGCTCTTTATAATAATTACGTACCTTTGCCGCAACTGCTAGCACACATGCAATGCCAAGATCTCCAGCTCCAACAACAGTAATTTTGTTAAAACATCCTTCATTTTTGCCTCCACCAATTTTACTCTTTGATTTCATGTCAGTCTCTCCTACAATTAAAAGAAAACCACAAACTTCAGTGCTGGTCCACACTGTATCAATACAAGTATTGCTGCTTCATAAAGGATCACGGTTGTGCCAGAGTTAAACCAAATTAAGTAAACTTCTTCAAAATAGCAGTCAAGCCTGACCAAAGAAAATTCATCCCAACTTGCATGGTGTAAAACATGAATATTCCTCTCTGGATAGGAATGTTTTTTCACTAAGTAGAAAATGCAAGCATAACAATATCAAGAAGCCAGACACTAAGACCATACAAACAATGCTCCCTTTGCTACTGTTACAGGTGTGAATATATACCATGGTCATAAAATTTGTAAAATATTTCATATTTTGAAAAGACATGCAAAACGGAATTTGATTAAAATACAACAATCTGAGGTTGATTAGCAAATGCTACTGGTATCACAACGATTCTCATTCTGAGCATAATGCAGAGAGATTTGTAACAGAAACATTAAGATTGATTGACTAGAAATGTGTATTGCGCGCACACACACGTGTGCTCACAAGCATGTTTGTGTACACAATTACCAGAAGAAACAGCAGAAAAGGGTTAAAGGGAAAGGTTTGCACTAGTTGCCACAGATCACCATCTGTGATTTCACTAAAAGAAGGAAGAAGAAAAGACTGACCTGGAGAAAATGTGTCAGGATGAAGAACAACAGGATTGGAGCAATAAAATACCCAGATAAGGAAAACATGAGAACTGTGAAATTCGGGAATTTTGCCCAAGACTTACAATGGGTGAGATAAAGTAACGAGGCAAAAATGCCAAATAGCATCCACTCCTGAAAGGTGTAAAAGACAAGTCCAGAATCAGCTTGTCACCACCGAACAAGAAGAACCCAAGAGACATGATACGGGCTCAACAGCCAGCACTCCTTGTCCTCAGTGTTGCACACCACTGATTGTGGTCAGACGGGTCTCAGGGCTTGCAACTGTGGATGTGAGAGTGTGAGTGAATGAGATCTGAGAGAACGAATGACTGTGATTGGGTAAAATCAACTTGTTCATAATAAAATCACGTTTCCTTTCCACAAGATCTCACACAGAGTTTTGCTGCAGTAATTTCCAACAAGTGAGTAGTACCAAGTCTACAGCGTTTTTCAGTAGGCTTAAATGCAAACATGCAAAATGAGCTGCTTATTCAAATAAAGAGAATATGAGCTCTCGGTTCAAAAAGAGGCACTTTTGATTGTACAGAGAAAATACCAAACACTGTGGACATGCAAACACCAAAAATTCAGTTATTAAAATTGTGTAGGCATCTTTGTGATATCAAGTAATAACAATAAATAAAACAGATATTGTATAGGAACATTACAAACAAATATATGAAAACATCCACACCTGCAGTAATCTTTGCAATGTAGGAGAGAAGTTCTGATTGCCTGGCTGCATCAGAAGACGACAGTGAATACAAAGGGAGCTCTTCCTCAAATTTTGCAATCATTTCCTTGATTAATCCAATGACAGTTGATTTAGGCTGAAATATAGCAATACAGAAGACAAAACAGTAGACTAGCTATTTCATATAGTGGTATCAGCTATAAACTGCAGTATTTCATAAAGAACCATAGCCATACAAAATTTAATCAAATTATAAATATTTATACCCTTAACACTTACATAAACACTTAAAGTAAAGAAAAGCCTGGGAATTTCTAGACAGGATGCCGTTGGCCTTCTTAGCCGCCTGGGCACATTCTACATCAATATTGAAAAACATATCCCATCCATTTCAGAAAACTAGCATTCGTTAAATCTTTTTTACTGGCCTGGCAGTCATATTTAAGTAAGTTATTTAATACAGTGCATAAAATCATTTAGCAACAGCATCAGCTTTTGAATCTCTATGCTAATGTTTCAGAGTTCTGCTGAAAGAGACATATCCAAAAGGTAGGAACTTCCACTGAACTTTATTGAGGGATACTCAATTGGTCTAGTATTATTATTCATTATTCACAGCAACAAAGGAAAAAGTATCAAAGGGTCCACATGAGGCTTATACTGCTTTATAAGGAAGTCAGTCCCTTTTTTCTTCAGCTTAAAATAATTTTCCTTACGCTCACTTATAACTTCCTTTACAATCACTTCAGACAGTCTGAAAGCTGTAATTTCAAGAGACATAACATTCTCCTTTTGCATAACCATTACATATTTAAGATTAACAAAAAATGCAGAAAACAAAAAGCCCTGAACCCTACCCACTCCTCTCCACTGATCTCCATATGATACCATGCTTTATTCCCATGTATTTTCCTCCCGTCAACCACTCCCTCTCTTACATGGCTCCAGTTTTGCAGGTAGGGCAAATAAATCCTGCCATGAGCATCAACATGCTTTCCCACTGAAATGCCCATGTTCACAGTTGGCTTCAAGAAGCAAATGGGGGGAGCAAAGGGATGAGAGTCCAGAATCCACAGATGAATAGGTATGTTATAGGAATTACCTGTTCAACACAAAAAAAGCCATTGCTAACTTCTGCATTGAGAAGAGGCACTAAAAACCAGTCGTCTGTGCATGTGATTCACACTTCATAATAACAAAGAAAAAAAAGCCTGACAGATCACTTTCTAGATTCACACTGGAAAGTATTTATGTTACTTAGGCTAGTTAATAAAAGCAGACTTGTCTGGGTCAACTTGAAGTGCTACCGATTGCGTCTTTCTTAATATAAAGCTTTGTTGTTGTTTTGTTTCCCAGAGTATTCTATCAGCCAGCGTGTTCCCTTTTCCAGGCAAAGAAATCTCTTACAGCTACCCATTTCGTACTTATTTTAGGACTCAACAACTGATGCACAGGCATCTATTAAGAGCTTTACCTCAGACTTCAAAGGCTTTAAGTTAAAAACAAAAAATTACCTACTATTTATTTTTGGACACTGCCTACACAAGCGTAGGGCTTGTAGAGTTCATGCAACCCCCATTAGAACCAAAGAGTTTACCTACACAGTCTCAAACTACATGATTTTTTTAATAGTTGACTTATCTAATACCACCTTATTTCAGCATCTGTGAGTGCATGAAGGCACTTGTTTAGGCAGTAGAAGAGGCTTCTGCCAATTCATGCAAAATCCTTTACAGCCACCTTTAAAGAAGCTGCACAGTATATTGTTAAGAGGCAGTACCCAACACATTTTACAATTAGATTCATAACTGGTAAGGAAATTATATTTGACTTATCTTACCATATTTCACTGGAACAGTACCACTAAAATTCAGGAGATCCTTCTGGGATCCATCCTTGAAGGCTGAGATTAAAAATGTGATTTTAAAAAATAATAATAATAATAATAAATCCTGTCGAATCTGGCATGGAAATCCCATCCACAACTACCAATATACAATGCTAATTTTTCTTTAGAAATCAAATACACTGCTCCTGAAAGAACCAAGGCTAAAATGTTACTAAGGTCCCCCCTCCCGCTTTGAGATAATTCCTTAATGGAATCTTAATGAAAATTGCATTGGCACAACTAAGCACATAATTAGTCTGAAAATCCCTTGTCCTGGGTAATTCTGATGTTTTAGGAACTTTCAGTCAGGCTGAGGGATTCTGGAAGTTACATTTGATAAGCTAAAGACATCAAAATACTTTCAATACAGTCATGGGATATGGGAAAAATACTACTACAAATAAAGAATTTAAAAGAACATCAATCTTCCACAATTACTGACGAGTTAAAACGAAATTTAGTGAATGAGCCGCTTAGGTTTTTATATGTATGCAGTCTTGGAAGAGCTTTCAAAAATAGTCACATTGCATGTGAAATTTTACTGCAAGTCAAAATAAAGACAGCAACACAATGGAAAGATATTCACACTACTTAGATTCTATTATACACAGTCTGAACCCATGGCAAGTAAGAATCACAATTAGTTCAAAGTAACTGTATCACTTCTTACTGTACGTGTTCATGGAGAACGTGAAGTTTGGGTAGGTCTCGTTAACATTCTTTAGTTCTTCTACGGTCAGGTCTCTGAACTTATACTGGGAAGGGGGGAGAAAAAAAAATCGGAAAAAAACGTTTAATTTCAAAGCCTTCTTTCATTAACAGAGATAGGGAAAAGGAACCAAGAGAAAGTAGAAACACAAGAAGTGGAAGGTAATAATTACTTGTAGTATTATAAATAGGTTTGGTGTGAAATACATTATCAAAAAATTTGATACAAAAAAAAGCTTTAAACATATCGCAGGTCTGCTGTTGCGACATTAGAACTCAAATTCTGAACATCACTCCTTATATACCATTCCTTCCCCTTTACAGCTGTGTGAGCAGAGGCTTAATAGAATTTAGTCTCCTCTGCACACAATAATTAAAAACACTATAGAAATATAAATCTCTAGTAAAAATAAGTCATCTTATTACTGACACAGTTACTACTAAAATCTCAGATCCACCTGCACACATTTTAGAAGAGTTTCAGAAGATGTCGATTTCCACAAACATGTTAAACGTGTAAGTAATTAGCCTTTGGGAATTTTTTTCCATGTTTAAGCTGTCCTTGAGAGCTGAGAAAATTCAAACAAAATAATGCATCCCTCTTTCCCGCCTGCAGAAAACCTGCCCACAGATTAACAGAAGTACCGATGCTTGAAACGTGATCTGAAAGTAATTATCAGCAAGCATGAAACACGGCTACTTCATTTAGACTGTCCCCAGCCAGTTCGATACCTGAACTTCCAAGAGATTTACATCCTCCCACATCTTAAAGTTATGAAGAATGTTTTCCAGTTCCTAGATTAGAGCATCTGCTTCTCATTTTAGGACGCCTGGAGTTGTCCCGGAACCCTCGCCAAAGCAAACACAATGGCTTAAAGAGCTGTGGCCTGACAATGGCTTAAAGAGCTGCTCACTGCGCTGGAATACTTGTCACGAAGTAGCACCTAAAATCTACGATCTCTTGAGTAAGGCACCCACCAGAAACAGCAGCAACACTACAGCTATGTGGATGGTACGACTATTTTCCACTTCGTACAAGAAAACACAAAGCTGCTGAAAAGTAACACCTTTTAGTCAGCTTCTCCACATTCAATCTCACAGGACACTGCAAAGTCAAGCAGTAAAAAAAAAAAAAAAAAAAAAAAAAATTAGGAATGTCTACACAACTTTTAAATTTAACACATTTTCAGAAGCATTGATACATCTGGTTGGTTGTGAAATCAAAGCTGTCCTTCCCCAGCTGACCCCCTTCTTATTCGTGATGCAAAACAAGGCATTCCTATTAAATATTTTGTTATTTTCTAAAGACCCAAAGATTTATGAAGTGAGACCTTTCTCATTTGCACCTAAAATTATGTGACGTGCTCAAAATTTAAATACGCATACCTCAGCTTCTCAAATGGAAATTAAAACGTCTTTACCTCAGAGGGATGCTATAAAAATAAATCAGTGTTTCTAAAGCGTGGAGATACTAACGCAGGGATCGTCACAAAAAATCCCCACGGAAATCAGCAACTCTTCACGCAGAGAAAGCTTTCAATTGCATGCAGCACATCGCACGTGTTTCTGCGTCCTGAACCACAGGGGTAGAACCACGCGTGCCCCAGCTTCAAACTCGGCGGCAGCGAGGCAGTACAAATCCTGCACCCCCAACGGGACAGAAACCTCTCGCAAGCGATGACGGCGACGCCGAGGACGGCACGGCGCTGCCCGCAGGGAACGGGAGGGTGGCTGAACTGCACGGCTCCCTCAGCTCTGCCCTTCCCCTCCCAGCACCCCATTTTTTGACTCGCGGGAGCTCTCGCCGACGGGGGCCGCCAA
>NW_008825156.1:2941150-2941896 GCF_000699105.1 Pygoscelis adeliae | reverse complement strand
CTGCCCTCCCGCAGGGCGGGTGTCTCGGCGTTACCGCCGCTCCCCGGCGTTCTCCAGGGCAACCGTGGGGGAAAAAAAAAAAAAGTCCTTTTTTGATTTTCCTTCTAATGGATCTGCGAGCGGGAGGTCAAATAAACGCGTCAGTACGTTAGTGCGACAGGTGAATGCAGAGAGCTCTCGGCTGGGCGCCATTTCCACCCGTCGTGGTACACACCAACCTGCCAGCCAGGCTGCAGCCTCTAAAAAAGGCTGAAAGCTGTGGGGAAAAAACCTCACAGCTGTCCGGGAGTCCACTTAGACGCGTTCTTCAAGAGGAGAGGCAAGGGTATGCCACACGTAGCTAGAGAACAGAGGTCTTGCAGGTTCCCCACGCGCTGCTCCTGGGGCACCCACTTGGCAGGTGCGTATCCTAGAGCATGCCTGCCATTTCCTGCGCTGGAAAAACGAAATCTGCAGAAAAACACTACAGAGCCGACGTGGGAGATGAACAAGTGTTCTTCCAGCAGATCACTTCCAACGCCAGACAGTCCTCAGCTACTGTCCTCCTTTCCTTTCTATTTCTCCTCTCACTAAGCTAACATGAATTTTGAATGTAATCTGGCAGCGTGCAATAACAGAGAAGTAATCCAGGTATGAGACCATACATAGGTATTACAGGGCTTCAGGGATTTCTTCCCTCTGTGTTGACAGTATCACAACTGATTTGCAACTTTATGGAGTTACAAGTATGTAAATAAAAATCTGGA
>NW_008825156.1:2913592-2941119 GCF_000699105.1 Pygoscelis adeliae | reverse complement strand
CATCTCTATTTTTTAAGCCTCCCTACCATACAGTAAAGATAGCAGAAAACTGCCTTTTGGGAAGCGGGCCATGCAAGTCTGATTGCCAACTGACTGGAAAACACAGTGGGTTCAGCTAGGTAAATGCCAGTCCTATCCCCATAACCTACCAGAAAACTGCCAGATCATAACAGAACAGACCAAGCGTGAGAGTAGCACATTCCTATAAGGAGTAAGATCTCCAGAAAGCTCATACAATTTTTTCCTCCCTCGCTGATGTGAGGCCTGAGGCAGACAGTAACCGAGAGGACAGGTTGTTGTTGGTACAGCCATAGCAGAAAATAATTAGGCTGAGAACGACCTTTTATCAAGTTTTTCCATCATATGTATTGTTTACTGATGCCATTCTGTTTCTGTGCTGAAATTGTTGTCTGTGACATAATGAATGACCTTACAATTTCAAGTGTTCAGTTTGGAGAGTACCACAGCCTCAAAGGAAAGCCACAAAACTGGACCGCTCAGGATCAGTCCATCGAGAATTGGCATTGCACATTCCAGCACGTGCTACACATCATTTGCCCAGCAAGCACAGTCCCTCTTTGGTAATGAAGTTCTGAAAACAGTTGTACAATGGTCGTTACCTTTTGGATGTTATTTGTTTTGTGAATAATACTGAAGGACAAGTACTGTAAGGCAAGTTAAAAATAAATCTACATCCCTGCAAAGTCGTTAGCTGTTTTATGCAAAAGAAGGTCATAATGCCTCTAGCAGAATTCCTAAAAGAACACTTTCAGATTTTAAGCTGTTTCTGCACACTCCACTAACAAGGCAGAGCCTGATACATGCTTTTCTTCAAGCAGCAGCACAGGCCCTCTGCCAGAATAAGTTGCTGTAGTTCAGCAGACTTACAATAACTTACACACACTGAGGATCTGCTTTCTGGCCCTTTGGGCTTTCTCAATGAATCAGCATCTGATTATTTTAAAATATTGCTTATTAAGATATGATGTTCTCCATATCAGAGGCTGATGTATAATGTAGAGCAGATACTTCAGTTTCCAGCTGTCCACATTCCATGCAACTAAGTTTCACGAAGGAGATAGTAACAGACAGCTTAAAGAAGAGAGACGGACCTTATCTTTTTCTGTGATAGGATGCTAGGACCATTACATATTGGTCTTTCTTGCACTTGAGGATCCCAGCTGGGTGGATTCACAACAGCATCTTGTATCCAGGGTTGTGAAAGCCCATCCAGAAGTAGAAACCATAGCTTGGCATTTAGGAGGACAGTGTCCCATGGCTGCAGCAGAAGTGGGAGTGGTGGAAAAGCCAGGCTGGCACTCAGCCCCTAGCAAATGGGGAGCAAAACTCCCCCCCTGCCCCAGCTGGGGCTTTGTGAACCCCAGCGTGAGGGGGAAAAGGTTATGGGACCTCTTGAATGGGTGGAGACGTAGGGTAGGATGCGAAACTCACCATGGACTGGCTCTCTGTGAGAAGGAGATATAGTGAGGACTGCCTTTCCTCCTTCCTGGTGGTCTCACTTTGCTTGGTCCTACCCTTCCTCGGGGCCCGTATTTGTGCAGAAGCTGCTGACCTCCGGGGGAGTGTTTGCAGGGCAGGATGCGTGAAACAGCAGCAGTGACCTGGCACATCACCTCCAAGCCCCTGGCCCTACTCTGCACTGTACATGCGAGGCCAGCAGTGTCCTGGGTGCTGTGTCCCTAACCCCACCAGCCCAGAGAAGCCCCTGCCCTGAAGAGGGGAGGGAGGAAGTTTGTCTCTGGGACTGTCACCAGTATAACCTTGCACACTGCACTCTCTGGGGCAGTGGGCATTGTGGTAGAGACCCTCTGTAAACAGGGGGAAGTATTCTGGGCAACCTGGGTTTTGTGGTAGGAGGAACAGGAAACGTAAAGCTTTACTGGGACCCCGAGAGCTCTGGTCTGGGACACATGCAATGGCAGCTGCCTTCACCCCAGCCTCCTACAGACTCTGTGGCTACATGCTTTTTTGGAGGGTGGACACATAGTGAACCCTATGATGAGCCGTTACAGAATGATCTGCATGATATCTAAACCCTTTTAAGAGATAATTTGAAAATAATTTTGTTTCACAAAAGTCCTAGCACAGACTAATGTTTGAGAATACAGCACTCCTTTTAAATTTTTAGTCTCAAGCATTTAAATTTTTAATGTCTCCCTATTTCACAGTAAAAACAACTATGGAAGTCTGATAAGATATTTACGGTTATTAGTAGGTCAGGTGTTTGGAAAGACTTTTAAAAATCTCTGTGTGCATACATAACCAAAATAATCATAGACACCAGAACAATAACAACATACCCTTGGTAGTGACACACCACTATCATCTCAACTCAAGAATAAGAGTGGTAATACCATTTCTGTGCAAGGCTTAGAGGCCCTTGACTAAGCCTGCACCCAAAATACAGATACAAATTTTTTAGTACTCACTGTTCAAACTCTCCTTTAAATTCAGGGCTGTGTCTGTGTCCTCTGACTCAAAATCTGCTCTAAACATCATTTGCAATGAATAACTCCGTATTAAATTAACAGATCCTAATGCCAACTAATCTCTAGGCAATGAAATATCTTGCTAGCAGGCTAACCTTCTGGCCACAGAGAACACAGCCTTGCTACCCCATGTACCACCCTGTACCTGTCCTCTGGTGGTTCCTCTCCCCTCCGTCACTTGATCTCTACCTTTCGTTACTACAGCTCCCTTCAATATTTCAGTTTCTGAAGCTAGCTCTCAACTTCTGTAGCCCAGCACCTCCCAAGCAGTAAGTAAGAAAGCCAGCAGTACAACTGTCATTTCTGAAGATATTTTCTGCCGGTTATTTACTTCATCTGTGTACGTTTACACACTCGCTTCAATCAGCAGGCCAGAAGCACTCAGGGTAGTGCTGAAATTGAACACGGCCAGATGGAGACATACCAATAGCTCCATGAGCAATGAAGGTGTTCTGTTAAATGCAGTCCTGCCTTACACCATCCGTGGGTGGTTGCAAGACAGTGGTGAGATGTCCTTTACTGGACATACTAAATCTTAATCTGCTACAAAAAGGTTCGTTCTTTTATTCTATTTGTCTATTGGCCAGAGTTTTGACTAACAGCTCTTTGATTTGGTGTCAGTTCTAAGTTTATATCATTTCTAGAGATAAAAATATGAAACTTAGCTTTCAGGATCAAGTCATATATTATCCAACACTGTCTCTGCTCTAAAAAAGTTTGCAAATGCGTATCAACTTTCAACACAAGTAATCTGGTAAAGCCAGTGCGACTGGTAACACTGTGCTCTTCCAAATGAGGCCATAGCATTTTGCATGTATTCTTACCAAACAAGATACAGAAAATTCCCCAAAGTGGCATTTATCAAGCAATACATCCAATTCTTATTTTATTACAACTCCTTCTTCGTAAAAGCTCACCCTATGTATTAAAAAACATAGCATTTTGCCAGCAGTACGGGTCTCTGACTGAGATGTTTTCTTTGAGACTTGGTAGAAAAGTTGAGATGGTTAATTATATAGAAAATAGGCTGCAGTTTCTCATATGCTAAGGGAGAGGGCAAAATAAAATGACAGTCTCGTGGAACATGGAACTAGTTCTACAGCATGTGGCTTTTCAATTTATTCAGCTCCACACAAGAGGAAAAGGGCATCATTTTTACTGTCTTAAACTTTCATACTCTAAATACTAGTCTCATTCTTCTGCTTACCCATGGGAATCCTGCATCTCTAGGTACGCTAGCTTAGGGCAAAGCCAAGGGAAAGGGTTCTTAATAACATGAAACTGCAATTCAGGAAGCGTTTCAAAGAATTTTCTCCAGTGGAGAAAGTCTTGCATACTATGAGTTGTCCAAATTAAGAGGAATGGAAATTACAAGTTGAACTTACAAATATTAAATGCTATGGGCAAAATTTGCACTTCTGAAATATGCTCAAGTGATTGTCCCAGATACTGAAGTTTGGGGAATAAATGAAGACCCACTGCAACACAAGTGGCAGGAGCAAGTTTCCTCACAAAACCCAAACTGGCTTCAGCTCTGGAAATATCATGAGTAAGAGCATTTTTTTATTTAAGTGTTCACCTTTGTTCTGAACAAAGAATAAGTCACCTGTGTGTGTGAACTACACTGTGACCATTTTATATGTCATAACTATCAGCTTAAAAGCACCATCCAACCAAGGCTGGATTTAAACCAGCAGTTTTGACGTACATCTGACCTCATTACCAACTGCATACGGCAGTGAATAGTCTTCCACAAAATAGTTAATTTCTCCTGCAAGTTTCAGCATCTCTCACACTGCTTATAAACAGGGCTCCCCATAGCCCTGGGCCACATCACACCCTATACACTGCCATCACCGCGATCCCTTTGTACACGCAGCTAGCAAACAGAAGCCAGGTTAATGAAGGGCTTGCTGGTTCACTCATTTTGGCTGGGGGAAGAGGGTGTCACTCTGCATGAACTCTGAAGACTCACCTCACGTGACCAGGCTGCCTGTCTACGCATCATTTACAGTCACATTTGACACTGCTGTAGAGGTCTCAAAAACAGACTTCCTGCACATTCTATAGAAATCCATAACCAGATAAAGTGGATTGACTCACATTAGTGCCCCTCCTGTGCAAAAATAACGACAAGCAGATTCCTTTATCAGTTGCAGAGCAGCAGGTCAATCGACAGGTGTAGTGCTCTTCTTTGTCTGGACACATCTCATGACATGCTGGGTGCGCTGAGGGACCACGAAGTATTCATGCAACACAAGAGCTAGAAGAAGCTGGCAGGGAGGAGAATTACTGTGATAGGGAGTTGAGGACAGACCCATAACGAACATTATATATCCTCAGTTGTATCATTCAAGGAAGCTAGTTACCTCTCATGAAGAAGTCCACAAAAGAGGTTAAATACATTGAGAAGTACATGTAAGGCACTCAAAAACATCCTTTTACACTCAGTGTGTGCATAAGTATGCTCTCATAGTTATTCGAAGTGTACTATAAAATCTGGAACACTACACTCAAGTGTTTTTCATGTCATAATCAAGCCTGTTCCTTTAACAGGAAAAACACCCCACCGAAGCTCTTGATTGTCTTTAAATTGTCAATTGTTATCAACTTTCACACACAGTATGATAGGAGATGGCATCAGATGCTTGCCTTTCCTCAACTGAGGAATGTTGAGAAACTGGGCAGAAGTTGCACCCAGCATATAAAAAAATCTATGATTTGCCAGTGCAGGGAAAAGAATACAGGTAAAAACCAAGACTCCCATGAAGGACCAAACAGAGAAAATCCCAAAGCAAATTAAGCACCAGATGGTTTGGGAAAACAAAACCATTCATGAGTTGTGGACAGAGAAGTTAGGACTAAACCGGTGGCATGTTTCATTACTTCAGGAACCTCTTCTGCCTTCAGCTTCATCCCACAAAGCATGTTCAGCATGTGTCAAAGGCTGTTTAGATCCCTAGGCTCATGGAAAATAAATGTTTGCCTATGCATTTCAAGTGGTGAGAAAAGGCTATCTATGGGATGACTGAACTGCAGTTGTCTTGAACTAAAATGTTATTTCAAATAAATTACAACTAAAAACTGTCCTCAAACAGGGGAAACTTGTAATTATTTTTTCCAAACCTGAGTAAAATAATTTTATTGCTTCCAGAGAAGTATGGCTTTACTGGCTGGATTAAGACAATAACTCAATGTAGAATCACCCTCCACCTGAACAGAATATATTTGCTTTGAAATAATGACTGATTACAGCTATTAAGATACATTAAAAATCTCAAGGGAATTCCATACAAGGTAATTCCAAACAAGGTAAGACTTCATGCCTTCAAAACAAGGTACTCATAGGACACTGATTAAATGCTAATTCACAATATGATTTTTAAAAAGTTTGGTTTTTTTTAAGCACAAGAGTGTGCAAACGTTACTGTTTCAAAGGAAAGGCAGAAGGGCTCACTTTGATGTGTATTCATTTATCTATTTGGAAGCGGGTCGCAACACTAGCTGATCAGAACAGTCACTGGTATTTACCTGCACCTGTTGAGGCGGTAAACCGTTCCACTGAGACAGCAAGAGGTTCAGATTCTTTACATGAGAATAAGAGAATCCGAGAAAGACGCTGCTTATGAAACAGCAGGATGAAACACCACACTCTAAACGGAGGAGATTAAAGGCAACTGGCATGCTTGTGTATATTACCATTCTAAAATACATGTACCTCCAAATATGTATTATGTCACAAGCCTAAACTGCAGGAGACACCAATGATTTTCAGATCTCTTCTGAATGCTTAAGTAACTCTATTAATTTTTCATACATTCTTGCTGGCTGCATGAGAACAAGAGAACAATTCTTGGAGAACATTCAGCCTAATGCTGTTGTATGCGACAGCTCAGAGGAAACCAGCAGAAAATAATTCTGAAAAAATCTTCCATAAAGTAAACCAATGAGAAATAGCAGTAAAATTTTTAATGCCTGTAATTTATTGTATACATACTCTGCAAAACTTATATGCATTTGGTGTGTGCAAAAGTATACACTTTTTTGACAGCACCAGGAAACAGTTAAGCTATGTACGAGTTTTTAACCTGATTTGTCACATTGTGTAAAAAGACATTGTGCACAAATGATATCCCCAAAGAAAAATCAAATCATCGGCTAAAACTAGAAGCACCCTTATTTACACACTAACACTTTAATATTGCATCACACCCACTCACCAAAATAAATAGAAGTACATTCATCACAATTTAAACACCAGTCTCTCCATATATTTATTTTCTGACATGTTTTGGTCTCCAGAAATATGCTATATCTAGAAATATGCATCAGCTAGTAGATTATGTTACAAAATGCAAAAAAAATAGAAAATTAGTTTTCCTGGACAATATTTTGGGCTTTACACAAAAATAAATCCAGATTTCCATAGAGATCTCATACTTCTCGAAAGATTTTTATTTTAAAGCACAGCACAGAGTTGCACGCTAAGGCTTCCTGTGATATGCAAAACCCTGGCCTCCAAAAGACATCGCTGTAAAGGGAAATACAGCTCAAGTGTAAATACAAGACATTTTCAAAAAGTAGTCATCAATAGAAAGTGCCCTTCATTTGATTTAGCATTAGCAGTAAAGAAGTAGCTGCTGTAATTGTGCAATCAAAGCCAGACCTGGAAGGGTTTTAAGAAAAGTACGTCATTTCACACTATCAAGTTTAAGGATATAGAATCTGAGATAGCAGAAACTGACCAACCTCTTTATACTCCTACATTCATTATTTTTTGACACAATTTAGTAAAAAAGGCACATTGTCAAACAGTGAATTAAAAATCTAAAAAACAAACCAGAATTTCATTAAATACAATTAAATAATTAGCTTAACATCAGATTCTCATAAACCAATATAAGCGTTCTTCCAGTTTTTTTAACCTCAAATTCAGATGCACTTTGGACAAGTACTGAAGTACTCTCATTAGATTAATACTATTGATCTGGCAAACAGTAAAAATTATTTTGGATACAAGGTCAGGAATTAAAAACCAAAAATTTAGTTCCTTCCTGGCGAATTTACAAATATGCAGCAAATGCAAACATATTAAAACCCAAACATTTGTACAAAATTTGAAAACCATTAGCATCCCATGCCAATTATGGGAAAGTACTTCTTGACTGTAGAATTACAAATGTGTCCTTGAATAATTTTTCATATGAAATAGACAAAATTTAAGCAATGACCACTCTGTGAAGAAACAGTTATACAGTGTCTTAGGGAGGCTAGCAGAGTACATTGCAGTCACCACCTAAGACAAATGACAAAGTGCTTTACAGATTAAGAAATTTAACTGATCTTGCATGGTTAAATAATCAGAAAGAGGTGAAATAATCAGGTTTTATTTAACCTATATGTATCTGAAATGCAGATTTAATTCCCAACTGAACCAATTTTGAATTAATATATTTCTTTTGCTTCATAAGAGACTTTTTCCCCAGCCAGGCAAGAAGTTGCTCACAGCTGATACAGCTGTCTGGGTTGACAGACCTAGAGCCTTTCTCTGGCTAAAAAGAAGTAAAAAGTAAAAAAAGCCCAGTAACTTGATCATGGTCCCAGTGTTCATTGTCTTGAATGGATAATTCTAGGAACCACAACAGAAAATTTTAGATGGTCCCAATGAAGCAGAGTGAATACAGCACACTTCTAGACAGGCAGTGAGGTTACACTATCTTGCATGGTCTCAAGGGAATACACTGAGAAACAGTTTTTGTTAGTTAATACAGAAAGTTAAAAATCCAGAGGAGCAACGATGGTGTCTTCATCTGGGCTCCCTGTCAGCTAATACTGAATTAGTTTATAGAATCTATCCCAATAGCTTACTCATGTCAGTGTTTTACTGAGGCAGTGAAATGCTACACCATTGACAGAAAACATCTTAAAGAGGCAAATCTGTTTTTTCTTACATTAAGAGTCAGATGTTTAAACTTCAGCAGCTTCCAAGATTGCTCCTTTACAGGTTGCTATCTGAACTGCTTCCTAGAAGCAGCACTGTTAAGAATAGCCCCCGATAGGAAAGGCTCCTTAGTTGTTTTCCTACAAGGGAATTTTTCCTTTTTACTCCTTTATCCCCCCCCGCCCCCAAACACCCAAAGCCCTTTTTGTACTTTTCCAAGTACTTCTAGCATTAAAACATAACAGCCTCAGCAGCTGAAGCCAGAGGTACTATCGGTGGAATCCTGGAGCTTGAGGCAAAGCTGAGTAGTGATACTGGTGAGCTTTGAAGGGCAACCTGGGGAAATCTAAGTAGATGCAACACCAGATTGAAGCTTCAGACTCAGTACAACTCCTGCAGACTTACATGAACCCTGTGCTGATTGTAAACAAATTCAGTTACTGAAAGAAACAGTCTTTAAGTGCATAGTTAGAAATAATGTGCAAATATGGGCATTAAGGTAAGTAACTGAACTAACTCTCCTGCTATACGTAACATTTTAGATTTTTGGTTTGATTAAATTAATCACAAGTATTAACTAGTTAACATGAAGTTGTTAATATTGAAGAGCTGCAAATACATTCTAACAAAACTTAATTCTGATGCGCTTTCTAAATAGTAAACCTAATTAGATAAATGACTGCTTCACATTTTAAATCATTTAACACATCGGATGTTTAATGCAAGAAAAAACACGTGCACCATACACAATTTGTAAAAGCAGCAGAAGCTGTTAAACAAATGTGAAGATTTACAGGGCAGGAAAAAAATTCCCAAGCATACGCTTGAGCCCAAAAGCACAAGTTACATACAAACACTAGAAATTCCTGTTTTCAGGGTGTGTATTTATCATACTGAATTAGATTGGCACTGGAATTCCAGACACAGCAAAAGCCAACATAATCTTTTGGCCATATCTAACTGTACAGTTTGCAAATGACATGCACTTTTCTGTTCAGAAACAAAGAGGTTCAAATTATTTTTATGGGTCCTCAAATCAGAAAATATGCAGCACTTTATTGCTTTGAACATCTGTGGCAACGGCTGAATTTACACCCAAGCTGCTTCTGTACAGAAGATGACATTTCAATACTTTGAGGCTCAGGTTGGGAGACAGTAGGATATAAAGCAATTTCTCTAAGTCTCAAGAAATATCAGGGAACAAGAATGCTATTCCTTTCTTTCAAGTGAATGCAAAATTGGTTTACTGGTATATGGGCCCACAGTTCCGAGTCAGTGCATAGCTAGTCAATATTTCTGCTGGCATCTTGAACTGGTTTAATCAGTGGAAACATCTATTAATTTTATTCCACTTAATAATATGCATTAGTGCATTAATTTCTTCATAAAAAACCAACCCTGGCAAGTATTAAAAATAAATATCTTATTTAGGTCAAACTAAAGCCTTGCTTTTCAGTACTTTAATCCCTTTAAATATTCTTTTGCCCTCTAACAAGCAAATGGAAACTGAAGTAGAATAAGAGATGTATGGAGGCAGAGGGTAGCAGAAACATGAACAAAATCAACACCATAAGTCAGTTAACGTGTCCTCAGCTTCTTAGACTGTCTCTTGCGTTTTAATTCTTCTTCTTCCCGTCTCAATTCTTCTAAGTCCTCCTGAACACCGAGTCTCAAGCTGCCAAATAAGATGAAATCCTTTACACGCTGCTACTTAAACATGAAATTTGACTTCTACCCCTCCCCCAAGAAAAACAATCCTAAAATTATTACAGCTGATTTGAGCAAAAATTTTAGATCAGCTCAACCACCATAAATTTTCCTTAATTACAGCAAGAATACACCTTTAAAAAAAGAAATCAAGATTTTATCATTAGATTAGAATAAAATCTTTTGAGGGAAAAATTATTTAAAACGTTTGTTAAAAAAAAAATCAAGATTGTGAAAAAAAACTGATTTTAATACGAAATGTCATTTTTTTCCCCAAAAAGAAGCTGCTGAAACACATCCATCATTTCTTGCCAATGTAACTCTTACATACATGTCATAGCAGGACTGACTCTCATCAACTTCTCTGAGAGCCACCTAAGCCTTTTACACTGGCAAGGGAGAGAATGGATATGTCAAACAGTAAAGAAGCAAAAGATTTTGTTGCAACTTCCTGGCTTGAGGCACCATTCAGGTAGCTACAAGCCCAACACTGCTCCACCCTCAGTCCATCTAGCTGCCACGACTCTGGTGAACAGCTCCATGGAAGAGACTCTGCTAATACAGCATGTTCTAGCTACGTCCCTGCATAACTTCTTCAGCTTCCTAGAAGTCAGTATGTTGAAAGTGATACTTAAAACAGTGTCTGCAATCACTGATCTCCTCTTCAGTAAATAAGGGCTGGATAGTCTTGCTAATTTGATACTGGAACAGATGTGGCAAAGTTACCATTTCATGACCAGCTACTGCCTCATTTGCAGCCCTACCAAGTGCATTTGTATATCCATAGTTCATTATGAAGCAACATAAGGCAGTGTAGCATGCACGTCGATGCAAAAGGTTCAACCACACGACAATGAGGATTCAACTCTTCTGGGCTAAACTGCTCCAGCACAGGCTCTAAAATGGATTTTATGCCTAAACAAGCATAGCAGAGTCATCTTGAATTCAGGAAACTGCAGTCATCCAAATTAAGAATAGAAACACACACATCAAGGATCTATGTGATAAAACTCTGGCTGAAGCATCATTTTTCAACTTAGAACTTAACAACTATAATTTTAGTGGGCTTGCTTGGTTGGAAAAAGTTCCTCATTTCAAGGGTCACAATGCTTTTAACCAAACACTCAGTGAAAAGTAGTTGAGCATTGAAAATAGTTACACTCAATTTTACTCAAGTTTCTTATCTCCCCTTCCTTTATTCTAGCATGTGTAGTTAAAAGTTAGCCAGGTATTCAACTCTGCAAAACCTCACTCTACATCTTCAACAGAGAATTCAGTCAATAGCAATATCACTGTAAAATTCCAGCTGTTTCCTCTAACTCCATTTAACAGACTATAGCTTTACATGAACTGCATCTATTCCCCAGGAGCAAGAAAGAATAAGGACCCTGACTATAACTTCAAAAAGATGCAAGTTTCCAATGCTCAAGGCACCTTCTGAATAACAATACATACATTTCAGTAGAACAAGAAAATTTGGTAACTCAGTATATTCCAATATTTTCCATTATCTATAAAAACCTCTTAACTTTCACAAAGCTTGTTCCACCAGCCATTAAAAACCAAAAAGAAAATCCGTTTATGAACACCAGGTTCTATAATAGCGACATAAGAATTGTGCAGGTCTAGAGGCCAAAACCAATGGTCAAAACCAATATGAAAATATGATCTTCATGCTTGAAATCACTGATTACAAAAGTTTGCAGAGTACTTTTTATACATACATAGAAATATACACACACACATATAGATAAAAACAAATAAATCTCCTTCCAGTCCTCAAACTATCAGAATATTGTAATGTTTGGGACAAATTGAAGGGTTTAGCATTACAACTGAAATTTGAAGTATTTTTTTTTAAAAAGATTTTTGGGCATAAGTTGGTTTTGGTTTGTGGTTTTTTTTTTTTTTTTTTTTTTTTTTTTTTACAAGCAAAGTTTGTGATGCATGAGAATGAACATGCAAGATTTATTTACTGTACCCACCACTGGCTGGCTGAGTTTCGTCTTTACCTAAGCTTTCTTATAAAAAATGGTAAGGCTTATTTACCTCTACTATAAAAAGCAAATATCCACTCTAACTTAGCCCCATGACTTGGGCAATAAACAAACCTCCCACTTTCTATCTGAGTTTAAATCCATGCATACCTCCTAGCTTCTTCTTTCTGTTGCTCTCTCCAGCTGCTCTCCATGTAACGTAAGGCATAATCACTTTCATCTTTGTATCTGGAAATTAAATATTAGTTTTCAGCACACTAAAAAAACATGGTAATGTACAGTTAAGTTATGAATTCACATCCCTTCTTAGAAAGAATAATTACCTTGTCATACACAGATATTAATGTTTTGAAAGAATCTAAGTTACAAGGCTTTAAAATGCTTGCTTTCTTATACCTTCTTGTCAGACAAGAGGGAAATATTTAAATAAGCCAAATAAGACCCTTCATTTTCCAGCAGTTCTTAGTCATACCAAGTTAGATCCTCTTACAGAACAGCTACTACTATTGCATCAGCAGTTCATATTCAGGCAGCTACATTTGATGAATTCTGAAATACTGCAGACTGCTATAGAAAGCATTTTAACACCCAATAATAGGAAAGAGTTGCTATGAATTACACAGGTCAGACATTGAAGAAGCTGTGTGATTTTCCAGTTATGTCCCATTGCACCAAGTTTTATTGCTCCCCAGAAGAGCATGCCAGGCAGGATGAAAATTCAAGGTCCCTTCTGCACAGAAGCAGCTCTAATGCTTGTTAAATTTCTGCAGTGTAAAACCGTGTTTGGATACCAGCACCTCCCCTATTCCTAAAACATTTGTATTTGTTGAACTGTATTAGTTTCTGTTGTTCTGTTGCTTGTTCTGCAATATATTAAAATTGACATTTTTGTTACCTTTTCCGGTCATAGCCAAATATTTCCCGAATATGTTTTGATATTTCTTCCTGGGGTTCCCCTTCATCTTCAATGAAGTCATCCATTTCAGAGTCATATTCATCATCATCATCATCTTCTATTTGTCTTTTGTAACTAATAGGTGGTCTTCCAAGACCTAAATGACAGGGGAGTGAAAAAATTAATTAATTAATAACATTAATATAACATTAATTTAACTATGCCTTGCTATACCTTGGGCATTTTACAGCTCTGGGCTTCAAGGTGGAAAACTTTTGCCTCAAGTTAACTAGCTATTCTCAAACTCAGTAAAAGGAAATACTTCCTCTAAGTTGTGCTATATAAGATTACACATCAGTATCACCAACTGCATCCTGAGGAAACCACCAGACAGAAGTCTATGTTCTTGTTCAGGGTTTTCTAGGCACTAATTTGCTGAGTCCATGCTGCTTGTTTCTGATCAGAAATAAATTTTTAGAACTGCTTGCTTACTGATAAGGTGAATTTGCCAAAATACTTAAATATTAGTCACAGGTTTGCTGTGTGGTTTTAATTTTCATGTACCACTTTAAGCATCTGTTATTTAAGACACTACAAAATTTTAAAGACTAAGCATAATTAAGCTATGCAGGGAGTATATCCTTCAATTCTTTTCCTTCTAACAGCATTCGTATACCAACATCCATCACAGGCTGCTTAGTTTTCTTTCATGTAATACTTCACACCCCAGGCCTGTATTTCAAGGAATATGAGCATAGGTAAAAATAAATGAAAAGTTGCAAAGCAGAAAAAAGCATTCTACTGTTAAATGCACTCTTTAAAAGGCAACTATGGTATTTTGTCCAAGTCTTCCTAATTGCATCTATAATTGTCAAAGGCCCTCAGTGACCTCAACTCAGACCTAAAAAATACAAAACACATAACTAAGTGAAAAAAATTATTTGCTCTAGAACTTTATACCTTGTGGATGAAACACAGGTCTATGCCCTTGAAAAGGTCTCATTCCATTTATCTGTCCGTTGCTAGGTCTTGTGACTAGGTTTTTAGAAGAAATAGTTTCCGATACAACAGTACACTTCGGTTTCACAGTTGTACCCAAGCCGCTGCCTGGTCGCCCAGGTCCTGTGCTTGGGCTGATGCCTGGCCTTCCTGGTCCTGTTCCCAAGCTGCTGCCTGGTCGCCCAGGTCCAGTGCTTGGGCTGACTCCTGGCCTTCCTGGTCCTGTTCCCAAGCTGCTGCCTGGTCGCCCAGGTCCAGTGCTTGGGCTGACTCCTGGCCTTCCTGGTCCTGTTCCCAAACTGCTGCCTGGTCGCCCTGGTCCTGCATTTGTGCTGATGCCTGGCCTTCCTGGTCCAATACCCAAGCTGCTGCCTGGTCGCCCAAGTGCCATGCTTGAGCTGCTGCCTGGTCGCCCAGGTCCTGTGCTTGAGCTGCCAGCCAGCCTTCCAGGTCCCATGCCTGAGCCACTGCCCAGTCGCCCAGGTCCTGGGCTTGAGCTGCTACCTGGCCTTCCAGGTCCTGCAGCTGAGCCGCTGCCTAGTCGCCCAGGTCCTGGGCTTAAACCACTTCCTGGCCTTCCAGGTCCCACACCAGAATTGCTGCTCAATCGTCCAGGTCCTGCACTTGAACTGCCACCTGGATGTCCAGGTCCTCCTTTTCCTAAGCTGCTGCCTGATCGTTTTGCATTGGAGTTGATTCCATGCTGAAGGGCCGCAGCACTTCCTGATTTTGTATGGGCAGACTTTTTCAGGCTGGATTCTTTAGCAGATGGTAGCCTCTGAGCCCCATTGGCCGCTGGCTTTGAGGGTGGCACATGAGAGCTTGAGCCAGACTTTCCAGTACCATTGACAGGTAATTTACTATGACTGCTACCAGTAGAGCTTCTTAAGGAGCCATTTTGTGAGGTTTTTTCCATTTGATCAGATCTGGAGGAAGGTGATGACCATGAGTGTTTTTCAGTCAATGCTGGTGCTTTGGATTTCTTATCAGTACCACTCATAGAAGATGACAGACTGCCTTTTGGTGTGGAATGTTTATCTACTGAGCTTTTGTTAAGTTTTGCATTTACAGTTTCCTTCTGAGAAGTCACTTTTTTTGAAGAACTGGATATCCCTGTATTCTTAATCTCCTTCTCACTTTTCTTATGCATTTCTGCTCTTTTGTTTTTACGTCCCAAATACTCCCTCTCTCTCAATTCTTCTGCTGTTCTGGGTCTCTCTTCTACCTTTTTCACTGCTTTTATTTCAACTGGTTCATATTGTTTTTTTTCAGCAAGCCTTAAGAGCTCTGCAAAGTTCAGAGGTGCTGGTGCACTTTTGGGAGGTGCCTTTGGTTTCACTGCAACTTTGGATGGTTTCTCTTCATATTCTTCTTGCTCATGCTCAGATTCAGTCTGACTGTATTCGAGTTGCTCAGTTTCATCTTCTGTTGCATACTCAGCCTCTGGGGCCTGAGCGACATTCTCACAAGTCCTCCTCTTTTTAGGCTTCTCTTCAACAGGAATGCTATTATAGCCATAAGCCATTATTGCAATAAAAATTATCCTTTGTTCGTGAGGCCATAGCTCTTGCCTTTCTGTCATGTTTCAGTTCAATACGTCTAGCCAAGAGTTCTTCTTTTTTTCTCCTTTCTTCCAGTGCTGTAAAAGAAAACCAGGAGAAAGTTATGCAAAAGCACTACTTTTTATTTCAATTCCTTCCAAACTGATAAACCATTTAGGACAGTAGTTTAAGGATATCTGGCTAACAGCTATTCAATTTAGACCAGTGATCGGGGGTCTGCCAACAGGGCAAGCTAACCCACCTTAATCAGCTACTCTGACAAAGGCGAGCCATTAAGTCAAATGCTGCTATTGCAAAACCCACTAAGGTGATTCAGCCGAAGAAGCTCTCCAGAATGCTATGCAAACTAAGGAGAATTACTGTGTGAGGAGGCACAGGACTTATGGGATCTCTGGGTAAGGGAAGGAGTTCTGAGGCTGAACAAGAGAATTTTGAGACTGTACAGAATTTACAATCAGATATTTAAGGGAAGATGAGGAAAGTGAGGGACTAAAAGAGTATTGGAGTATAAGAATTGGAAAACAGGCTGAGTGTGTGTGTAGAGGAGTGTAGGGGAGAGACAGAAGCAGCCAGCCGCAGATAAGCAAGCTGCTGGTCACTACATTTGTCTGGTAGAGCCCTGTGCCCTATCTCCACAGTCTGTCCTATATTCTTACTGAATTGTTTTTAGCTATTTTCTGCGTAAGTATGCTCTCTATCTTGAGTCTGTGTTTGATCTGCTGACAAAATTCAGGCTGAACTAGCTGGTGAATAGAATGATAGCTCTGAACGCCAGATACTGGAGAGACCAAGGGAATGGGGGCCAAATATCAGAAAGACTCAGGAAAAGCATCAATTCCTAGAAAATGGATTAGGCTACTCATGCTGTGGGTGCTTGTAAAGGTACCACCCCCTGCCTATGTTATTCTATTGTCAAGGGCTGTGACTGTACAGAATGTGAGTGCATGCATGCCTATGTGGAATTCATGCGCAGTCTTGCTTCTGGCTGCAGCTGGCAGCAGGGATAAGAAGCAGGCTCATGACTGGCCCAGGAGAGGAGGAATACCCTGGGCCATCCAGTCCATCAGATTTGGTTACCTTTAACAAAACATTAACAACAGAAGCAATGCAGTATTAGTTTATTCTATAGGCTATTTAAAGGAAATATAATACAGAGGAAAAAATGTAGCTCGAACAAAGCCTCTGCCATACAAATTTAAAATTCAGACTGTATTGATACACTAGATTAAGACACAGCAGCAACTCTTACCATTTTTCAACACGGATAAAGCTTTTCAAAATTAAGTTATCAAAAGTCCAGATGGTTTATTGCAATATCTCTTCACCTTAACTACTTCTTGATCTCCAACAGTAAATGCTAGTGTAGCTGATTAATATTTAACTCCTTCGGAAAGCATGCAAACATCCCTAGTCCTTACTTAGTCCTGGCTTTCCCTCAGGATCAGTTATGTGCATAAATTCCAGAAACAGATGTGTAGCTGTATTTGCAAGAGCTTTGAATAAGGTGACAAAGTCTCAAAGAGTCAATGAAAGACTCCCATAGGAAATATTTTGGAATGTTACCTTTTTTTCTTTTTTCTTCTTCTTGCCGTCTGAGAAATGCTTGCACTGCTGCAGACTCTACACCCTTGACTTTTGGAACCTTTTTGGGAGGACCAACAGCCAAACTGTACCTTTTCTGCAAAGACCAAAGAAGTATGTCAGAAAAGTTAAGAAATTAAAAAAATCTTAAGGTTTTTAAAACTGAGGAGTCAAACATGACTGTTACACAACTTTAAGCATAGAGATGGTACAGAATAAACAAAGAATGAATTCCTACTGAAGCTGAGTCTCATGACGGATACACTTGACTCCTCTCCTAGCCATACTTTGGTTCAGGCTAAGGAGCAACAGGCCTCATGTCCTTGGGGTGAACTTGTGAGCTAGAAAGCCCCTGGCTCACATACAAGGGAGTGAAGGTGTCTTGGACAATATTTTGAAAGGTGGCTTCTAAACCCAAAAGTGCAAGATAACCAAAGCACAGAACAAGATACCAGAGCTAAAATGAAGACGTTATCTTGTTTATACTATCGACTAGCAGCCAACTACTTCACCCTATAGATATTACCATCAGGTTGGGCCCAATTTGAGCTCTCCCTGAATTGCAGCTGGACAGCATGCCACATGACTCTCCCCTTGAGCAGGGACGCTTCTCAAGGTTAGAGATTCCTTACCTGAAACTAAGAGATCCTTCCCTACCCCAGGCAGAAAGATCCCTTACCCGTGACAGATCCTCCATAAGTGACTGATAACATACTGAATTAATATTATGAAACATTACTAATCCATGTAGCTACTCAATATTATAAACATTGTATGGATAATTCCATTAGACATAAACCATTGACCAAGTCCGAGACTAAGATTGGATCCAGCCACACTGTTGAAGATTATCTTAAGTTTTACTGAATCTTTTTATGTTTGGTTGTGAAATAATCAACTATAAGAACATCTTGATTTCAAGAAGTTAGCCTCTATGTTAGTGTTACGTATGGGTTGCTGTGTTACTTGTTATCCGAGGCTGTGTTGCTTGAAGTCTCTATTCTCTGGACCCTCTAGACCATAACCAGAACACCTAGATTCTATTGTATACAGGATGAGTTATTTGACAACCTGGCAAGGTAGAGATTTAGCTGGCCAACTTGGCAACAAAACTTACTTTTAAGGTATCCTGAAGTGAACTGCTTTCATTATAATACTAAGAAAACCCACACCCACAGGTCAAGACCACCCTTGCCCAGGTGAAGACCCTTCCCCTGCACAAGCATACTAACAGAAAAGAATGACATAGCAGATATTATAATTATATGCAAATCACTAACCAATGACTGTAACTGGAAGTGTACTACCTTGTAATTATTGTGTATAAATGTAATGAACTCAGCATAGGTGTGCTTGATTTGTGGAAATTCCACCTAGCACCCAGTGCCGTAATAAAGAATGCCTGCTTTCTAAAACTCCAAATTGAGTCTTAAAGTTTTTCATCTGCTAACTTACAGTAACAACACCTAGGCTCCAAAAGGAGTTTAGAAAGCAAAGGGGTCCACTCTGAACCTCGTGACTCAATGAGAGGGTCCTCTTTACTCTTTGCATACCCAGTCTCGGTGTGAATCATTCTAACTCAATTTTCTTTTGTATGTTTCTTCCAGGCAGTAATTAATAAGGTAACCCTTGCCATCAAACTTAATGAGACTTGTCAAACCACTGTTAAAAACTTTGTTAAATTCCATCAAACTTATTGAACCCTGTCAATTATTTTATCTCGATAAAATACATTGCTGCTTCTCTCTTTTGAGAGGTGCATTCCACTCATCCATGACAAGAATGCACTCAGCTTTCTGAAGGAATGAACAGGAAACCAGAAGACAGGTAGGGAAACCAAGAGAAATGAGTAAAATGCACTAGACTGAGAAGGAATGCAACCGCTGCATCAGTAATGGAATAAAAATATTTAAGTTCAGCCTTAGTCTTTGATCAAGCAGGAAACAAAAGCAGACTGCAGCCCAAGCTGCCAGAGTCTGTTCAATTCCAGACTGCAGGTTTACAGGTCCATTAGGGCTTTCAGCTTTTTTGTGGATGCTCATTTCAGTTTCAGGTTACCTTATTCAGTGAAAATAAATAAGTCAACTCAAAAAATGTAATTTCTCCAAAAGTTGGAACTGACTTCACCAGCATAATTAGTAGGTTGATCTAAAACCAGTGGTATTGCTTTTAGTTCCTGCTGCAGTGATCTTGAACAGAAGACTATTGTACATCAAGGAGTTAGTGATCTGTATACCAGTTGACCTGAATAGGCACAGGCCTGCACTCTACTATACTTATCACCTGAGACCACTGGATGAACTCAGCAGACTAATTGTGACAGAATATGCAGCCCCCACTTGGCACCTGGCAATTACACCATTTGCATGTGGTGTGACTTGCCTGGAGAAGAGAAGGCTCCAGGGAGACCTTATTGCAGCCTTTCAGTACTTAAAGGGGGCTTATAAGAAAGATGGGGACAGACTTTTTAGCAGGGCCTGTTGCAATAGGACAAGGGGTAGTGGTTTTAAACTAAAAGAGGGTAGATTCAGACTAGATATGTGGAAGACATTTTGTACGATGAGGGTGGTGAAACACTGGAAGAGGTTGCCCAGAGACGTGGTAGATGCCCCATCCCTGGAAACATTCAGGGTCAAGTTGGACGGGGCTCTGAGCAACCTGCTCTAGTTGAAGATGTGCCTGCTCATTGCAGGGGGTTGGACTAGATGCCCTTTAAAGCTCCCCTTCCAACCCAAACCATTCTACGATGCTATGTCTCACATCTTGAAGTGAAGCAGCATGTTTTCATATAACATCCTTTTGCTTGGCAGTGAAAATGTTAAATAGAGCTGTTTACTTCCAAGAACATCCTATAAAAGTTCTAAAGACTACAATGCTGGTGATTCTCACCACAGACAGGATTTGCACAGCTTGCCATGCCTAGATGTCTGTCCAGTGTTGTACAACTCAGGGTTCCAGCAGCTGAACAGATGTAAAGTTATCTATGCTACCCCCTTTTTTCCTTCTCCTGGCATCTTGAATAAATTTTATTTTAATCAATACGTTAAGAGTCTGAGTGTCTTTCTTACTGGGATCTATAATGAACACTTGCACTAGTGTGCTACACCTGTTCAGACATTACCTTTCATAAATGTACCAATTATCAGATTGGGCTTTAGAATGATAAAATGACAAAGACTTCTTTGATCTTCTTCCCACAGACTAGAAAAGATAAACAAAGCAATGAGAAGGACAGACACACTTGCAAAGATAAATACAATAGAAGCCAGTTAAAGCCAGAAGCAGATGGAAAGCAGAAGAATACATTTAGAAAAAAACAACTCTATTTGAGGCTTGGGGGTTTTTTTGGATTTCAGTAGTAAGCCAATAGATTATAACCTAAACCAAGATCTTCCACGTGGAAAGATAGGATCCTCACCAAATGAAAGAGCTGTGCAATATGGTCCCAAATAAAAACAGTATCACCAATAAAAAATCCACACAAGTCAGTATTCCCATCAATATCTTCCTATCCTCTTATAGCCTTATGAAACTTAACTAAAAAAATCAAATTAAAATGTCTAGTAAAGATACCTACATCCAAATGTTTTAGAAGCAATGATCAGGCAAGCTAGTAGCATAACTCCCTATAGATTTCAGTATCACCCAATGGAAGCCTTCGTTCTAATTTCTAGTTCATTGAAACAACAGCACATGAATAGATCCTTGACTACTTTAATTACTAACATGCAAACCCATACATTATCTTGTATATAGATGCACTAAGCACCAAGGTTCAGAGACTCATTTCTAAAATGAGCAGCCAAAACTGGCTCCAAGAAGGGTAGCTACAATAACAGCTATTTATAGTCGCCTTTAGTAATTTATGAAATTACTAAAACAAAATTATGAAGATACACCATCCACGTACATTGCAGTAGTAAAACCTGACATGTTGCCTCATCACATTGAAGACCTACTACAGTCAAGCTCGTTTACCAAGATTCACCTCTGCGCAAGAGAGTTTATCACAATCTGAGAACTGATTTTGTAACTCATCACCTGGAGAAGCTCCAACTCTGAACAATTTTTGGTACTTACAATTGAAATCATTAGAATTGATCATCATAGCTAGGACTATTTAAAGGATAAGAAGATAGCTGGAGCTGGGCCCCTCTCTTCTGGGAAGCTGAGGTCCTTCCCTCTCCAACTTTTGTGTTGTTTACACCAAAAGTATTCCAAGACCTAACTGTTCAGGAAGTGTTCAGGAAACCTGAACCACAATGCAGTACTGCCTCTCAAGTTTTGCTCAAATGTAGCCCATGACTCAGTGGCCCAAAGTAATCTGGCATGCTCCATCTAAATCAGAACACAGAGAAGCAAGCATTCCACACATTCAGTGAAAATCCTTTCAGAAAAAGCTTGAAACAAATTAGTACCTTAGGAGTACTAATTTGAGGTACTCTGTAGTATACTCATATTAGTATACTACATATTAGTATATGTATACTAGTATACATATATATGTATATTAGTATACTCATATTAGTATGATGTCTATGTAAATTATCTTGCTCTCAAAGTTAAACATGTCATGTTTTGCCATTGGTAACCTAATTTGGCAAAACTTGGTTTAGTTATTCAATTTCTACACAGTTTTTAAAAACAGACAAAACAGAGCATTTTCAAAACAGAGGATATGGTTGGACTCAATCTTCAGTGTCTTTTCCAACCTAAATGGTTGTATGATTCTGAAAGCATTTCAGGCCTAAGGAGCACCTTTCAAAACTGCTAAACAGCAGGGACAAATGTAGATTGATCTATCCTGTTAGAAAGCCTTATAAAGAATTAAAGTGATGGGGAAGCAGTTTTCAGGCTTTGTTTTGCTGCACTACAACCAACAGCCCTATCCAGGAGCAGGTTTGTAAAGCAGCTTGACAGACAAGCTGTTTTCTCACTGCCACTAATGTAGCAAACTGTGCAAAATTCAAGATTTAAAAGTCTTCCCATCAGTAGCATTTCTTGACATTGACTAACAACTGAAAACATAGCTAAACAATTCATAAATTAATACCCATTTTCTGTACTGTGAATCACTACTATTGTTGATAAAAGTTTTGTTCACCTTCATTTAGAAATAGCATAAAATAACCAGTGCTTTTGAAAGCACTGAACCATGCACATGTTCCACAAGCACTGATGAAGTGTTTTACTTACAGCGCAAATGAACATGCATCAGATTCCAGGTAAGCCAGACAAAGTAAGCTGGGGCATGTCACTACTTTATCATCCAAGCAGCAGCTGCACTATTGTGGCTTTTTATAGCTATTGCCAAGTTGGTTAAATCAACAGAGAAACAGAAATGTTTAGTCTTTACAAGAGAGCAGATCAAGCTGTTCCCAGAACACTGCACTACTCAAGTTGTCAACACTGATTCTCTCTGGGTAGAGCCTAGTGACAGCTCTAACTGAACACTGCTAAGATACACAAAGTGGGCACTGCTTTACCCAAAGGAAAAAGTAAAGGCTGTGGGAGTGCCTTTCTTCAACTGTGTACCCTCAAGAAACAAGAAGTCTCTTCCTATCAGTGAGTAGTATTTCTCCTGAAGTTTCTCATTTTTTACCTTCATCTCTGCAAACCTTGACATAACTACCTACCAATAACTGGCTCTCCATGAATCTGACCAATGGTACTTTAAGAGTACAGTGGAAAGTCCATTACAGTGCAGCCACCAGGCTGTATGTGCCTATAGATTCACACACACGCATACTGACTTGTGAGAGATATACATCAGATATAGTTTATATACATATAAGACATCCATCCCTTAAATGCAGAGCACCAGTGTCTAGTAGCCAGCCTTTGCCAGCAGGCAAGCTCCAGGTCACAAGTTTAACTGTGTAATCTGCAACCAAGGTTTTGCTCTTAAATCCCTTTAAAATGCGGCACACGATCCTGATACAGTTGGCAGCTGTTTCAATGTCGGTATTCAAGTGCCAAATCTTGGACTGTAAAGCAGATTTTGTAAAATTATTGTAAGCTTTGTGGCATCCAAATGAAGCCCCAGAAGGTCTAGACCAAATACTAGACCCAGACACAACCAAAAGAAGTAGTATTGCCTTTAACAATGATCAATATTTACACAGGTAGCAATGCAAGATATGAGTGATCAATTCTGCCAAACCTGATGCTCAGGTAGGGCACCTATGCAACTCATCATTTTTGCTACGGGCTTGCACACGCAATGTAAAGACAATTCCACTTGTGCTACCCGATATGAGCAACTTGCAGAGGTTCTCACAGGGTGGGTTTTTTTTGTTTGCTTGTTTTTCACTAGCAAGTTGTGACCCCTGTGCCATATTATAACACTTTTCCTGTTCTTCCTTACCTTTCCTCAAGACATGTAGCCTTCTCCAATGGGAAGCCCCTGTTTCCCCCTAAATATTCTTCAGGGTATAACTTTCTGATAACATCACTAACGGTTCATTCACCCAGTTAAGCCACACATGCATCCTTGTTTGTGTCACTCCTCTCGCAATGCCCTAATATTAGTTCCTCAATAGGCAGCTTTCCAAATTGATAAGTGGTCATTTGCGTTAACTACTCAGAGGTCTCTGCTATCATCCAGTACCAGTGCTTGTACTTCCAAGGCCTCTGCTACAGCCTTAGCACCGTCCACTCTGCAGACACCACGCTGGGGTTGCCAGCAGCTCACTCTGCAGTTAGACTCTCTTAGAATATGTGCATGTAATGCTTTCTCAACTACTGTTATCAATATCTAGTTATGACAAAGGAAATGGTAGTTACCAAGCATGCTTAAATTTGTTTGATTCTCTTCAGGTTCTAACAACCCCTACCAAGAGAAAGGCTTTACTGATAAAAGTATTTTAACTATCAGCTCATACTGTTCTCATCTCCCAAAACCAATTTAACAGGGTCATACATTTTACTCCTAAAAATGCAAAAGTAATTTTCTGAAGATTTTGCAACTGCTGTCACAACACCCAAGCTGAATCATTAGCTGAAAAAAATGCAGAAATTTCTTCTGTTAAAAGTTGCTTCACACAGTAAAAAAAAAATTAAAAGCATATTTTATGCTTTTCTTTATGTAGTTGTATTGTGGTCCCCATTTTCAACTGATTATGCAGAAAGAGAGACCAGGAATAGGAAAAGCTGAAAGTTTTACACATTTTAGTCAGTGTTTGCAAGCACCTGGAACTTAACTATCAAGTTCAGTCAAGTTGAGAGTAAAAGCCCTCCTCACCCCTTGCCAACTTTTTACATTGTGTATCTTGCAGTTCTCCTCATGTGGACGCTGATATAATACAAAGCATTTCTAGGCCCTGTTTTGAGACAAGGTTTAACCACATAATAAATGCATGCACACCAATCAAATAGGAGTCTGATCCTACGACAGCAATCTGTACTTCACAGCCATTCTCCATATTTCTTTTGCAGGGCTTCTCTTGCCTATGGCAAACGTTCAGTAGTTTGTAGGTTATGATTTCATGGGCAGGCTCTGTAACACACAGGGTGCTCTGAACAAACTTTGGGATTTTGATACTGTTTTACTTTGCAAATAATTTCTGGTAGCGACGTGTATCTGTCAACTTTACTGCAGGCTATTTTGTAATAATTCATGGTCACTATGTATCAGACTGACTTAAAATGAGACTTCACGTGCTGACGTGGATGACAAGCTGTTTCAGTTTTGGGTCACCTCTTTGTGGTTAAATACTATTCTGCATCAGATTTTTTGTAAGTTTTGTACACTAAAGAGTCACCCAGTTAAAAGGAGTAGGGAGCTATATGAGATCGTATCTAGTAAATTATTAACGACAACAGAAACAAGGTAAAATGGTTGGTTCCAACTATGCTCAGTGTTTTCTAAAAAAACTGCAACACAATTTCATACTTTTAAGAATATCTTCCATATCAGCATCTCAAAGTGCTTCACCACATCCATTATGTCACGTAAAACTTGCGGCATAATGGAGTATAGCAATTTCACCAAAAAGAGAAGAGTGACATGAAGATATTTAAATCATACGGAAATCAACATTAAGTCTCATAACTGGGATCATGTCTAATCAAAGCAAGATCACATTGGAAATCTAATGAACTGCTATTACGAACTCATGTAACAAGATATATACACACAATACTGAAGCCCCTATGGGACACTATGTGAGAAAACTGGGGCCTTTTTCAGCAACTGCTATAAAGATTATTAGCAACACATCATTAATAGCTTATACACTAGTTCATAAATGCACTGTTTTATTTAGAAACAAAACCTGATGCAACTAATAGGGCATTGAAAGGCTGATTTCAGCAATGTTCCTTTTGAATCTGGATTTCCATAGGGAGATGAACAAGCAGATCCGTTTTTACAGGGACATGATGCAATATCTGTTTTACACAGGTCCCTCTTTTACAATACGAGACCATATTATTTCTTAAACAGAGTTTTTCTACAGTTTCTACTTGTGAGATATATATACTATTTGCGCATGTTATTCTATTTTTCATTACAGTAGGCATGGACTATTTAGTTTAGTGCACTGTAAAGTTTAAAATAAACTTCTCAAAGGGAAATTCAGGGCATATGCTGATTAATGCAGGAACTAACATTTCTGGAAACCTGTTAACTTTACATACCAGTAAATTTTGTAATTAGTCTGTGTGGTATTTTTAATAAAAATATTTAATTATATTCTCCTTATATGAACATATTTTATGTACTAGCTTTAATCCTAGTGGAGTTACTTTGATGTCCATTGATGAGAAAACCTCCACAGGCCCTCTTTTGAAGCCTAACAGCCGCGGATAACCTCAAGCAGTGCCAAGTCCAGCTCCACTTTTGCTCAGAGACTAAGGCCAACTTTACAGTTAAAAGCTGCACCACTAACATGCTGGAACAGCAGGAAAACAAACTGCTTCAGCTATGGATTGAACTGCACTCTCACTCCATGAGTCAATCGGGTAAGCAAATCCTACTCCTGCCTTTTCTAAAAAGAGTAACAAAACCCTCATCCATTGTACAACAAGTAGGATTGCCTCCCTCCACCATCACATCTGCAACAGAGAACATGGCGGATATTTCATCAATTCATCGTCATGGTTTATAACTATTTGTGACAAAAAATAGTGGCACAGTACATTAAAGCTGCATGAGAAAACTAAAGTGGTAAAAAGAAGTTTTAAACGTCTAAAGTAAGAACTACAACAACGCAATGACAATTTAGTGGAACAACTTGTTTTAAGAGTCGTAAAGCAGGCATTTAAATATCTTATATAAGTACTTATATATTTGATATTTTCATATTTATGTTACAAACCATATTTCTATGTAGAGTCAGAGACAAACTAAATCAAGCTAAATATTAAAGAGTACATTTTATAAGATTTTTAAAACACAATGGAATCTGACAAATTACACATATCTACCATATGGTTGGTCCGTATTACCAACCGGTCACAATATTAGTGAACATTACCGAAGTTTTACTGGTGATATAGAGAGACTGAGATACTCTCAATTCTCGAGTGTCTCCATTTCAGCAGTGTCAGAACTGAAAAGTTCGCTTTTTCTGTTTTTTCCTGCAGTTTATGCTAAAAACAACTACCCCTCTCATTTACACTGGTTTAAGCAAGCTAATCATAGAAACAGCACTCTGGCACTCGGTTAAAGAACAGACAGGAAAAGTGCTTCCCTAGCTGGTGGCTACCAAAGAGAAAGTATTTTTTATCCACATAAGCGCACGATTTATAATTTGGGTCCTGCCAAAGGAATGAAACCCAGTATACTAATGTACCAAAAGGCCACAGGACCTTCCTACTGCCAGGCTTCGTTCAGCCAAGTAAGTGGGTTAGTTCATACTGAATCAACATAAAACGGACAGCTTGAGTTAAAATACGAACTGCTGAAATACAGACTTCAGAATAATATTCATAATAAACCAAATGCCTTTCACCAATCATCCCCATATAGTTGTTGCAAGCTATTCCTTAGCAATGGATACAAAGGCATTGGACAACACAGCACATTCATCCAAAACTTGTCATTCTTTGTCTCCGACCCGCATTTGAGACGTGGCAGACTTCTGTTTTCAGAGCAAACAAAAGGACTTATCCGACTTCTAACCGCAACCACCGCCTTCCCCTGCACCACCGTTTTTGCCCTCAGGATCTCGGTATTTTCGGCGACCAGAAGGTGCAAACCCCGGCTGCCCCTTCCCAGCTCCAAGCATGCCGAGACCTGTTGACAGAAGGAGCCCCGCTTCGCCCCGCCGCGCACAGACGCTTCCCCAGCCCCCGAAAGCGAGTACCTCCGGACGGCGAGGCGAGAGGCCC
>NW_008825156.1:2905945-2912611 GCF_000699105.1 Pygoscelis adeliae | reverse complement strand
GCCCGGGGGCGCCCCCCGATCCCCGCCCCCCTCCAGCTCGCATTGGCGGCCAGCGCTGCCAGGCCAGCTCCGACCGCCGGCGAGGGGACGGCGGCCAAGCGGAAAGCCTGTAGCAGAGGTGGAATAAGTATCAGGTTTCTGCAGGGATCCTTCTTGGCTTATCAAGGCTTGAAGAACGGTGCTTGGCCTCTTAGGGATGTGACGGTTTCAGCAGCAGAGCGCTCCCGGCTGCGTGAATACCGCCTGATAAAACAGGGCTCCCAGGAGCAACGCTGACCTTCGGAGTGGCCAAACAAAACGCTCTGTGTGTGTGTGTGTGTTCAAATATTTTTCCAAGTCTCTGACAACCCGGAAAATTGGGCAAGAACACCAGCTGACTGAAGACTCTTCCCTTGCTTCAGTTGTCAGCTCTTTTCCTATTGCTGTTACCCGAGATCCATCTGACAAAAATTCCTCTGCTCCACACTGCTTCTCATAGAAACCTGGGCACTGAAAGGAAGATTTTTTCACTTCGTTTTATCCTTAACATAAATTCTTCTTCAACATTGATATTACTTGACGACTCTTCGCTTCCAGTTCCTCCAGGTTCCTGCCTTTTCATCTCCCTTTGCCCCTTCACTGCCCTCACTTTATTTTTTCCATGTCTGAAATTCCTTTCTGGGTGTAGCTATAAGCCACGTTGCAGCCTGGTGTAAAGACGCCCAGTGTGGCCCTAATTGAGGGGAGGAACAGGACAATTTGAGTGAGGCACTGCACCGGTTAACTTGCAGGGCTTTTGTAGTTCTTGAACTACAGGAGATCTGAAGTTGTTTCTATAATGCTTGCTCTGGTATCTCTGCATGGCTCTGTGCAGAGTAGACTCTCCTCCCGATCTCCCACTGCTTTTTCTTGGGCCACAGTCCCGATTTAACCCCTTGTCCTGTAAGAACTTAATCTTTCTCTCGCTTTCTCTTTTAATTCTCATCTCCATAAGACATTGCACTGACTTTTTACTTCTGACTCAGACCTAGATCACCTCTTCTGGTTTCTGCCCTCTTTATATTATTACTTTTTTTAAATTTTCAGTTTAAGAATTTTTTTATTTTAAGACTTCCTAGTCAGTCTCTCTTCACAGGCAGTGAGTGGTTCACCAATTTTTCTCTCATTGTTGGCATTCTGTTAGCCCCTGTGGTACTGTCAAGAAGGATATGATGCCATTTTCTGGTAGTCTTATCTGCCACCCCATCGCTGCTGTGGTGCTTCTTTAATCAGAATTTCCCTGCTCTGTCTTGAATTTCTTGTATCTCCACTGCTCCCTTCCTTGAGACACCTTTTAGTATGACTCAGATTCCTGTATAACAACAACAGTATTGACAGAGCGATGATTGTTGCTCTTTGGCTTTTATGTTTGCTTACTTTGGTCCGTGTTAGAGTTGGCAGGAATACTTGGCTAAATGCAATCTTTATTCTGCTGACTGCAATCCTGAAGATGAGTGGAGAAAATCTCTCCCTGCATCTAAAAGAGGTGTTCCAACCAGGCCAGGGGATGGCATTGCAGCTGTTTGTTGCATGCCGCTTTTTGGAAACCTTTAACCACAGTCGTTACCTTTTCCTGTATATGACAATACTGTGATATCACGTCCTTCAGCAGAGGTGACTTATGTCTGCGTTAGGGCCAATGGGAGAAGTAATAGCACTGTAAATGTATGCTGCGGGCATTTTGTAGGGCAGTAGCAAACGATGCCGAGCTGTGTCAGGATTCCCAGATTGCACCCATGGCACTTAAACCCAGATCTAGCATATGTTACACGTCAGCACAATGCCTTCATGTGGTCCAGTCTCTTTTTCTGGCAGATGTGCGACAACAAATGGGAACCTCTGTGACGTGTATGCCTACAGCTCTGTCTTCCTTGATCTTAAATCACTTCCCAAATTGTGTTCACTCTTCGTAATCTTTTCATACATTTACAATGTGATGAACTGATCCAGACTAAGCTTGCCAGGATTCCCAAGTACAGCTAGTCTGTCAGCGATAAGAGAAGAGACAACTTTTGTGTCTTTAAGCCAAACTGGTATTTCTGTTAAATAAAAACCAAGATAGAAAATGTTTCTTCCTCTTTTTGTAACTCTCTGATCTGTCTGATTCTGTGGATGTTTAATCTCAAACTTGCTTTGAAAGAATTGTAAAAGGCAGTGAATTTAAACCTACATCTTCCAGAAAAACAAAATAACTCCTCTCAAATCTCCCAAGAACCTGTAATTTCTGCCTCTGAAAAAGTTCAGATCGATTTATTCTTTTTGTGTACACCTTTTTAAGTGTTGTGGTTTAACCCCAGCTGGCAACTAAGCACCACGCAGCCGCTCGCTCGCTCCCCCCCAGTGGGATGGGGGAGAGAATCAGAAGGGTAAAAGTGAGAAAACTTGTGGGTTGAGATAAAAACAGTTAAATAGGTAAAGTAAAAGCTGCCCACGCAAGCAAAGCAAAACAAGGGATTCATTCAGTCCTTCCCATCGGCAGGCAGGTGTTCAGCCATCTCCAGGAAAGCAGGGCTCCCTCACACGTAACGGTAACTTGGGAAGACAAAATGCCATCACTCCAAACGTCCCCCCCTTCCTTCTTCTTCCCCCAGCTTTATATGCTGAGCATGACGTCATATGGTGTGGAATACCCCTTTGGTCAGTTGGGGTCAGCTGTCCCAGCTGTGTCCCCTCCCAACTACTTCTGCACCCCCAGCCTACTCACTGGTGGGGTGGTGTCCGAAGCAGGAAAGGCCTTGACTCTGTGTCAGCACTGGTCAGCAGTAACTAAAACATCCCTGTGTTATCAACACTGTTTCCAGCACAAATCCAAACCAGCCCCATAGTAGCTACTATAGAGAAAATTATCCCAGCCAAAACCAGCACATTAAGCAAGAACTTGGTTAAGTTTTATTTTTATTAAATATCTTCACATTAGGAAATTACTTGGGACTAGAACTGTTTAGAAAAGACTTAAAAAATATAAGACGATATTCCACCAGAAAGTGTCTTCGTTGCAAGTTTTTAATCAGCTGTACTCAACAACAGATTTTTGCTCCAGCCATGCACACTTCAGGCATGTGACTAATCCTATTAACTTTAAGTTAAGTGTGTTTGAGTGTTCAAAGGATTAGAGTCTTAATTACAGGCCATCTGCAGAGGTCAAATATCAAAGGCTGTTCAGAGCCCGAGTTTTAGCATTTTCTGAATGAGTCATATTTGTGTGAGTTTTCCTTTCCCCTTTTCATCCAGCATCCTTTCTGCAGTAAGTTAAATGGGTGTTCCAATATGGCCTTTATTAATGAACTGGATCATCCTAACATCCAACAGACAGGTCTCTAGATCATAAGCTGTTTAGACATTAGCAGGGCTGGCAGTATGTGCTCAAAAGAAGCCTAGGACTTGGAAAACACAGGTTTGAACAAATCAAGTTTGCATAGCGTGGTACCAGACTACTTTATAGCTGCTTCTGATTTGAATTATTAACCAATATTTTTTTCCTAATGATATATTAAACAGAAATGGAAAGCAAGAGTCTCAGGATGATAATTAGCTGGTATTGACAATGTATAATTTAGACATCTAACTTAGGTGTCTAAATTATGACCTTTGGCTCCAAACTGGGATATTAGAAAAACAGGGATGGGAATTGTCTCCTTCCTCCCGCCCAAAAAGCAGGATCAATTATATTTAGGTAATTTCTGATAGATATGTGTCCAATCTGCGCCTGAAAACTCGAAAACCAAGGCTGTCATACCCCATAGTAATCTCTCTTGCTGTTTTTTTTTATTTGCACCATGAGAAAGCTATTTCTAACATCTCTGTTGCCCACTGAGCCTTTTCAGCAGATGAGATAAGTTTATTGCCCTCTCCCTTAGAAACACAGTGCACATATTCAGCACCACCCCCACCCCCCCGGGTCTCCCATTTCTCTAGGACAAACCACTCCAATTCCTCCAATGTTTCCTCATAAAACCTCTAATTCTCTATTCTAGCCAAAGCAGAATACAATACTCCAGCTGAAGGTTTACTAGCCCCAAGCATAGCAGAAGAATAGCTTCATTTGCCTGTCAAACAAGATTCCTTTTTATATAGCCCCCAGTGCTATTTGCCTTTTTTGTAGTGGCGTGGCTGACTCCTGTTTGGTTTGTGATCCGTACTAACCACCAAGTCTGTTTATACAGTGATGCTATCAGCCCAGTAATTCCGCAACCTGCATTTGTGATGTTGGTAATGCTGCAGAGTGAAAGCATGTCCTTTGAATCGCTTTCTTTCCCCTGACTGTAATTTGCCGAGTTCATTGAGATCCTAGCCCTATCCTCCAACACTTCCTGCCCCTCCCAGCCAGGGAGTTTGGTAAGCAAGTTGTCTGTTCTGCCATCCAAATTATTTAATGAAAATATCAGATTGGTGCTATGGAGATGCTCCTGCAGAATTCTGTTTGATGCATCCAGCCAAGTTAACAACGTACTCTTGCTAAATATTCTCTGGGTCCAGTTTACACCCGGTTGTGTACTCATCCATTCGTGGTTTTCTGTGACTTGCTTGAGACAGATAGTCATGTGAGACAGTGCTAGAAGTCTTTCTAAAACCAAGATATCTGGCATCTGTGGCTTTTCTGCTATACACAGGAGCAGTTACCTAATCAGAGCTGGAAATGAGCTTGTTTGACATGATTTATTCTAGACAAAGTAGTCTCACTGATACTAATTTTTCTAGGTACTTAAATGTGTCAACGGAGGGAGAGGTTTAACTCAAGCAGCTCATTGTTTAATGGCTCAGCTGGTAACCGAAGGGGTACAGCTTCCTAACATAGGAATGCAAGCTAGACAAACTAAATTCAGAGAATGTGAATTCCTCTGTACGTGATCTAAAATTATGTCATCTAAAATGCATATATTTCAAATCCAGAGCAATCACAAAATACCACTTTTACATTGCTGTACACTGGGGACAGAAACAAACTTAAGATGCTAAGAAATAAACTTCCCTAGTCTTTAAAAGTGATTTCAAATAACTGCCTTGGATTTTTCAGGACAATTTTCAGCTTCATGCTTTAAACAAAGGCTATGAAACTTTCTGGTCCAGAGTTAAGGGCAAACAAATACATTTGCACCCCACCAAGCAGTTGGCCATGTAGCACTCTGTGACTGCTTGTGAGTATTCAGTGCACCCTAAAGTCAATGGGTGAACTGTATTACAAGGATGAAGAACTGGGCCCTGTGGATCACCTATCAGGTGATGAAAATACGAACATCGTCATGAGAAAAAACCACAACATGAACAAAAAGTAAGTCCGCCAGAAAGTGAGGATAATGATACTGAATAACACCAGCTGGTGGAATAGCTGCATTTGCAAAGTGTTCTCTTAACCAGAGAAGAAAGAAGATTAAGAACGGAAAAAAAGAAAATACTTATATTTAATTTAGCTGTTTAGCTTAGTCAATAGTTTAGTTAGCTAAAGTATCTTGAAAGTGCCTGTTGCTTAAACATGTCAAAAATCCAAAGAGATAAGTATATGGGAAATAGATACCCCCCCCATAATATGTGGTACAAGGATATATAGACAGTAGGTCGAACTATTTAAGCAAGCAATATATTAATAAGAATTATGAAAATAAGATGCAAAGAAAGGATTGTTTTATAAGAATAACCTCCTTTCCAAAGTTGCTGAAAAGAAGGCAATGAAAAAAACCACCATCACAGTAAATGTGAAAAAGCAGCATTTAAACATTGAACAGCAGCCATAGTGCCCAGATATTATAAAAATTAAACAACACATGTAAGATGGACTGGCAATAAGCAATAAGGGCTTTCCTCCATGACGGGATTAGACTGATTTGGGTTGCTGGAGAAACACGAGCCTCTGTGGAGAGCAACCTGGATAAGAAAACCTGGACTGAGAGCCAACTGCCCCAATTCGGCGAGCCGTTTCCAGCAGATCCATCATTCAGTGCTGGCAAGCTCTCTGCCCTAGAAACTACTCTGAACCAACCCCCCTGTCTGCATTTCCTCCGAGCTTCCAACTAAGAGACCAAGTATTTGCATGGAATATAAACGCTGAGAAATGGTATTTCAGGTGCATAGAAAGCAATAGTTTGCACTGCTGAGCAGCTGTGAGTGCACACACGTACATACAGAGATAGATGCGTACGTGCCGGCTGTATCGTTACTTTGACTAGGAGTCCCTCTCCGTCCCCATCTCACACGGCGGGTGGCATCCCCAGAAGGCAGTGTCACAGCCGGCTGCTCATCCGCACGCCAGCGTCTATCACCGGCAACAGGAGTTTGTTCTTTCTACCTGGGAGCAAAGAAATAAATAAGCGACAAGAATTGAGAGCAACGCTAGAAATGACGAAGGTGCCGTTGAGAAATTAAGGCGCTAGCCATGGGAGTGGCGGGGGGGCAGGGGGAGGTGAGGCCTCCTGCGGGACTCCTGCTCCTTAATCGCGCTCCCTGGCTCAGGTCGGGCTCGTGACAGCAGATGGCGGTCGTGTCTTTAGTACAGCAGCAGCTGGAGCCTGCGCTGCGTGGAGATGCTGCACAACAGCATGTTCAGACAAGCATCTGTGACCCTTTCCTGGTGCCAGCCGTTGTTGTTCACGTTGGCTGCTTCTCAGGCACTTTTGTACGCAACGTCTTCTGCTCTGAAAGGCTCAGCAGAGCCCC
>NW_008825156.1:2886485-2904784 GCF_000699105.1 Pygoscelis adeliae | reverse complement strand
CCTTCCAGGAGGAGATCTTTCCACAGAATGCTGCTGAGAGATAAATAAGTAACAAAAAGAGCATACCAAAGGTTTATCTATTTTACTGAAAGTATTTGAAGCTCTTCATAATCATACGTGCCTGCGAAGCTGAGAAATGTGTGTTTGCCACATGCAGTTGCAGATGGTTGTGGCATCTGAAGCAGATCAAATGGGTTGTACAATTTCTCATATTGCTCTGGAGCCAAAGCATCTTCTTTTCAAACACTTAAGGAAATATTTGGATTTATTTCCCAAACAGTGCTGAGAGTTTGATTTGAAGATCTACTTCGTTTTGGGGGGCTATGGCATTTCTATGGCATTTCTGAAAGTTAGGCTCCCAGCTGTTTTTACAGATCTCTATTATATTACACATGAAAATAAAAACAATATAATAAGCTGCCAAATGAAAGCAACCAAAAATGAACTGTTTCTTGAAACTCTGCTCCTCTACCTATTGCACCTCTTCATCTCATCCTCTCCCTGCCTTGAAGAAACTCATGCCCAGATTAACAAGTACTCCCCACCTTCCAAGATTAACAAATCCAATCTCTTTTGCATATTATCAGGGATCAAGCTCTAGAATCAAGGGCACAAAAAACCCTGCACCTCTCCATCAGATCAGAGTTATCCGAGTGTTTTCTTCGCTTCTGTTCAGCTAATGTAGCAAAGCTCAATGCAAAACCACACAGAAGGGGAAGTTTATTTTATTTTAAACTGATGTCATGCATACTTTCTCTCACAGACTGTTCTCAGTCCTTCTTTCATGTGTATGAGGATGGAGATGTGTGTGGCCATGTAGCCTCGACAGGACTCTCTGTGGTGCAAGGCAGGAGCCGAGGGTAACCCAGCACAGGCAATGCCTTCACTGACTGGGTGCTGTCCCGAAATATGGCACGCAGACTTGGATACTGATAACAGGGTCCATCAACAGTCCCAAACAAGGCAAAGTTAATGAATCAGGTCCAGGGGCGGTCCAGGAATAGCAGGAGATGGGCCAGAGACAAGGCTTGAAGCAAGGCTACAGCATAGGTCCAAGGTCCAACTAGGAGACATGGCTGGAGACAAGCTACCTCCAAGATAGATCTGAGGTTCATCTAGGAGTCAAGGCTGGAGAAAAACTGCCTCCAGCGTAAGTCTGAGATCCACCCAGGAGGCAGCCCTTGGTTTTCCAGAGCCTGGTGCCTTCAGAAGCTGCACATACCATTCCTTCGCCCCTGCTTGTTGTTTCTTGATGATTTCACACTTGTACATTGTCATTCATACCTCATCCATACCAACCTTAATGTATCTATGTCAAATCCCTATGGGTGTACCATCACATTAGAGGAGAAGTCTTTACCTGGTGGCCAGGTTGTAAACAATTCAATGCAAACCAAGACTTCAGTCATCATCAGGAAGCTAATCAAAAGCTAGTGCAGACTGAAAACAGCAGTGTAAGACGCTACCTATGTGAAACAGAATTTAGCAAACAGTCTGCTGCCCCCTACATGAGCTCTGTCTTTTGAGTGTAGCCCCCATATTGAGCACTTCACAGTAATGTAATCTCACATGCAATTTTCTCAGCATGGTTCTCTGCAGTGATAAGCTGTATTTACCATGCAGTTAGCATAGTCAAAAATCGAGAGCGTTCTATTTAAAACTAATAAAATAAATTCTTGATTATTATCTTCTGGTAAGCCTGGCTTTGTGGAGTGTGCAGAGCCTCAGTGCAAGGATTGTGGACTTCGAAATATAGAACATAAGGTAATTTGGAGCAATGTAGTTTCAGTTAAGCAAACATAAGGGTATATTCATTCCAATACACTCTCAGCAAATCATTTGGCTTTATATAGTTAAGCTTTTACGCAATTTCTTGTTAGCTAAACTTATTTCAACCTCCATTCTGCAGATTTATCTCAGATTTCCTAGAAGGAGGCTGTAATTTGTGGAGCATATTGTACTCATTTGGTGTAACTTTGAGAAATAAAAAATGTGTGCATTGTAATGAATGATACTATAATTTCTGACTTTCCTTCAACAAAACTATCTTATTAACAGCTCTATATTGAAATAGACCACCGTTTTATCCCTGGCACAAAAACTTAAGGGAAAAGCAATCCATTTTGTCAGAGCATACCTTGGTAAATCTAATTCCATTCCAATAAATGAGCAGTGCAAAGAGGATTGGAGCTTACCATGAAATACCGAAATAAAGGTCAGATTTGTAGCAAGCATAAATCAAGATTCTTGCATGGCTTAAGTGGATTTATGCCCATGTATACTAGGCAAGAATCTGGCTCATTACCACTGGATGAACTACAAATAGAGCGTCAAGCAGGAGTTTGAGTTTTAACAATTATTTCCTTGACTTGTTAGCTTAAATCTGATTCTAAATATTTTGAAGACTTTTTGTTCACCCTAACTGAGGAGGAAGTTGATCTGGAAGCTGGTTAAGTTCCCTCCCTTGAAAGTAAGCTTTTCAAACAAGGTCTGTGCAGTGTTATTAAACAGCTTGAGCAGAATGAATTGTTGTCAGCTTTTCCAGTCCATACATTTCAGGTTTTGAAATGTAGCCTTTAGGGCAACATAAATAACACAAAATCAATTGATCGACTGTCCAAGGTTGCGATGATTTGGTGGTGCTCAGGAGGAGATGATTTGATGTTATAGACTCATTCCCCTTTGAGGCACTCTCCTCCAGATAGTGCCGTGTGAATATTTAAAAAGCACGCAGCACACAGAAATTGAGCAAAGTGCAGTACAGGGGAGAGCAAGCCCATGCTAGGATCTGTGCAGAATTGCAGGAGAGTCTGAATAATCATCTCACAGGGTTTAACATTCGACATGGTTGCATCAAGCTTTTCTCGGAGCAGGCGTCCCACCAGCGTTTGTGGATGGCCTAAGCCAGCGCAGCTGCTGAGAGAAGAAACCTCTGCTCTGCCTGCATTGCTGGCTTTTCCATCGCCCCTTGTTTGTGCTGGCATCAGGATTTGTACAATTGCACAATGAAGCCGACCGGGAATCATTCAGCTGGAAGCAAACCTAACAACGACAACAAGTTAGTTCCCCCAAGGCCATGGCTTTCAGCAGTGCAGCCAGACTGTTGTTCATTGAACTCTGCTCTCCCAGTGGGCTGGAGAAGGAGGTTAAGGTCACTGCTCAGCAGAAGGACGGCTACCTGCCATTTTCTCTGTTAAATGGGTTCAAGTGCAGCTGGGACAATGGATTCCAGTCCCAAAACACTGACTCCTTGGCCCTCAGCAGGGCTGAAGAGAGGAGGGGGAGGGACAAGCAGGAGAGAAACATGGACCATGGGGAACGTCCCTGTTGGGCAAAAATGGGGAAGATCACAGATCAAGCACTTCACCTACAGGATCTCTGCCTTGAGACCAGCCAAGCTCTGGCAAAGTCAGATTTGGTTTGTGAAACCCAAAAGCGGCTCACAGATATTTTTTTCCCCTGGGTATCAATTGATGAATAATGAATGCTTTTATGCTGTGCCATTCTCTCCATTTCCTTCGCTATTACTAAAGTTGTCTGACTTAGAGAGGTTTTCTCCTCTCAGCTTGGTGTCTGTAGCCAGATCCTCTAGCAAAGTCAAACTCCTGGGTATCATTCACTACCATAGAAAGTGAAAAATCCCAGTGTTTACTGCATATTGCTATGAAGAGTGAAGAAAACCTCTGAAAAAACACCATTATTTGAACAGAAAAGTCCTTTTAACTAGCAAATGTGTTCAAAAGTATTTTTACTGAAGCATTTGAAAAAACGTGCATATTTAGGAGCAGAATAGCCTAGTTGCAGAATTGTGCTATTATATCTCAGAAACTTCAAGGCAGGTCTGTGGCTGGAAGGGAAACTGTGCGGAGAAGCAGCAGACACTGCAAGAAGCTGTGTTGATGAGCAAGCAGGAACACCCTCCGGGGGATCCCTTGCCCACCTGATCTGTCTTTTAGATGAATCACAAAGCAGAGGCCACTTCCACGTACAGATGTCAAATATCTCTTAGTATTTCCCACGATCATAGGAGTTTTAGCCTTCATGTCTGTCTTAGCTAAATGCTGCTCTTAGTAATTCCGTTTCCCTTGTATAAATTCCCTGGCAGTTTTCAGTTCAGTTAGTTAAATAAACCATCATTTCCTGCCTCAAATGTTGACTATTGTGGCCCAGAGTTCCCTAAGGGTCTCTCTGCCTTTAGATCAGCTGCTTCACAATCTGAGCACATTCTCCTCCTTCTTGAAAGCATTTTCTCTGCTTTTTTACATGAGGACTTCCCCTGTACAGGAAATCCAGGCTTTAACAGTAAAGATAATAGGCAAGTCATTTTCTTCAGCATCAGAGGGATTGCAGGAAGCAGTGCAGCTATGGCACTGAGTTGTAGATTCAGCAAGATTCAGTTCATGTCACTCAAAGGACACATCCTTTGGTTGGGGTTTCAAATGGTCGAAGGGCGTTGCAAAGTTATGAGTCGAGTATGTACTCTCTTACTGGTAGTCAGAGGCCTCCACCATGTTACAACACCTTTTTTGGCCTGTATTCCCAGACTGCCTCCCTGTGTGGGTTTCTGCACTTCTGCTTTTTGATAAACAACCCTGAAACCTTCTGAAGGTATCTTTGGACTTTCCTCTACAGGTGAGGAGGTCAGGGCCTCCTTTATCAAGCAAACTGCTGACCCAACAACAAGGTGCAAATAGCTGTGGATTTTGAGGCTGCAGGTGCAATTTTAACTCTCTCCTGAGAATTACCATGCTAGAGGTGGAGAATTGACGCCCTCCTTTCTGGGGGGCAAATATATATTTGCAAATATACATTGCAAATGCTACTTAGCATTCACTTAATAAATGTCACTTCCTCCTGAAGGTCCTGCCACGTTTGAGCAATGGAACAAAGGATACTGATCCCCTTTGGGTCCAGTGCTAGAGAAATGCAGTGTCTGACATAGACTTCTCACTCTTAAACCTCCTGATTTACTTGTTCAGTAGCGGGTGGTTTAGCTGGTCTGCCAGCCAGTCTCCCCGTCTTCATTCAGATCCACACAACACTTCCGCCGGTAGCAAAGCCTACAGATTTGTTTGCATGTTTTGAAATACGATATAAGCAGGCAGCATTAGTCAGAACACTGATGGTGGCTCTTACCTGATGCAACAGTAATACTGCACTCCAGAAGCAGTAGTATCTCTTTCTTAAACAGGGGAACACTTGACTCTTGAACATTTTTCCAAATGCCCAGATATATGAAGATCCCAGGCAAAGGCTCTCCTATGGAGGAACCTGCAGAGCGCTTAGGGCCCTGGCCATAAAGCTGGGCAGCTCTCCACCTTTGTGGTAAGGTAAGGAGGTCTCTTGCCCTCAGAGAAATCACGAGGCTTGGGTGTTACAAGAATGGCCTCTGCCTGCTCCTCCAGGTCCTTTCTATGTGAATGGTTTTTGTGATGAGTGCAGTGCAGACAAATTGCGATGGCTTGTTTATACAGTCACACATTCAAAATTAAAGGTCAAATCCCAAGGTCCGTAGTGAGGCAAAGCTCTTAGCCAAGTGTGTGTTTCACAACCTAGGCCACATTGGGTAACCAGTTTGTCAGTGGGAGACCTCACTGATTTCTGTAGAGTTATCTGAATAATACCTGGCTTAAATCCCCTCATTGTCGAGGCCCCTGTCAGGTGCAAAAAAGATGACCTTCCTGATGTCTGCTCAGTATAAACTCGTCCCAAAATTTTCCCAAAGTCTACACAAAAGAGCAAGCCACTGGGTCTTCTAATTTATGCTTTTTGAACCCAAAGCAGCAAGAACCTCCTGATGTGCAGAGCAGAGAAACTTAACAGGGCTGGGGAGCTCGCTGGTGCTGGCCATGCCTTCTCCCGCACTGCTCAGCAGTGCTAGCAGGGAAGGGAGCTATTGCTCTTTCTTTGCTGATCTCTAGAATAATTTGGTTTTCTCTACCTCACCCTAGTTGTTTTCAATTTTATATCACCTCCTGGCAGTTGTCGTATAATATATGAGCTGCTGTGATATTAAAGAAAACAAAACCCAGTAACGGCAGCATCTTTCTTTCCAAGCTTGAGTGTTTACAGAAAGTTTGCTGCTTCTTGAAACTTCCATGTCAAAAAAACCCACCAAAACCCACTTAGAAGCCCTATCACTTTTGCGGTGTAGGGGAAAAGATTTGAGGCAAACATGTCTATGTAAATGCTTACATTGCTGTATAAATGAACATTACCAAATCAAAACTTGGTACCAGTTTTACTGGCATTTAAGTTCAAATCTCTATGGTTTGGGAGCCCTCTGCTTGAGACCTGTAAATACTTAGGGAAAAGATTTATCTTTATTTGGAATAAAAGGAAAAGTTTACAACCTGGCTTTGCGCCACAGAAATCTGGTTCTGGAGCTAAAACTGGGGTATGGAATTGCTGTTGACATCTCTTCTCATTCATCTATTTACCTGAAATTTGGGGGAGAAAATCTCTTTCAACCAAGCTGGGCCATGTTCAAGCCTTTGCTGATAATGCCCAGGGCAAATTCACAACTCTGACATTTAACGAGCACAACTGATGGCTCTGAGGAATTTGACTAGCTGCCAAATTGATATGTCTTTGTATCCCATCAGTGACAGTTATATCTCATTTGGATTTTTTTTTTCTGATCTCTGTTAAATTGATTTTTGGCCAATTTGTTTGGCAATCTTGCTGAAGCACTGCAAAGTGGACATGAGATAGGAACAATGCTAAGCAACCAGATGTAAAAAGACTGGAGCAATAAGAAAGTGTATTTGTTTTTCACTGTTTAAACATGATTTACCAGCTGGGAAACTGTCTTGCAGATTATACTGCAGTTCCATTAAACTAATCCAGAGCACAAACACATCACACAATGTGGTCTTACAAACACGCCTCACGCAAATACCCCTGCATGCAGGAAGTGAATGGCTGAGGCTGCAGCCGCTGGAGACACAGACGGGAACGAAGGCCTGTCTAGAAGAAATGGGACATTATGTCAGGTATGTCATATCTAGGTAAGGCTACATTTTCCCCATATGTGAGGGATCTCCATCCACCTGTCAGCAGCTGCTCTGAGATCCTGTGGGATCACTGGAGCGCTGGCAGAGCCAGGGCTGGAGCCGGGATGAAGAGAGAGATGAGAAAAGTGCCAGGAAAGAGGGGCTGAAGAAAGGACATCAGTCGGTCACCTGCAGTATTGCATGAGTGCCAAATTTGTGCCATAAGCACAAATTAAAGACCCTAAATACAAAATTAAGACCCTAAATACAGGCAGCTAAAAAACTGGTGGATCATGACAGATATTGCATTGGTCATTTCTTGAGTTGCAGAGCCTGGCCCTTCTCATGATATTTGTCCTGCTACACTGGTGGGCTGCCAGCGTTGCCCCATTGGCCTCCCCTCTGTCAGCCAAGAAATTTCTGCCTCTCCCCCAGTGATGAGGCAGATGGTGACTGTCAGAGAGGAGGGAAACACAGCCTACCTGCTGCACTGCTGTTGATTTTACCAATGAAGTTACTTGGACAAGTAAAATCAACAGCTGTGCAGCAGGCAGGCACCACTTGAAAAAACTGAGAGAAGACCATTAATGGCAGATCTCTCTGCTGCATTCCCACCCTACTGGCTGGCATCCTTCCAGCTTATAAATGTTGCCTTTCCTTGCACAAACCCAAACCCTTTATGCTTTTCTTATGAAAGCCTCTTCTTTTCCTGATCTGAGAACGGTATAAATTGCATCATTATGTGGGATAATGTCACCCAGACCTTTGCTTGCCAGACATGAAACTGCTCCTAGTTGCAATATCAGAAAGTAGCTTCTGAGGCAGCGGGGTCCCATTAATTGGCGCTGCTTTGGCCTCTCCTGTGTCTACTTTGACACACGTGCAAGATTAAAAACCTCCACCCCTACTATTTTAGCCCTTCCCTGACTTCCTCCAGTCTTATCCCCACCTCTTGTAGCTGTCCTGTCCCTCTTGGCCCAACATCCTGGCTTAGTGGCTGCTCTCTTGCTGCAGCCAGGCCACCTCTTCAGCTCAGTTACCTAGAGAGCAGCAGGGAGTGGGCAAAACATTGGCTCTGCCACTGCCAGCTGAGCTGGAAAGGTCCCAGGCTGCTCGCTGAGCTGGTGCCAGGGCACCGATACACCGCTCTCTGCTCGGAACACCCATTGCAGACCTCGCTTGGAGCTCCCCTGGCCCAGCAAGGTGGGCCAAATCCTGTATAACAGAGCCCTGGGTTCAAGAGCATAGGTGAGGTTACTTCCACTATCATTGAGTTAATAGCTCTTCTTCAGAGCTGTTTTATACCTGATGGTCTGAAAATTTTAAGGATAAAAGTGGCCACTGCCCACTATTGGAAAGGGGAGAATTTTTACTTTGCTTTGTAAGATTTATTTCTAGGGTTGCGACTTCACAAGAAAAAATCCATCAAAATCGCATCGTTCTGATTCCCGTCACACCCTTTTCTTTCTTTTCTGTCTTGATTTTAGAGGCTGCTATTTTAATAACGGTTTGCAGCTGAAATCGATGCCATGCAACACTGAAAAGGCTGAAATTGTAGCTTTCCCAAGGGAAAACCTTTCCCCACCCATCCCTATGGGACAGGGCAGCGTTCAAGCCATGTGTCTGTTCAGCAGCTCAGGATGCCTCTTGGACATGCTGTTTTCATCTTGTCTCCTTCCCCATGTTACTCTGGACATGGTAATTCACAACCACAGCAGGTTTACATGCCACCAAATACACGCATCTGACTAAGTATAGGGACTTCAAAGAGCTGAGGTATAGGGGAATGTGGTGGTTAAACACTGTTGTATGTATTATGTTATTGCGGTCTATTTTTAGCAGCTGTGGTCGCTGTGTATTGCAACCCTAAGTAGCCTCTGAACTTATAGTCACAAAAATGAAACTGAAAAACAAATTAATTGGATCCGCAGACTGGCCAAAAAGGAATCCTGTCTCAATATTTATAGAACAAATAAACATAAACAACTGTAAAAATGTCTTTTTGTTCTCTTTGGTTAAACATAGACCTCCTCTGCTGCGGATCTTTTGGCTGTATAGTAAATGTCCCAGTGTCAGTGCTGCGAATAATTGTTGCTGGGACTTTGTGGTTTTTTAGGTCAGTGCCACAAAAATGTTATGGCTATTACAAAGTGCAAGGGCTGACTGCCAGGTTCTGTACCTATTCTTTTGGGCCTGAACCTTTTTTTCACTTAAACCATTTTTACTTTAGTGTACCTGTGCTGAAATGAGTTGCTTGAGCATAGTTGCTCCTGATTTGCACCAGTGAAAGTCCGAAGAGCATCAGTCCTCTCATGCTCTTTTTCTTGGCCAGTTTGAAAGAGTCAACCCAAATCGACATATTTCTCTAGTTGGTGGAGCGATGCGGTTTCTCATCTCACACAGGTTGCTTTGTTAGCTTTGTTCTCTGCTGTCTGTGCATGCAGAGGGGCTTTTTCACACGTTTGCTATTTGATTTTATGTTTTCTCATGCCTAATCCGTCTGACTCCCTTTGCTTTTCAGTTACTGTTTCTCAAAATGGCTCCAACAACCCTCTTTTGCCATCTCAGAGGAAAGGCACAATTGCATTATTGTACTGAGTGAATGCATTTTCTCATACGTGTAGCTGAATGGGAGATTATTTAAATATCTTAAACACTCTCCTAATTGGAATAATGACATGCTAGGAATGGGAGTGCGAGGAGAATTTGTATTCAGACTCCTGAATTTCAGTGAATGAATAATCAACGCTCCATCACTTCCTACAAGGTTAAACAGTTTTTTAAGCAAATGGGTACTGTAAAAACAGCATTTGACTGCATTAAAACAAACAAACAGAAACCCAAGATTGGGTATTTCTGGTGATCTTTAGATCACGTGAAAGCTTTGTGGACCCCTTAGCAAAGGAGAAACTGACTTGAAATGCTGATGGCTGGCTGGCGCCTCAGGGCTGCCCCACCAGCCCCTGCCCCATGCCCGTCCTAGCCATCCTGTGTCTCCTCACCTTGTGCTATCCTGGTGCTGGTGTGAACACCAGCGCTCAAAAGCCCATGCTCTGAGCCACATCGGGGCTGGGGGGGGGGGATTTGGGTTAAAAAATAACCCAGCAAAATGTTTGCTTGTCTCTGTGTGTGCATGTTTGAAAGTGAGCTCAGTTTCCCCATGTGATTCATGGAAAGGCTGTACCAAGGTCTGTGCTGGCACAAGGGCAGGCAGGAGCAAGGGGGGAAATGGAGCAACCCCAGGAGCTGGGAAGGAAAATATCGTTAACTGATATTGCTGCCAGATACTGTATCTTCTGAAGCAACTGCCTTAGACCAGAGCAGTCAAATTAGTGCCTGTAGCCTGTACCTTAGCAAGGCTGTCCCATCTTTACATCTTTGCTTACAGGCTTATTCTTATCAACAGATTGGTCATTCTCTTGGTCAGTTTATTGCTATAAAGTCAATTACATGCACTTATTCAAAAGTCAGTGTGTAGTGGTCTAATCTAATCTAATATTTTTATATACAAAAATCTCATTTTCTTGTCATCATATTCACAATAATTACATCAACACTTTTGATCATTTAACTAAAAAAGCCTTTAAGCAGTTCTGAGTGATTAAGCTTTGTTGCCACTATTCTCTTTTGCATCCTCCAGTACTATGCTTTCCTTTTTATTATTTCTTTCCTGCAAATTGTGTCTGTAATTAATTTCATTGGGCTTGATCTGAAGCCCATGGAGGTGAATGCACAGACTTTCATTAACTTGAATAGGCTGCAGAACAGACCTCCTGTAAATGCTTTAATAGGCACGGGTCAAGGACATTAAATGAAGAACACCTGGTTTACTGTGTGTTTCTGTTGTTATTTCAGCTAGCTTCATCAAATGATATTGATGCAGAAATGCAAACTCTTGTAGGCACAACACTGGAAAGTAAAAGCCTACACTACATTTATTACAACAGTACTTAGAAATGCCAACCACAGCAGAGGTTGCACTGTGCCTCACTCATGCACCCAGCAAGAGACAGACGGTGAGAGACAAACAGGCGGTTTGTGGCAGAACTGAGACTTAAATCCAGATAACGTAAGTGCAAGTTTAGTGTCTGTCCCCCTCCCCGCTCCCAGCTATGCCTCTCATTCTGCTGAGGCACAACAGCACATGTACCTGTACAAGTGCAATATTCTCTAATCATTTCCTTGTCTGATAATGTTACGGGAGGCAAAACATTAATCCAAAAGGAACTGATAGAAACACTGGCTGTTTCTATCAACTCCAGTGCTGTTTGCTCGCACAGCAGCAATTATGGACTGCCACTGACAGCAATGAATAGGTCTTCCCAGTGTTTCCCTGATAAGAAGACTCTGCAAGAGATCATGCGTACATGTCTCACAGGGCTCAAAGTTTCCTAATCGTTTTGCCATTGCACTTTTCAGCATTATCAGATGCACTGCAATATCCAGCCTTGGAGGAGAGGCTTGAGCTGAAGGGACTTCTGCTGCCGAGTTTATATGGTTCTGCTAGAAAGTAGCCATCTGTGACTGAGTGTAGTAAAAACATAAAAATTCCAGTTCAAGTTGAAGCAAATCCTTGTTCCCATTAATTACTTAAAACAAAACATTAGTGTTAGTGCACCATCCCTGCTGGAAAGTATACCATGCTCTCATGTAACTACAAAGTTAGCTTTAACTGATAAAAGAGCTGTATTTTTTCACATCAGCAGCATGAACACACATGAGTTATCATGAGATGAAAAGCAGGCACTTAGCAGTGTACCCTGAAGTCAGCAGTTCTGGACACACATATGAGCTGATCTCAGCACGTTTACCTCACAGCAAAACCACATTGTCATCTTCTGACTGTTTCCACCTCAGGAAAACAAATGAACGTTAACTATCCAGAAGTTTTAAAAACTAAAAAAGATTTTAAAAAATTTAAAACCTATTTTTAGCAATGAAGATAAGTTTCAAATCTCTTCTTAAAGCTTCTCAAACATTTATAATTCGCCTTTTGATCTAAATCCAGATGAAGTTACTTATGCTGGATTTATTGTCCATTATGCTTTGGCCACTTGCTGACCCTGTCTCAGAGGCTACAGGAACTCTGGTGACAAACAAAGCTTTCTCTGTGCCAAACAGGAAAAATTTAAAACTATTTATCTGATATGACAATACTGATAATAGTGCAGAGAAGCACTTTGGACTTCCCCTATCTGATCTTCATTATCTTCTATTTGCATTTCTTTTTGCCCTATGGAAGAAAGATTAGGAGAAAGCCAATTTAGCTCTGTGCTTAGCAGAAATCCTGAAGATGGTAACTGCAAGCACACATTATTTACTTGATCAGTAAGAGTGACTTTGGAGTGCAGTCTAACATGCTTTCTGAATAATTGTCTTAGACTTCAGTTCCTAAATGCTGCCTATCTCTCAACTGCCAAAATAGGGATTTTTAAATGACTTACCTCCTACAGCTGGTTAGTAATAGGGACAGGAATTTGTAGGCACCATCCAGATCTTCCTCTGTAAAATAGTTTTTCTTCTTTAGCTAAAAATCTTCAATAGTCTAAATAAAAATTCTAGTTTAACCATCTCAATCTTGCATAAGGTGAGGCACAGGACAAGCAAAAGAGCACCTGAGATCACACAGATTGGCTATGGTCCAGTGAGCAAGGTAAAACTGTTGTATTCTTTCCTAAAATGAGAAGTGCTTGTTAAAATGCAATCTTCTGGTAAGGCAGTCAGAGACAGCCACCCCAAGAAGGGAACCACCGGTAACCAGATTTTGATGTTTCTCAGGGCCTGAAATTGTTTTCCAAAGACATCAGTTAACGTAAGCTTTGCCTACTTCTGATCTTATTTCTAATGTTCCTCTATATTTTGCCCACAGGCAAATGTCTGAAGCTTGGACATTTACACTTGAGAACTACAAACGCTACAGTACTTTGAAGTCTAATGGCTTGGTAGCATACTGAAAAGTTAAAAAACCCCACTAAGGGTGGCAGGGGAAAATCATTGTCTTTGAGGCTGCTATCACAGATATTTATGGTAAATAAAAGCTGGCCCAAATTCAAGGCTATGCCTTCCAGCTTAGCAACTTAAAACAGGTGAAGCACAGGGGCAGTGTGGCTGAAAAAGGAGCTCCTCCCGAATTTGTGTACTCTAGCATCTAGGACATTCATAGACAAAAAAGTGCTATTCCAGGTAAAAGGGCAATGCTACGATGCTAGTAGCTATCGTAAGCTACTCTCCAGTCTCTCCTTTTCTGATACGTTGGCACACGGGTAGTTTCTGAGTGGAGCTGGACGTGGATCCCGCCTCACTTCTCTTTTCTGAACATGCTTCTGATGAGAATGAGCAATGAGCCTTGCTGCAGATGTCTGCGTGGGTGCATTTGCTTGCTGAAAACTGCCACCGTGCAGTTGTGGCTGGAGGAGACTGGAGCAACGGTGCTGGGAGCAGAAGTTCCCAGGCTGGGGCATGGCATGACCAGCAATGCTGAACTGCACTGCTGGCAAAGTGCCCAGGGCCTGACAGCATGCCCAGGAAAAAAGAAAATGCTAAGGGAGAGAAAGCAAAACAGACCAAAAATAAATGTGAGTGGAAAGGGCCTGCAAAGGCTCCCTTACATGGGCTGGTAGCTGTTGGCTTGTGCCTTTGGTCTAAGGGTTCCTAGGGGGCACCTGGGGCTGAGAAAGCCCTTCCCACCGCTGGCTTCGTCCTCTCCAGCAGTCCCCAACCATGTCATACAGGTTCCTGCTTGCCCCTGGAGATGGTGCGTTGGCCTTGGACAGGGGGCTGCCTCTGACATTTGGACTGGAAATCGCCCATGCGCGCCAGGGAAAGGTCTGCACCATAATTCTGCGCATGGGCAGGCGCCTCGTTGCAGCAGCACCTTCCCAGGCAGACTTGCTCATGGTTCTCCCCAGGCTTCTTGCAGGTTCTTTGCAGAGCTATGGGCTCCATGGCAAGACGCTGACACAGCAAGTGGGAAGGGATGGTGAAAAGGCTTAAGAGGGCCAAGCAATCCAGCATGGCCACATGATAATGGAGCAGCATGAAATTTGTTGGGAAAAGCAAGCCCAGCTGCTTACTTCTACTGTTTTTACTGGGTCAGTATTGTATGGGGCTGTAATGTTTCTGTTCCTCCATTTCTGCCTCCTAAACATTAATTTATTGTTTCAGGACGTGATGAGGGAGTGGGGTTTGGGTGCTGAAATTTCAGAAAGAGAAGGAAACACTGTGCCTTGTCATTCCAGCTCTTTATAATTACTTGGCTTTCTGGGTACAATTCCTTCTGCCAATTGTATGTGGAAATTAATTACTCTGAATCACATCCTGGACCCTGTCACCTGTATTAGGTGTCTGTAAGGGCTGCAAGTGGGGTATGCCCTACGTATGGCTTCCTGAACTCACTGCAGAAAGGTAGTTAAGTGAGAAATTCCTCTAGTGCCAAAGTTTGCTCAAAAACCTCCCTCCCTCCTTTCTCCACCTCAGGCTGCTCATTACCCTCCTCCTGGACTTCTCCAGTCCTCAGTTTTTTCTTTTTAATTCAGCAGCGCCCCACAGAGAGTTACATGGGCACAATGATGAAATCAGGAAAGGAGAAGGAATGGCAGGGAGAGAAGTGTCTGTCCTCACTGAGCATCTGCAAAGGGCTTTTAGGTTCCAGTGATGCCTCCAGGGCTGAAAATAAGGTTGCAAGTGCTTTGCGATTCCCAGGTGACAGTGTTAGTGTCAAGATTCAGGTCTGATTCTCCAATGCTGGGCTGTGATGCATAAATACTTACTATTAAAATGAGGGCTGTGCCACCAGGTCTAGTCTGGGACCGGCACACACGTGCAGGTCCCTTGTGTGATTTTTGCAGCGAAAGGCCTAAAATGCCGTTTTTTTTTTTTCCTCATGGCTAGCTCACTGGAGCCAAGCATGACCTATCCAGAGCGTTATGAACACAGCTAAGTCGGAACTGTAGGCTCCAAGACAAAGCCATTTTCAATAAGGATGTCTTTATAGCCCACACATGGAAAGAAAAACCCTTTTGGTTACCCTCGTTTTTGCTGCGTTTGAATTAGACTGTGAAAGGCCTGGCAGTCAGGTGAGCACATAGACAGGGGAAAGCCCCCCCCATATTGTTGTCCTGTTCCTTCAATAACCGCACAGTAGTGTTTGCTCCCACATCTAAGCTTTGGCAAGACTGTAAAGAACAAAGTAATTTAAAGAAATGTCTCCTGAATTTGTTTAACACTCAGATGAACGTGTCTGAGCTGTAGACAATTTTATTGCGTACCCTGCGGCTGTACCCGGTGGGCCACATAACGGCAGGAGGGACAGACCACACTGTGTTACTTTGACACAGGTTTTGGTTCCTCTTTAGCTATTTTGGGGGTGTCTCCTGCTGACTTAACTGCTCTCGTGGTTTCTTCCCATAGCTGTGGAAAAATCAGCTGCTGATTCAGCTGTGGCTCTCTCACGAAGGGGAACCTGGGTTTGGGTTTTGAGGAGGCCATGCCAGCCTCCAGGAGCCTTCCCTTTTTCCTGGGGAACCCCAGAGCCAGGGATGAAGACAAAGCACAAGTTTCGGTTTCAATTCACTTTTTTAAACTAGTGCCTTTTCAAAAACCAGTTTCCATAGTGACAGGGAACTGTGGCACCATTGTGAAGGTCCAAAAAGCCCGGGACGGGTGTTAGCCAGAAATTCAGCAGTGCCGCCAGCTCCAGAACAGCCGGCCCCCAGCCCCTGCTGTGTTCACAGTGGGGCTTTGCTTCAAATGCCTTTTCTGCCCACACTTTAAGCTGCCTGTGGGCTGTACTACCCCTGAGCACTACAGCTTCGCTTAATTGCAGGTACAATGATGTACTTCCAAAAAAGGGATATGCTCTCTGGCTCGTGCTTTGGTTGGGTTTAGCTGTATTCAAGCTTACTTTGCTATAAAGGGAAAAGCCAGATTTGAAGACAGCTTTCAACCATTGTTTCCTGATGCAGATGGGTGTAAAAAACCAAAATGTGCTCATGATCATCCAGTGAGTCAGCAGAGGAGCCCAGCTGAAAGCCCAGGTCCCGTTTAATTCTTATTTACTAGAACACGCTCCCTCCCTCCTTCCCTCTCGCTATTTTTCGTACGGTGTACTTCCACCCATGTGTCTAATTCAGACTCCCAAAAGGGCCTAGGGAATCTCACACAATCATATTTTTCTTCTGGTCCTTGTCATAACACATAAGAAGTGTGCCAGAGTGGCTTAGAATATCCACCAGGTTCAGCTCAATGCCAGGCGGTGGAGGTTTGCAAGTGACGGACACCGCCACTTATTCAAAGTGCTCATCTGCCCTCATCCTTCGTTATCTGCTGGATTATGTTGCAGTCTGTAGTATGCAAAGAAATACAACCACAGCACTCTTACAGGTCAAGTCTCAGCTAAAATTACAGGTACCTGTCAAGTGCTTATGTTACTTGTAGCTTTTAGGTAATGTGCATTATGCATGTGAAAGAGGTGGAGAAAAGTGTGGTTGTGCTATTTGTACAAATCTCGGGAACCCTTCCAGTAGGTCTGGCACTTATGTCTTTCTTCAGGAATACCCGAGGCCACGGACTTCAGTGAGGGTCTCTGTGGCCTGTGGAGCCATTCGGTGTGCGTACTGCTTTTCAGCAGACCCAGCCAACCGGACGGGGACAGGGACGCCTGCCCAAGGGGCACAGGGACGTAATGGCCCCAACAGGTACTGCTGTGCATGCAGGGATTTCAAAACAGAAAGGAGCTGCGGCATGGAGCCAGCCAAGGCTCTTCTGGCACTGAAGGCAGGGCACCAGCTCCACTCAAAGCGTACACCGGCCACCTCCTCCAGCCCCAAACCAAGCACTATCCCTTTCAGTTTTATGATAAACTAACATTTTTCTTAAATATTTTACAATCATTATTCCCTTCCTAGTCCTCCTATTTTTCCCTGCATATCCGTGTGACACTTTCAGAGCTGAAATCACAGACAAGAAAATAGGGTGAGATTGGTAACAAACATAGTTTTTGTCAGAGAATAATGTTTTGCATGTTGTTTCCAGTTAAACCATTGGAAATGGTATACCCAAACAAAAAATTGTCCTTCTGGTGCAAGATTTTAACTCAAATGCAAAGGCCACGTTTTATAGAAGAGAAAGCAGAAAGAGAGGCATATTTAGACCAGTTCTTATAACAGTATTTCTAATGTAAGTGTAGAGGTACTGTACCAGACTAAGGGTTCGTCTGTCCTAAGGCTGACAGCAAACTGCTGTAGAGTGTAAGAAGAGGCCAAGAGGCTAGATATATTTGCTTTGTATATTCCCAGCCTCCAGCAACCAGCAGCTCAGGGATTTAATAAGACAGAGGTGAAACTGTGTATATATTACCAGGACAAGCTGAATAAAACAAAAACTATGTATGTCTTGAAAATTAATCATTAGGATTCACCAAAACTTGAGAAGTGGCACCACTCTGACTGTCTTATGATTGTGAGTGAAGGCACTGCCTTAGGGAGGTATTTCCTGCAAGAGACGAAACTTTCCCTTGCTTCCTCGAGACCTTCGAGCGACCCTACTGAATTGTTAAAATTCCATTAGGCTGCTGGGAACATGTGCAATAAATAGCTGCTAAGATCAATGGCAGTCTTGCTGATTTAAAATCAATATATTGCATGCCGATGGCGCTGGCAGTGTTTTCCTCTGGGAAATGTAACAGTGATTGGCTTTAAATAAACATAGTGGTAAAAAACTTTATCTGAACTCATTAGTGACTCAGATTGATTTTAGGGTAATTCAGAAAAAGCCTGTTGCCCACTGACAAGACTTTGAGGTGCAGTGACTTTGGATACTTCAATTTATGGTGGGCCACTGGAAAATATCATAGAACAGAGAAGAACTTCTGAAAACGCTCTCTGAAAAATAGGTACTTAAGGTACCTAGACCAGCCATCGAAAGCCACTGGTCACTTTTGAAAACCTGAAACAAACAACATCAGGTTACTACAGCTCTAATGACCACCATGCACCTTTTCTAGGCCAATTCCTTGCTCCCCTCCCAGCTTCTGTCTGGCCCTCATTCCATGTGACATCATGCATTCATGATGGGTATAAGCCCACTGAAACCTAAAATGCCACAAAAAGTTGGTCTCATCCACCAGCCACCAGCACTTAGCTTCGGGTTGGGCTGGAATCCTCTCCCTCTTCTTCCTTCAAGCTTCTCCCTCATCATGAGTACAATTTTTCTGCCAGATGCTCAGCTAGATTGCTTTAATGAAAATAGACATTAAAGCGTTTGCCCTACCTATATTCTGTTTTGTAATCTAATTATTTAATTGTG
>NW_008825156.1:2879127-2886464 GCF_000699105.1 Pygoscelis adeliae | reverse complement strand
TGATGATGTTTCCCAGGACAAGCCTTCACGGCTTTTCATGCATGTTGTAATACTCCAGCTATTACCACCTCCTGGTTTTAAAGAAGTGTATCACTAAATCACTAGTGAATTGATCACTAGATAAATCAGAGCTCTTTTTGGTGGGTTTCTAACCGGGGAAATGGGGCACCTGAGTGAGGAAGAGAAATTGTAACTGCATCAGAACTTTTATTTGAGGTAGGCTGTTCTGGATTTTTTAGTTTATTTAAGAGCTGCTACTGAACCCTTCTCAATTTCTTTTAACTTGTTACGTGTTACATGCAATAGCTTTAAAGGATAGTACAGAGATATAAAACTGTTTGTTGGGTAACAAACAGGAGGAGTTGGAAGCCACTGTGCAGGTAGAAAGCTATGATCTAATCGCTATCACTGAAATGTGGTGGGACCAATCACACAACTGGAGCTCTGCAGTAGATGGCTATAAACTGTTCAGAAGGGACAGGCAAGGATGGAGGGGCAGGGAGGTTGCCCTCCATGTAAAAAAATTGATTGACTGCCCAGAACTGTCTTTGAAAAACAGCGATGAACAGGTTGAGAGCTTATGAGTAAAAATTAGGGGCCAACCCAACAAAGGAAACCTCGTGGTTGGTGTTTACTGCAGGTCACCCGAGCAAGGGGAGCCCGCTGACGAAGCGTTCTTACTTCGACTACAGGAAACATTGCGCTCGCATGCTCTGATTCTGCTGGGGCACTGCAATCACCCTGCTATCTCCTGGAAAAGTGGCACAGCAAGCTGTAAGCAAGCCAGGAGACTCCTGGAGTGCATTGAAGATAATTTCTTAATCCCGGTGATAGACAGCCCAACCAGAGGAGAAGTGTTGCTAGACCTGTTGCTTACCAACACGGATGAACTACTTACAGATGACAAGACTGGTGGCAGCCTGGGCTGCAGTGATCACGCCCTGGTGGAATTCACAGTCGAGGGATATAGGCCAAATGAAGAATAGAGTCAGGACTCTGAATTTTAGGAGAGCAAACTTTCATTTTTTTAAGGAATTAGTGGATGGGACCCCCTGGGAAACAGCCCTCAGGGATAAAGGAGCTGAACAGAGCTGGCAGATCTTTAAGGACATTTTTCTTAGAGCACAAGAGCTCTTGATTCCCGCGTGTAAGACATCAAGAAAGGAAGGCAGGAGACCGGCATAGCAGAGTAAGGACCTCCTGGTCAAAATGCAGTGTAAGAAGGCAATGCACAGACAGTGGAACCAGGGACACGTATCCTAGGAAGAATACAAGGATGTTGCCTGGATGTGTATTCCTGATGGAATCAGGAAAGCTAAGGCTCAATTGGAGATGAATTTGGCAAGGGATGCGAAAAAAAATAATAAGGGCTTCTACAGGTATGTTGGGCAGAAAAGGAAGATTAAAGAAAATGTACCACCACCATCACCCAGTAAATAAGACAGAAGTAGTCACAACTGACATGGAGAAGGCTGAGGTACTCAACAATTTTTTTGTCTCAGTTTTCAATGGTCATCTCTCTTCCCACATCTCTCAAGCCCCTGAACTTCAAGGCAGGGACTGGGTGAATGAAGTCCCTCCCATCATAAGTGAAGATCACATTTGAGACAGCCTAAGGAACGTGACCATACATAAGTGCGTGGGACCCAATGACATGCATTGCAGGGTCCCAAGGGAATTGGCTGATGTAGTTGCAAAGCCACTCTCCATCATATTTGAAAAGTAATGGCAGTCAGGCAAAGTCCCCTGCAACTGAAAAAGGGGACTTTTTACCCATTTAAAAAAGCGTAAAAAGGAGGACCCTGGGAACTACTGACCAGTCAGCCTCACCTCTATGCCCATGTAAAATCATGGAACAGATCCTCCTAGAAGCTAAGTCGAAACATATGGAAGACAGGGAGCTGATTATAAACAGCCAGCATGGCTTCACCAAGGGCAAGTCTTGCCTGACCAACCTAGTGGCCTTCTATGGTGGAGTGACTACATCGGTGGACAAGGGAAGAGCTACAGATGTTATCTATCTGTATTTCTGTAAGGCTTTTGACATGGTCCCCCCCAACATCCCTCTCTCTAAATTGGAGAGAGATGGATTTGATAGATGGACTGTTCGGTGGATGAGGAATTGGCTGGATGGTTGCATCCAGAGGGTAGTGGTCAACGGTTCAGTGTCCAGATGGAGATCGGTGACGAGTGGTGTCCCACGGGGGTCCGTATTGGGACTGGTACTGTTTAATATCTTCATCAACAACACAGACAGTGGGATCGAGTGCACCCTCAGCAAATTTGCAGATGACTCCAAGCTAAGTGGTGTGGCTGACATGCTTGAGGGACAGGGTGCCATTAAGAGGGACCTAGACAAGCTTCAGAAGTGGGCCCATGTGAACCTCGTGAGGTTCAACAAGGCCAAGTGCAAGGTCCTGCACCTGGGTTGGGGCAACCCCTGGTATCAAGACTGGCTGCGGGATGAAGGGATTGAGAAGAGCTGGACATGAGCCAGCATTGTGCGCTTGCAGCCCAGAAAGCCAACCGTATGCTGGGCTGCATCACAAGAAGCGTGGCCAGCAGGTCAAGGGAGGTGATTCTGCCCCTCTACTCCGCTCTGGTGAGACCCCACCTGGAGTACTGCATCCAGCTCTGGAGCCTTCAGTACAAGAAAGACACGGACCTATTGGAGCGGGTCCAGAGGAGGGCCACGAAAATGATCAGAGGGATGGAACACCTTTCCTGTGAGGACAGGCTGAGAGAGTTGGGGTTGTTCCGCCTGGAGAAGAGAAGGCTCTGGGGAGACCTTCTTGCTGCCCTTTAGTATTAGAAAGATGGAGACTTTTTACCGAGGCCTGTAGTGATAGGACAAGGGGCAATGGTTTTAAACTGAAAGAGGGTACACTTATATTGGATATAAGGAAGAAATTTTTTTTTGTGATGAGAGTGGTTAAGAAAAGGTTGTCCAGAGAAGTTGTGGATGCCCCATGATTGGAAGTGTTCGAAGTCAGGATGGATGGTGCTTTGAGCACCCTGATGTGGTGGAAGGTATCCCTGCCCATGGCAGGGGGGTTGGACTAGATGATCTTTAAAGGTCCGTTCCAACCCAAACCATTCTATTTTTTCTATAAACTGTAAACATTTTAGATTTTATGATTTACTTCCATGCTGTAGAATAGAGAATTTAAAAAAATGGAGAATACTTTTCCTTCCCTATTTATCTTTTTTATAAGATTTTAATGTGCTTGTTTTGATGGCTATTTGGATATAAACCAATCACAAACAAGAAAGTCCCATAATGGACCCGCGCTCTGGATCCTGCTTAGCTATACACGTGCTCATCTCTAGAAAAACTAACTTTTCCATATACAAGTACACGCACACGTACACATGGCATTTATTAAGCCTAAACAGCAAATTGATTTTATGCCTAGGAAGAAAACTTTCAAATACAAAGCCTATAAATAGATGATGTGTTGCCTTTCTGGCTCAGTAAATAGCCTGAAAATGTGGTCTCAGGAGGCGTGAATTTGCAGTGTCCCCCCTTTATTTCACTGAGACATTAATTCTGCAGTCTAAATTTTTATGTTTATTATCATTATGGGAATTGCCATCATGAGGGAAGCAAAGGCACTTGCTGAATTTCTCTAGGCATCAGGAAATGAATCTGTATAGAAAGGAAACAGCCCAGTATGTCCTCACGTGCAGGGGGAAACACCAGATTACTTGACATGAAAAGTATCAGGAACCAGTGCAATGACCAGTACGCAAACCACAAATGGGCCTAAATAGAGTTGGATATTACAAAACAGAAAGCCACATTGGATGTATCCTGCAGCAGCTGACATGAACACCGCCATCCCAGGATCTGGGTGCACTGTGCTTGGAGCAGCCAGCAAGGAGATGACTCGGAAGCATCTCACACGGATGAGTCTTGGATAAAACTTTTCCAGCACTTAATGACACACTTGTTTCTGGTTCCTCAGTAGTTTAATTCCCAGGCACTTTTGTATTAATAGTAAATCTGAAAGTGCAAAATGAAGCATTTGCCCCCATGGCCCGTTGGCAGAGCCCGCTCCAGCAGAGTGAGAGCAGATGGGGCCCCCTCGTTCCAGAGGCACCTGAACATGAGAAATGTTTTGCTGCTCTTCCAGCCATTGCTGGAGGTAGGGCAACCTCCTTGAATAATAAACAGCTAGAAAACGTAGAGTTTTATGGTTGTCCCAATATTTTCCTATAAACACCCATATATTCTATTTCATGTAAATATCCACAGATCCTTGCACTGTGAAGGCAATCACTTTTTGGAAGAGTGTGCCTTTTTGGACGTGTTTGAACTGTGTTTGATAATGTAGAGTTCTGAGTCTTCCTGATGCTCTGGGCTTTGTGGGGGGGACCCAGCTAGGAGGGACCGGCGGAGTCCATGGACTGACACTTCTCCAACAGGAGAATAAATCAGTGGAAAAAAAATACAGAGAGGGGACGAAAAAGGGTCAAGCTATTATTGAAATTTACGGCGGTTAATTTAAAAAAGAAGTAATACGCCCGCATAAGCCACAGAGCTACTGCACACACACGGAGCCACGAGGCTATGTGCAGTAGACTGAACAACATGGGATCCTTCAGAAAAAAATCGGCTGTGTAGCAACCTTGCTGAAGATGGGACTTCTCTGGCTTGCTTTTTTTCCCCTGCACACCACAAACATGGCCCAGCAGAAGCATTTTCAAGCACAAACATGCACAGAAGTACTTAATGCTCTGTTTTGCTATTCCCAACCCCCATAAACTTATGCTTATGTAATTACTGCTGTTTGCCTACTGATAGAAAGTTTAAAATACCACACACACCCCAAATTAGAACTATTTTCTATTTTTTGTTAAATCCCTGCAACTGATACAGAACAAAATGTTGTGATGAGCCACGTGAGATCTCTCTTGCCTGCACTGGTCAGGACAGGAGACTGCAACACCACCAGCAAAAAAAAAACCAACACCAAAAGCGTGGCATGCACAGACCAAGACAAATTTGACTGTGTTATGAAGCCATCGATCCTGTATTCCCCTTGCTTGCTTCATCTGTTGCTTGGTGTTTCTACAGTGGGAATGGATTCGTGCCAGGGCCTATTCTATCAGAGCTCGCATCTAGATAAAATGTAAAATATTTCTGCTCTAAATTCCTAATTTATACTCCGAGGTGCCCCTAACTTAGATTAAATGTAAAATATTTCTATTATTTAGATAAAATGTAATTTAGATAACATGTAAAATGAAATGTAAAACATTTCTGTTCTATCCAAATTCCTAATTTATACTCCAAGGTGTCCCTCACTTACAAGGAATTACTTATTGTTGATGTGGCACTTATTTCGATAGTGGGAAAAATGGACGTCATCCTGTGAATAATCTTGTGAGTCACATGAAATTAATCTAATATTAAATAAACAACAACAACAAATTTTCACCTTCTATTCAGGTTGTAAAATCTTTGTCATAGGAGCCATCTCTTTATTACATACAAATACCGTGCTTGCCGTTAGAACTTCTGAATCTCTCTTTTTAAAAGGTTTGTGGAAGGAACTGTCTGGAAATCACAAAAGGTCAACCCCCTTCCAAGCAAAACGAATGAGACTGAGTTTCCCAGTGCCTGTTTGAGATGGGAAGGTCAGGACATGCACGCAGTTTCCCCTTCACTTCTGATAGGTTTCTTTGAGCTAATAACATAGCATGAAAACCCACACCCAAGTGTTAACGTATTTTGAATGTCTGCATCAATGACACAGAGAGATACCTCATTTGTGAGACCAGGCGAAGCTTCAGCTGCTAACCAGTGAAGACAGATACTGCATTAGAAAAAAAGAACGAATGCAAAGCCACATCTATCCTAATATCATCTCCCACTTTTGGAGCAGCAGAGACAATACCCGAATGCAAACACGCCCCTACCCATTGCACTGCCTGGCTCGTCACTTAAATAAAGGCCAGGATAAGCAGACAAAGAGTTTGGCTAAGGATCAAGGAGTAGATTTTTTTTGAGGTATTTAAATGCCAAGACATAATCAAGTTCCCAGGAAGATTTTCAAAAGCAATTAGGAACCCAAGTTCTGAGAGTCCATTGGTCCTTCTGACAATCCTGTATGGTATCAAATTAACTGCATCCTTTGACATCTAAATACCTCTGTTTCCTTGTGCTGCTTCCGCTAGGGACCGTCCCCCTCGATTTCAGCAAGGCAATGCCTTCGTTGTGAAAAGCTGTGAAATTTCTTCCCATTCTCTAGTTCACCTAGCTCCCCAAAAAAAGGGAAAGCTTATCCTTCTCTTCTTGCCTAATGAAAATGTTACTGTCCTATGAACTGAAACTGTAAGAACAGCACTGAATCCCCTGGCCGTGGCCCCGCGGGTCTTTGCTGTACAGAGAACAGTTTGCTTTGATCTGACTGAGGTTTACTTGCCACAGATTTCACTGCAATACCTCTCTGATCTGATAGTGCAGATTTGCAGTTTCTTTTTTCGGGTAGAAATCCCTCTTAGATCGGTAAATGACGCAAGGGCTGCAGCGTCCATCCCAGTCCCATCGGATGGTGATGGGCCGAACACTGCCCTCTCTCTACACGTCTCTTGATATAAATCGGGTTGCCTGTGTGGGATCTCGGGACTGCTGTTCGTATACATTTCATCCTCAGAAACACGATACCAATCTATTGCACAAAGACCGCAAAAGAATTGCACATTTTCTTCTTCTTTATAGAAGAAAATGTTCCCTTGATGTGATAAATACTGAACATGACTTTTGCTCAGGCTGCAAATAGCAGATTACTTAATCATCTACTATTTAAGTACCTGTTTGTTTTGTTATGAAGTGAAACTTTTGAGCAAGATCATATTACATGTAAAGAGGCTTCCTGCATCCTTAAATATTAATCCTCAAGTAAAAACAGATTGAAGGTAGTCCCAGGGTCACTTTAATAAGCCTGAGCTGCTGCATCCCACTCTCCAGTATCCCACATTACATGTTCCTCGCCCTGTCTCTGTGCCAACACTAACATTTTTGCAGCCTCTGGATGACCTTGGCAGGAGGATGGGGATGGGGAGAGGCGCTGGGAGGGACCCACTCCTGTGGGGGGCACAGGGGCCATCACCAGCCGCTGGGAACAGGGACAAGGCTGGAAAACATGGCCAGCCCTGCAGGGAGAGGGTCTGCCAAGCACCTGAAGGTCTTAAGATGGAGGCGATGGAAAGTGTTAAGGGGGCAGCTGTGAAACGAGAGAAGCCCCTGGACAGGGAAAAATGGGGAAATGGGGCGGTGGGGAGTCGAGGTGGAGCAGAAAGGGTGGAGGGCCGCAGGGGTCTGTGCAAGA
>NW_008825156.1:2873101-2877899 GCF_000699105.1 Pygoscelis adeliae | reverse complement strand
GACCCCGCCCCCCGCCTGCCTGATGCTCTCAGCGGCCCTCGGCGTACCCCGGTGCCTCCCCCCGGCAGCTGTTGCTCCAGCGGCGCGCCTCCCTGGGTGGCTCTCCGGCTCTTCCTCATCTTGGCATTTAGATGTTTAAAAGAATCTGTAAGACACCTGCTTTACACAGAATACACCTGCTCGGAGCATCTCTGCTCCAGCTGCCCCGGGCTTGCACCGTGGCAGTGCCCGGGAGTATCCTCCTGCCCCCTCGGCCTCCCTGCCCTCGCAGGCACCTCGGCCTTACCATCCGGAGATGGCTTTGCCGTCCGGGTGACGGCTTGGCCTGAGGCTTGTGTTGGCCACCGCGTCGGGCAGATCTTGCCGTAGGCTGGGCGACCTCCCACCGAGACCTCGTCGCCCCTGACAAGCCAGTCTGGCACTTCCACCGTCTCGTGACTTGAGTGGCGATGGTGTCACCTGCCTGTCTCATGGGGGAGTCATGATGCTTAATTAACGTAACCAGCAATAAGGTAGCAACTCGTCGCTGTCCTGTCAATAGGTGACGTGTGTAGCCGCATAGCTGGATTGATGGAGCAAAGCTCGTAGCTGAAGTAGCTGTGGCTCACGTCAGGCTGGACCAGCAATACCAGGTCCTGGCCCTGCAGGTGAAGGGGGAGTGTTTCAATGCTGAAAGAAGACAAAATGCTTTCAGCCGGAACAGCAGAGAAGCTGCGCTGTTAGACATGCTGCTTTGCATGTTCCTGTTTCTAGAAAGCAAGGGATTTATCTGAATACGCTAGCAGGCTGATGCGTGCTGTAAGAATAGCTAACTGTTGGTGGGAGAGTTGCCTCGTGCTTTGCTGCAGCACTGAACACCTATTGCTGGTATCCTGGTTCCCTGCGGATCCACTGTCATCCTGTTTTGAAATATTTTGGTTAACGGCCAGTCCATTGCGTTCTCTCTCGCAGGTAGAAATCCTGTCCCTTCCCCGTTCTTAACTCGCAAAGCCAGCGTTCAAAACTTTTAAATTGCTTTGCCAGTTCTGCACAGCAGCTTGTATGGTCTGATACTTCAGATGAATTTTCCCCCAGTTATTAACATGTACCTGGTAAGTTCATCAGCAGCCTGGGGGTGATTTTTATCTTTAGAGGCAGAGGGAAGTAGCTTGCAAATTGTACCATTGTAGTGCCAAACTATTTTACGCTTTCCAAAAATAACTAAAGAGGTTTGGTATCTTTGTGCTTCTGTGCCATGAGCTAAATTCATCCTTAAGTAATGCTTTTGGTTACAGTGAATTGTGTACGTGTACCTCAGAAGTAAAATCTTATGCTGGGACAATACCGGAATGGCTCAAAAACTGGCAGAATTTGTTTCACAATCCACAGGAGGCAGTACTTGGCTTTCAAAGCTAGTGAATCAGGGTGGTCTTGCAGAGTATATTTCAACTGAACTTTGAGAGGAGGCAGGTGACTAAAGCATGAGGATGTGTTGGAAGGGTGTACGTAGTTCAGACCAGAAGGCTTTACCTACACCAGAAATTATACTTTAGGAAGGTAACTTGGGAGGGGAAAAAAAAAAAAAATCTGCTTTATTCACTTGCCCTTTTGACATGTAAACAATGCATGTTTCTGCTCTGGCTTCATCCCTGACATACTGACTCTTTGCTTCACCAAAGGCAACTAATGCAGGTGTGAAGCTGCAGAAGGCTGGAGGGATGATGAGACCAGGAGCTGCACCCAGAGCTGCAGCTGTTTACCGTGGCTGTAGAGGTGGGAGGGGAGGGCGTCTGATCCTCCAAAGAGCTCATAAAAAAGGAGCTGCCAGCCTTCAGTCTGTTAAGGAGCAGTTCTTTGCACATCACCTTCAGTGGGTTTTCACATCACTCTTCCTCCAAAGGAGCGCACTGTACTGTTCCGTCATCGGCTGTGCTGCGGTCCGCGAAGGGCAGGCTAAAACGCTGTCATGCAGCAGCATGCGCTGGAGCTGCGCAGGGGCTGAGAAGCAGGGTGGCTGTAGAGCTGGTGGGCTCCCTCCGGCAAGTTGCTTGCTGAAGGGAACAGCAGCGGGCAATCGGTCTGGCCACAGCTAGGTGCTTACCCTTGGGGCCCAGGCCTTATCTCTGTACCGCACTGCCTTTTGCTGCATAGATAGACCAGGTGTTTGGAGCCAGCGTGGCTATCTCTGCTATGACACATGATGGGGATGCTTTCTGTGGGGACAGCACCTGAGGCATAATCAAATTAGGAAGAGGAATTGATTTGTCTGTAGTGTATGTCCTCTCCCAGTACACTGCAGCATCAGCCTCAATGGGGAGGACACTAAAAGAGCACAGCCGAGAGCGACATGATTTTGCTTCCCGTTTTCAAAGCGATGGCCTTTGTACATAACTGCAACAGATGGCCCTGACTACTTACACACAACCTGGTCTCCTGCGTCTCCTCCTCTTTCCTTCTTTAGGACACCCTTGTAACGAGTCAGAAACCCTGAGCTCCAGGGCTGCTGTACAACTGATAGCTGGAAGAAACCACGCAAGGAGGCACGGACCATGGAGAGGAAGCTAGGGAGAGATCGCGGCTAGGACTGCTTGTTTGTGCCGGCTGCCAGGTGTGCATCATGGCCCGGGAGGTTTGGCATGTCTGCCCCACGCGCAAGGAGAGACTGCGGCGTTGTGCAGAGCTAGCCAAGCTGTTGTTTCTGGTGCTGCACAATTCAGATGTGCTGAGGGGAAAGCATGTCCACAAATAAATGAGTCTGGGGCCAAAATACCTTTTAATGTATTGTGCCAGGTCCTCAGCTGGGATAAAGCTCTGAGGTCCCGCTGATGCCAGAGTCTAGACTTGCGTGGTGCTGGGCTGTGGCAGAGAAGATGCTTTTGTCTGCCAGTCCTGCTCCAGCTGGTAAGCAATGCTCACTCTGGAAGTCACCTTGGAGGGAAGCTTTCACTGCTTACTCTGCTAGGCAAGCAGGAGCATCCTGCTTAAAAATTATTATTCTTGATATTGCTCTGATTAAGAGCTGTTTTTTCTGCATAAAGCCATGTGGGCTGAGGGCCTGCGGTTGGAGAGCAGTATTAATAAATGGCGCATTTGCTTCATGGGTATGTGAGGTTTAATTCCCTTCTTGTTCAGTCATCACTGGTCCCATCTTAATAAAAGTCCTTTCTGAGACTGCCTCATTAGTGATTTTTGACCTGGGCTGGTTTCCCCCCCCCCGCATTGGTTAAGCAGTTTTTAGCGTGAGCTTGTGGGAGATAGCCCTTGCCTTAAGGATCTCTCTGCCCAGCAGGCACCATAATTGCAGGGGCCGCAAGTATGCGGGAGATGAGCCTGGAGACGTGCAGTCGTTCTGGCATTTACATAATGCTCCTTGCTCAAAGGAACCTTATTTTTCCCTTAAAGTTAGGGCTAAACTTAGTATAGGGCTTCACACCACCTTGAGGAAAATGGGGCATGGGAAATACAAAGGCATTAGTTGTCTGAGAATAGGTCTCTTTTTGGGGGCAGTTATAGATGATACTGGTGTGTCTTTTTGAGCAAGATGAACTATGGGCTTTCACCCCTACAACATCCCCTCTGTACTTGACTTTCACTTGGCCTAGCGCAGTCCTTTGTGTGGGAGGGAGGTGAAACTCCCTGTTTGGGACAGATTTTTTTGCCCGGAAGCCATATATTAACAATCTCTATCCCTTCCCTTTCGTCTTCTGATGTATTTGCACCTTTAAACAGAGATTGCTGGGTTGGAGAAGAATATGTTGTTTTGGCTGCATCAAGCAAGTTGAGCCCTCGGCTCCTTCCCCCCTAGGTGGGAAGCAGCCAGCAATCCTCCTGGGATAAGCCCTTGTCGACCCTCTGGGTAGATGCAGGGTGTCACTGTGGGGGAGTACAAAGGCCATTTACAAAAACTGGGCAAAAATCCTGAAAGGTATGATCTGGAAAGGTAATCATGAGTAACAAATATGGAATAGGACTGGAGAATTGGGTGGGTATCATTTGCGTTTCTGAGGAGGGGCCAAACCACACTGATCCAGATGAATATAGAAACCTGATGTAAATCGTGTTGCTTAGAGACTCTGTGCTATGGGCAATTGTAGCAGTAGTAGGGCTAAGCATAGTTTTAAAGGTTTATTATTAGAAAGTGTGCTCTATAATCCTCAAACTGCTGTTGAAAACAAGAAAGCCAGATCACACTTTGAACTGTTTCAGCCTTTGCTTCTTAAATAGAGGATGTATTATTTCTGCATTAATGAACGAAGTGTTAGCAACCATCTAAGTCAGAAGTAACTCTTACGGTAGAGAGGTTAATTTTACTTGTTCTCTGTTTATACCCAACATTGTTGCTTTCATTGTAATTTTCCCCATTACTTAAATACATCATAAATTGGGATTTTATTATGCAGGAGGCTTGTAAACGTGCACATTTATATACCACATAGACAATTATGGAAATATGGCACTTGTATAAAAACCAAGGCAATTTAAATGAATTATAGAAAAGATTTCTAAACATCTGAACTCAATGAAGTAAGGGAGGGAATCATCACCTTAGGTAAGCTTAGCAGGATCTTAGTAACATTTATGTCAGTCACACCTTTTGGGAGAAGCCTAAAAGCTCTGGTCCTGAGCAAAAAGCTATGCTGATTTATGCCAGCTAGAGCCCAGGCATAGTGTTACATGCCACGATTTATTTTTTCAGACTGAACTTGTGCATTCTTCCTATGACATTGACATTCTTTGCTGTAGCTGTTGCTATGAGAGGGTAGGCGTAGATATGGGTAACTGAAATTGGAGGCTAGAAAGTGCGGGCTTCTCTCACGCT
>NW_008825156.1:2848701-2873073 GCF_000699105.1 Pygoscelis adeliae | reverse complement strand
AGTTAGTGCCGATCACTGCTGCAGGCAGTGCTGTAGATCAAAGGCTTCGTTAACTCAAGTATATCACTCAAGTCACACGCGTCTGTTGTTCAAAGTGTGCTTTGTTCGTTAAGATTATGGGTCCAGTTCAGAAGCCTGTACTTACACATAATTCCTCTGAATGGACAGAGATGCATTTCTTCCGTTCTCTTTTTCTGTTCAAGTATCTATATCCAAAATACACTCACTGCGACAGAAGAGCCAGTTATCTTTCTCTGTGGGTAACTGCATAATACTAAGGAAATAATAACTCCAGTGAAATTAGACCCTTGGAAAAAGATGGCATCTGGAACCTGTCTTCTGCTAGCATGTGGAAACTCTTGAACAGCGAAAAGATTATTAGTTATATAACTCCCTTCCCTCCCGGAGGCCTAAGTGGCTATTATATTAGCACTTAATTTTCCTGCTGCCCTTCATGTCACACAATGCCCAATAGATTTGTAATGACAATACAGATGTAGGTTTTGCTTACTGCAGCATGCCCAAAATGGTGATGGTTATTGCTTCTTCTAGCTAGCTTGTGCCCTTCCGATATCGATTTCTTACACTGCCATAATCTAAATAGCATTTAAGCTAATGGCAGGTTTCTGTATGACAAGTGTGTCAGTCTGGAGCATCCCTCCATGTAATGCTGAACGTGAACAAGTATCTAGGTGCCATGGAGCAGAAAACTGTGTCTAGGAGAAGATTACACGCCACCAGAGCTGAAAGGTGGTAGGTGGGCTGGGTGAGAGCTTTCCTGGAACATTTCAAGTGTGCTGGGGTGTGAAGGATTTCAGATACCTGCAGAGAGCCCGGGGCTCACGCTGCAGACTCTGACCCAGAATTGCACAGGGCACAGTTTCTCTCTGGGTAAGTGCAACTTGTGTCTCTTCTTCTGTTAATTTAAGGTTGCAGGCTGACTCTTGTGTTGCAAATCTGCCTGGTAATGAGGACGGTGGCTGTTTTCATTCACCTTGCTGTGAGCTTATGGAAATGCCTTGTTTCTACCAGCAGGCTACACTTTCTCCCAAAAACTAATTTCTATAGATTACTGCAAAACATGTACTTTCCAAGGCTGAGGGGAGATGAGACAAGCCATGTTACTGAATTGGCCTTGGGACTTCTGTCAAGTTTGAATGGTGAGATTTCATTTTTTGCCCCTCACCAGATACCAGCTTTGGAGACAGATATGGCACCAGTTGGCATCAGGCATTAAATTTCCAATTATGTATCAAAATGAGTGCATTTCTGCTAGTACCAAATAGCCTCTGATTGAATCGTTGCTTGAGATTGAGGGTAAGTTTGAAGTTAAGTGAGCTGCACATTTTTCAGCACATACTAGACACATGGGGCAGATCCTCAGCCTTACGTGAGTCATTTTGTCTCCCATGGCTTCAGCAGAACTGTGTTTGTGCCGGCTGAGAGCCTGTGACCATAGCTTGGCTGATGTATCCTTATATGCTTGTGTCTTCTGGTTTTGTTATGGCATATAAATCAGAGCCAGCCAGGGTGCTTGGATAGCAGTGCTGACTTGTGCTCCATTGCAAGCAAAACTAAGAAAGTTGCATGGCTTTTCCCTGCAACCCTGATATAAAAGGAGTGTGATGACAAGTTTATCACTTAATTGACGTTTGTGAAGTTTCCACTTGGCTAATGTCCCATGCATCCATGCCCTCAATATAAAGGGCATAACATTGGTAAGCAGCTGCACGCTCATTTGTGAGCGTGGTCCACCTTTGTATATTCAGTCCAATTACAGCAGGGGTTTTGCAAGTGAAACCCTTGATGTATTAGTGTGAATCCTGGGAGCGTGTGGATCAGTGTTTGTGCAGGTTACTGTTTGCACCTGCCCACCCCACATCTGTTGAGACTGGCTGGGAAAGTCCAATTTATCTTCATGTAATTTGTGTCTGATACTGACTTGCCAGGTCACAACATCTTGGCACAAGAACAGATATTGGAAATAAAATCTCTGACTCCACTGTCATACTTTAACTTTACTTCCTCCTGTCTCTTAAAGCATATTGGTCCCATGATAACATGAGGAGGGCTGCTGCTTTTTTTTAAGGTACCAGAGTGGCATCTCTCTAAATACACATCTCTATTGGGGTACATTGCTATTTTCCCTTCTTATTTTCTTTAACATCAATGTTTCACAAGCTTTCAGCCTGCAGGACATGATACGTAGGTAGAGCATTTCATTCAGCTTTCCATTAGGCACAAGAACAAGTCCTGTGAGGAGCGGCTGAAGGAACTGGGGTTGTTTAGCCTGGAGAAAAGAAGGCTGAGGGCAGACCTCACTCTCTACAGCTACCTGAAAAGAGGTTGTAGCGAGGTGGGTGTCGGTCTCTTCTTCCAAGCAACAAGCGATAGGATGAGAGGAAATGGCCTCAAGTTGCGCAGGGGAGGTTTAGATTGGACATGAGGAAAAATCTCTTCACCGAAAGGGTTATCAAGCATTGGACCAGGCTGCCCAGGGAAGTGGTTGAGTCACCATCCCTGGAGGCGTTTAAAAGACGTGTAGACATGGCGCTTAGGGACATGGTTTAGTGGTGAACTTCACACTGCTAGGTTAACGGTTGAACTTGATGATCTTAAAGGTCTCTTCCAACCTAAACGATTCTGTGATTCTAAGACAAGCTGAACTGTCCCTCCTGGGTTTCCCAGCACAGCCCTGCTTGCCTTTGCCAGATTTTGCTGATCTTATTGCAGCGCCTTGTGAGGATTCATACAGCGAAAGTCTCTTGCATAGAGCTGCCAGCTTTCCCCGCGCCCGGCTGTTCCCCCAGCCACTGGCAGCTGCCTTCCCCTCCTCTCTCAGTTCTGCCTTCCCATTGCTTTTGCAAAAACCTCACCTGCCAGGTGTGCAAGCATCTGGTGTGTAAGCCAGAAAAGAGAGCCGCAAAAGTGCCTTTTGGGTGCCAGAGGCGGTTTCACTCTTGGCATGTCTTTGGGAATGGCTGGTAGGGCTGGTACAGCCTGGCACGTGCCACCTGCCTTCTCTGCTACACTAATGGCTCTTTAGCTGTTATCGTAAGGGGCTGTGATGGCACCAATGCCTGCAATGCTCTTCATTTAGACCTGCATTATTCCCCATAGATTGTAGGTAAAATGAGGTCTTCTCTGCTGAAGAAGTCGCTTTTGGATGGAAGGGCCTCCCTTTCCTCCCAAATACCAATCCCTATTGGCAAAGCAGCATGTGGCAGGGTAGAGCTTTGCCAAGTGCCTGTTTCCCCTGAGCGTCCAATCTTCCATGCGTCCCCTCTGCTGTGATTGAATGACAGGGTGGCTGGGGCCCTTCAACAAGTACGTAAATGTTGTGGTGGGTTGTGGGGTGCAAATAAGGCTGGAAATGGGAGACTGAAGGCAAAAGGTGGATTTCAGCTCTGGGGACAAATTACTCTGTGTGCAGATCCCTCACTGCTATTACCTAGAGGCTCAGCCTGCCCTTGGTGCTGACAGGGAAAGAACTGACAGTTCTCCCTGGAGCATTTTATTTCGGGTCTGTACCCACCTCAGAGAGACTGGAGAGAGGCCCCAGTCTTGCCACACAGTTTGTGGGGCAGATGTCAGTCTGTGGCACTTGTCTGCAGCAACAAGCCTTGCACGGAGGTGCTGCTTTCTGCTTACCCAGCCCCTCCATGGTAATGCTTAGAGCAACATAAAACCTAACGCTACTTTTTCCTGGGTAACAGAAATCTGCATTCTCTTTCACAGAAGAGTGTGATATAAATAATGACAGGTCTCCTGAGAACGTGTGCTCGTAGCCTGGAAACCATCCCCAGGATGAGTTGTGGAGACTTTTCCATAAGCAGGAGAAATTTTTTATCTGGATTTTAGTGTGACAAGCCAAATAACTGCCCCTTCCCATCTTGAGAGGAATTGCCTGGGACAGCCATTGACTGTGCATTTCAGGCTGCTGGCTGGCTGGCTTCTGAAGTTCCCTGTGGATTCACAGCATCCCCCTGAGGTCCTGGGCAGCACTAGGGGACGCAGCCCCACCAGACCTCGCTCACCGAGGAAGGGTGCGTGCCTTTGCGGTGCGGCACTGCAGCTTTGATGAGCAAAATGGAAAGACAGACCCATTGTGGTTCAGGTTTTTAAACATCTGCAAGGGGTTCTTTTGCGAGTGTTACAGCAAAGGAAATGTTTGGAGAGGCTTGCTTTCTGCTACACGAAAAGAAAGATCTGGAATCCCAGGAGGGAAAAGCAGTCTTTGCTCTGAGATGAGATGCTAGCAGACTGTCGTGGTTTAACCTCAGTCGGCAACTGAGTACCACACAGCCACTTGCTCACTCCCCTCCACCCCACAGTGGGATGGGGAGAGAATTGGAAGAGCAGAAGTGAGAAAAACTCGTGGGTTGAGATAAAAACAGTTTAATAAATGAAATAAAATAATGTAATAATAATAATGTAATAATAATAATACACAAAGCAAGTGATGCACAGTGCAATTGCTCACCACCCACCGACCGATGCCAATTGCCCCCCCCCCACCGACCGATCCCCAGCCAGTCCCTGAGCAGTGGCCCCCCCCCGGCCAGCTTCCCCCAGTTTATGTACTGAGCATGACATCACATGGTATGGAATGTCCCTTTGGCCAGTTTGGCTGTGCCCCCTCCCAGCTTCTTGTGCACCTCCAGCCTTCTCAGTCGGTAGAGCATGGGAAGCTGAAAAGTCCTTGACTAGTGTAAGCATTATCTAGCAACAACTAAAACATAGGTGCGTTATCAACTTTGTTCTCATCCTAAATCCAAAACACAGCACTGTACCAGCTACTAGGAAGGAAATTAACTCTATCCCTGCCGAAACCAGGACACAGGGCAATTGCTATTTTTTTCCTTTCATTTCTGAGAGCCAATGGACTACCCTGAAAGCATTAGTCTGTGACAGTTCCTACAGCCCTGCAGAGACATTTGGATTCTTGACTGGTTTAACATTGTTGGTCATTGGCAATGGTACATTGCTGACCGTACTCAGAAGGCAATCTCCAAAACGGCTGACAGTTATAGGTTTCCTATAGATGTGGAGTCAATCATTACTACTGCAGGTTAAGAAAAGGTTTTTAAAATAGCCCTGCTTGTGGTCCTGTGCCAGTCCAGTAGACAGGACAGATGATGCTTGATAATGGAAAAAAGCAAAACCAACCCAATCAAAACAAGCCCTAGCAAAACCACATACATTCAAGCTGAGTTTTCAGTTCAGGGTGAAATGTGTTTGTCTGTAATTTGATTTTTATGAGTTAACATCTGCTAAAGAAAGGCTTCACCATCTTGAAGGCTTCCCTGCAGTCCCAGAAAGCCAAGGGCAGATACCCCACAGACTTTGTAAGGTATTGGCTGGTGCAGCAGTATCTCACTTTGCCTGGCCTGATAGCAGGAGGTCCTGCGTAGTGGAAGAAGGTCCCAGAGACACTGTTGCATAGCTTGTTGACCATAGTTAGTCAGGCTAACACTATTTCTTCTTCTGTTCAGTACAGGAGATACCTTTATGGGTGCTGTAACTTCCTTAATTGCTGGAGGGAACACCGTGGTCCAGTGTCTCAAGATAGCTTTGGGCAATGTCATGGTTTAAAAGGCAAGAAGCAGGAGTTAGGCTCCTGATGCAACATGCGGCACAGGCAGTGCCCTGATGCAGTGGGAGTTATTTCCTCGGCTCCAGAACCACCTGCCTCTACTTTAGGTTGTTATGGAACTGTTCCCTCACATTGCTAAGGCCTCCTGCAAGGAGTCTTTTGAAGGTGAGACTCCAGTTTCCTATTTGTGACATTTCCCCCACTATTTTACATCCCAGGTGTTTGCAGATGCATTTTTTTTAACAGGGGTATAACAGCAGAGAGCTGCAATGTCCAAGAGCTCCCAGGTCACATTGGCTGCTGAGCCAAACTGGCTTCGTCAGCAGCCCCGTGAGCATGGTCAGTGTGACTGCTCAGCACCCAGTATTTTTTAATTTCTTCATTAAGCAACTGAAGACAAGATGGGACTACTGTTGTATTCATATTGCAGCTTTGCTAACATGGGCTTTGCTATTTTTTATTAAGTGGTAGTTTGGCTCCTCCTGCCTTAACTTGGGAAGGGGCAGAAGTGAAGGCTGCCTCCCACCTTTGCCTGTTACCGCTTGTCTCCCTCCCTGACCACTGCACAAGGATTCATGGTTGTAGCCATTTTGTTGTCCTCTGGAGAAGGCCACAAAGCTTGTCTAATGCGTCTCTCTTTTTACCTTCCCGAGCCATTTATTTAAATATCCTTCATACATTGTGTGTTTAGTGCAGTTTTCTTCTAAAACCTATCCTAGACAATCCCCTTCAGCAATTTACTCCCATACAACACATGATGGGGGGTTTGGTGGTAGATGGCAGCATGGCTAAGGTAAAGCATTGGGTAGCACAGACTTCTCTTGAGCAGTGTCTACGGCTAGGGACAGACAGCAGTCTGTGGCAGAGACATTGCACTCGGAGAGCAAACATCAGGAGAGACCTTTGCAACAGCCGCGTCTGCAACCTCGCATCGCTGGCACTTCCACAACACGATGAGCCTGGCTCACGTGCTCCCCAGCTGTCTCGGTACAAAACATCCTGTTCTTGAAGCTCGCCTGCTGCCGCTCAGCTGGGTGGCCGTGCCGTGCCCCCGCTGTGCCCAGGCGTGCTGTCGTGCTGCATGGACTTGAGCTGTGGTTTCCCCTGGGAGAGGCTGGTGCAGGCAAACGTTGCCCTGCTGCCAGGCGGCACGTGCCCTGCTGCCAGGCTGCTGTGGGGAAACTGCCGCTTCAAATTTCCTCCCTTCTTTCTGCATCTGGGGGGAAAATGCTTGTCTGGAAGATTTTAACCTCAGTGCTGACAGATTTTCATCCCCCCCACGGTTAATCCAGAGATCAGGTTGAATGTTGATGTGACTGCAAGTCAGGCAGGATTTTGGCTTGGAAATGAAACTTTTTGTTGTGGTTCTTGTTTCTGCGTGCAGCTGTGTGTGGAGCAGCCCAGACCTGCACAGAGGCCCTTTTTAGATGCCAGTTTGATTAATCCTCACCCACTGCCTGCTCCCCTGTGCCTTCACCAAAGGGCGGCTTTTCTGATGCCAAGAACTTGTGCAGCAATATATCTGCGTTCACCACCCAAGGACTGTGAGGGCCTGTGCCAAATTTTTAATTGTATTTTTCTGGCAGATAGCCATAGCTTGGTCTTAAGAAAAAGAAGTCAAATATTTCTAGCTCTCAACTCTTTGTCAGTCTGTTGTGGAGCAAAGCTGGGAAGTGCGGCTGAAGCTTACTTTGCTTAACTGGGGGGTGATGCCATTGAGCCATGGGGAGGAAGAAAGTAGCCAGGCTGCTGGGGTAGAGGGAGGGATGGGAGAAGCCAACAAACCAGCCCTAGTTTGCAGGAGGAGTTGAAGAGACCCTGGGGGTGGAATAGCTGCCTTGGACCCACTGCTCCTGCCATATGTGGCTGAGCTGGGAGGATGGTCCTTTTGCAGGTGGGAAGCATTCAGGCCGAGCCCTGTTACTTCCAGCTTGTGCTGAATGGTGGAGGCTCTCCTGTCAGACAAAACCACAACTTTTTGACCATTTGTGAACGTCTGGCCGGACAGTCGAGCGTGAGACGAGTTTCACTGCATTACCCTTTTTGGAGAAATGGAGGCCCTGAGTTGTGCTGGGGAGTGCCAGCAGCTGCCATAAAGCATCACAAGGCCTGGCAAAACTCATTGCGTGGCATAAGCGTGATGGAGACAGGATTATCCGCACACACATTGTCCCAAAGGCAAATCATGTACCGTCTTCTCTGGGTGATTTATTAGCTATTTTACAAGTCCAGTTTAGATGGAGCCTCTACGGTCTTGTCTCCACTTGAGGGGAGGAGGGTTTATCTATCACCCTGAATTCCCTGCAGCATGTGGAACCTGTTTAGGAGCCATCTGCCTTGGATGCCTGGCCTGTGGCACCTCCAACACAAACATAAACCCTCATTAATTTCTTGCTTACACTAATATGTTGCACCAACACAGTATTTCAGGCAGGTTGATTGGCTGGTTCAGTAACTCTTCAACAGCCTCCATAAACGAGCACTTTTTCTCAGAATTTTATTTAGGAACAGCTTGGGGCATGTACGAGCTAGTGCCTTCCTTGACAAAAGGCAATTGCTTCTCCCACAGGAGCATGTTTGCTCCTGCAGGAGAGCAGAGTTGGAGGTGAAGTGCTTTGCACTCGCCTACACTCACACGAGTGTACCAGTTAGGGCTGTCCCAGCCAGCCCTAGTATTTCAGCAACCCTGTGGAGTGAAAAGCGCCCACTGGCTGGCCTTTTTACATCTCATCTGTCTCCTCCTTTCTCACCTCTGCGAGCCACCCAGGAGGGATGCAGAGCTGGGTGGCCAGAGTGGCCACTGGGGCCTTTGCTTTGTGGCCAGGCGAGGTACCACGCCAGGGCTGGTCGTTGTGAGGGCCCCTGTGTCCACCCAGGAAAGGGAAGATGTAAGTGGTGAATTTGGGTACCGAACAGCTGAATCCTCCCTATTACACACACATCTGCCCCCCTGCCTAAAAATTCCCTCTTTTATATCAGTTTCAGTGTGTACACATTCAGAAGGCTTGATGTTGCACCATCTGAGCAAAGGTGGGAACATGCAAGCAAGCCCAGGAGGATGGTGGCTTTGCAGTCAGCTCATGCGCGTTCATGGCCAGGAATTGCCCAGTACTGCTGTGTTCCTCCTTGGTTCAGCAAAAGCTGCTGGATCATTGAATTCAGGCAAAAATCAGCTGCCTCTGGCTAGGATCTGTGCACACATGGGCTTCTCCTTATGGTCTACTCATTTTGGTTAAGCACAATGATAGGTTTTCTGTAGGCTCAGTGTGATGGGGAATTGTGTTTGTTCCCCATTGCTCCATAGATGAGAGCCTGTGGCACATATATATATACTCAGACTGCACAGAGGATCGTCAGTGCCTTGTAAAGAGCCACATATTCTGGGGAATGAGAATTCATGGGCTTGCAGTGGCACCATAATACATGGCAACAAAGCCACATAAATATTTATTGGTGCCCAACTGGCGGTAAGAGCTATTGTCACAGTAGGGCAGAACCAAGGCAGGATCCACGATGCAGGATGCCAGAAGCCAGGAGAAACAGCTCAGCCATGGATACGCAAAATGGTACTCGGCCAGCCAAGGCCGCCAGGAGGGATGGATGGAGGACAATAGCCCAGCTTTTTTTGGCCAGTGTGCACAGTTGTGCTCAAGTGTTGCTCAGTGGAATAGCTGGGGTATTATTTTTAAAACACTTTTCCTGGAAAGCAGCATTTTACAGCCCAATGGGCGTGAGCCATATCCCCACAGCAGGTTGGTACACAGCTGGTGTCTGGAAGAGGCTGTATACTTATTTTTTGTGCAGGCTGGTTTAGGGGACTTGCAGAGAAGAGGAGCATTATTTGATACTCCACATTGTTTCCTGGGACCAGTGTGAAGCTTAGGAACAGTGAACCTTGTCCAACTTAGCATTTCAAAGCAACAGGCTTCTGATGTTCTATACCTCAGGAGCAAGATGTCTCCCTCCACATGGCAGCTGGATTTTCTTCATCCCACTTGTGATGTAGATACAGACAACTGGCTCCAAAATGTTAAAGAAAATCACGGCACTGTCTTACAAATGTAGCTGTTCCTCTGTGGATGCAGCTTATTCTGGGGTAGAGGAGCTAGCTGTAAATTTTTTGTCTTGGTTATGTGCCTGCAGCAGTCAGAACAGGCCGTCTGTGCTGCTGAGGAGCAGCATAGATGTTCCCCAGCTCATACCCCTTAGTGAATACTGGTTTGTACAGATGTGAATCATGAGCATCTCCTAGTGCTGCATAGCTGGGAGGTGCAAGAAGAGATCATCCAGCAGGGACCCCTGGGCTCTTGGTGAGTCACCAATAACTAATTTGCGGATATAGCTTAGGAGCTGTTGTATGAAGCTTTTGGTCCTCTTTGTGTGCTACATCTTGTATTTTGCACATTGGGAACTTTTTGTCAGTCCTTACTACCCAGAGTTACTTCTTCAGGTCTGCCACTTCTCCTGTAACTGTGTTTCTTCATCGGCTAGCCTAACGTCTCAATACGTCTTACACCAATACCAAATCACAGCATGGTTGGAATACTTGTGTGATAGCATCATCAGTCACTGTTGAACACCAGCAAAAAGGAAATGAGGAATATTTCAAACTGGAGCAGAATGAGAACAGACAAAACAAGAAGGGATACTGTAAACCTATGAATCCCTAGCAGGGAGATGGATATCCAAGCCCTGAGCCTCCAGAGAGCTGCATGTGCCAATACCATGTTCTGTTTGAAGATCACAGAATCACAGAATGGTTGAGGTTGGAAGGGACCTCTGGAGATCATCTGGTCCAAAATCTCTTGGTGAGAGCTGGGACACAACTTCCTCCTAGTCTGCCTAAGTCTTGGAGGGTTTAGTTTGATTTGGTTGGATACAGATAATTTAATAAATGATACTTTCACTGTAATTCCACAAATAGAGACATAGTGGCTTTACAGCAATTTAAACTAATTTTTAAAGACGCTAAGTAACTTAGTCATAGCAATTGAGAAAATGCCCTAAATTATACTCAGTTTAGAAATTCAAAACTTGGAAATACTGCCTTGTCATTGTATTCAAGATGTTTTCTGTACTGCATTTCAGCCCGGAGTAAATTAGCAGTGGAAGAAGAAAAATGCAATAGAATTTGTAACAAAATGGTAAAACCTAGCTTAAAGCCATGACAATCACATACATTAGCAAAAAGGACCTTGTCACCTGCAGCAAGTGCTTCCTTTTCCAACAGCATGACACAGCCCCATCTCACATTCCATCTCTGAGAAACAGGTGCAAAGGAGATGGGTGGTTTGATGCAATTTATCCATGCAGCCAAGAAATAATGTTCCCTTCCCTGAGGTACAGGCAAGTCCAGTCATGGATTATGTGCTTGGCTTTCCTCAAGCCACAGCCTCCACTCGTGTTGGTACATGGTTTCCCAATACCAGCCTTGACTTTGTCTTCCAGGTGGCGAGTTGCTCCATCACCTCTTCCCAAGCCTCAGCCAGATGTCCAAACAGAGGGCAGTCCCCCAGCCTCACCCTCTGGTTGCCTCAGTTTTTCTCGGGAGACTTCTCCCAAGTATTTCCAGTGCCACACCATCCCAGCAGGATGTGCTGCCCAGCCCTTAGCTGCGCAGGTACCTCTGTCTCAGCAAGTGGCGTCCCTCATGGGGCACTCATTTTGGTCGGAGCCAGCACAGGGCCTCCACTGAGCTGCAGCATTCAGTAATGGGCAAGGGCATGTTTGGAAATAACTCATTTGAAGTATACGTGTAGAAAAAGTGTAAAGGAATAAAGCGTTAATGATGAAACGCCTGTAGCCCTTCTAGATATATGAGGTTATTCTTATACGAGGACTCTGTAACACTGTAAATTCCAGGGTTCTGAGTGAGTAACTGGGACTGGAATCTGACCCCTTATGCCTGAGAAATTCCTTAATTGTTATTAGGACGGAAATAATACAAACCATTATTTTAAAATAATGCTGGCTGGGCTTGGGAAATTCACATTCAAATAATAAGAAATGGTAATTTTAAGTTTACCAAGCAAACATAATCTTTCTGCACAAGTGCATATCTTATATTCAGTAAGGCAAGGTTCCTGGGGAAAATGACAAGTGTAATTAAAACCTGTCTCATCATGCATGCACACAGGGGAGGGCAAGCTGTGATTGTGATGATAACTGCTCCTAGCAGGTGTTTTTCTTTTAATATGGAGTATTAAATGAAACTTCCTGTGTTGTTTAACCCAAATACTCTCCTGTATGCTTCTAACAGTGCCTCTCTGATTTGTTGCAAACAAGGCTGAACTTGAACTGTATCTTTCAGCATAAACTTTTGTCTTCAGAGGTACAAAACTATTTACCTTAGCTGAGACTGTTACAGGGACCTGGAGCTGATGCTGCAAATTCTTTCGCACTTTGTAGCTCTGGAGGTTGTTAGTTTTCTGTGCTGAAGATCTTGGGCTCATTACGGTATGGTGGGGATCTTCCACAACTGGTGGGGGAGAGGAGGAAACCCTGCCGGAAGCGCTGTCATCTGTTGCCTGCAACTGTGAGAGGATGAATGTGATCAACTACATTTTTAATAAAGAAGAGTCACAGAAGGAGAGGAGGCAGAGCTGCAGCCGGGCACCGTCTTTGGAGGTGGTTGGGGATAGTCTGAGCTTGATGTGTCACTTCAGAAGGGCAAGGTGCTGGGTCTGACGGAGGGGGAAGCTTGGCTCCACTCTTCCTCCTACGATACTTGATAGTTCCCAGGCACCCCCAGTGCTGTGAGACTACGCGGGCTTTTCTGACTTTTATTTCAAGTTCATTTGTTATTTGCTGCCAGAATTCTCGCAAGGAATGTAGACAAGAAGTGGTAAATGGTGATTAATTTAGACAACCTAAGTAGAGGACTCTTGATGGGCTCCCCATGTAATACAAGAAAGCTAACGGCTTGCTGATGTCCTTTTGTGAGTGAATTGTGTAGCCTGGTTGTTTAATGGAGTGTTTAAAAATTGTGTTGGCAATAGCCTATGAATAATGTATACAGGAATAATGAAATACCTTACTGCTAAGAAACTGCTGATATGCTGGGGAACTTCCCATCAGATGTGAGAACAATTTTGAAAGCACTGTCTTCTTGGGATGCCCTTTATTTATGGTCTTGCTGCTTCAGAGATTGCATTCCCTTTTTAGATACTGCATGTGAAGATGCCCTCCACCGCCTCTGCCTCTGTCTTACAGTTTCACCTGATTCCCTTTGCTTCTGTCTGTAAAAGCTCCTGAATTTTGATGAGTTTAGGCTTTATGAAATGAGCACTGTAAGCACGGAGATATTTGCTGTGCAGCCTTCACCCATTCTAGGTATCTGCACCAAGGCACATTGCATCAAAGGAAGATGGATGCTGGTCTTGTGTCATGGCAATGTCCCATGATGCAGGAAGCAGAAATAGGGCCAAGTTAATTTGAAAAAAAGACCAATGTTTCTTTTGCAGGTTTTTGGAGCACGGGCTCCTTGCGTGAGATAAGCAACCCCAGAGTGTCACACATGGATGTTCAGATTTTGATGGACTTTGCAGTGTGAACCCAGCTCTGATGCCTCTAAATTTTCCCCCGTGTCCTCCTCCAGTGCATGAGGCCTCTGAGTGCTTTGGCCATGAGTAGCAGGAAGTCGTTGTGATACTAAGCAACTAAATCTTGCTTGACCAAAGAGATTAGAAGATTGAGAGTGAATCCCCGCTTTGCAGGGGAGCTCTGGAGGTTGTACTGCCTTAGCTGCGGGAGGAAACAGGCCTCCTAAAAGGCCTCAGCACATAGCTCATCAACAGTGCAGGTATGACGCAATCACAGTCTCTTCCTTTGCTCCTTGTTTTGGCCCTCAGCTGCACTCCAGGAGAAAATAAAATCATAGCTTTGTTTCTCACGCAGGGTTTTCCCCACCTGCACTAAAATGCAGAAATATCACAGGAGGGCGGGTGAACACAGTATGTATCTTATCACTGTCCAGAGTGGTCTCAGCTAAGTGTATGGTAAGAGCAGACCCAGCTTGTGGAGTGTGTAGCTATGCGCCCTGCCTCTGCTGTGGTTTTGTTATGAGTAGCCTAGTGCTCATGCTGCATTTTTGTGTCTGGATTTACACAACAGAGCCCTGAGTCAAAACGTTTCCTGCAATATGGGCAGTATATTATTAGTGTAACGCTAGAACAAAGCAACATGTGATTGATGTCAATATTAGTCAGCTGAGGAAGTGACATCCTCACCTGGAAGGTTTATGTGATGGGTTTTGAAGTCATGTGGTGATGCCAAAAGCAAGCTCCAGGCATGAGGCTACAGGACAGGAGAGAGAATGGGTTAGAAGAGAGGTTGTATCCTCGGGGTGATCTGCAACTGGCTAAGCAAGAGGATTCGCCAAAATGGATGGGAAGATTTGCACTTTTTTTGACTTGTTTGCTGCTGGGATATTCCCGGGGAGTGCAGTATTTTCGCAGCTACAGGAAAGAAGGTATATAAAAGGGGTTATTCTAAACACAAGATAGATGGCAGGGACCACCAGAGGAGTTTGACTGATGGCCTAAATGTTTTCAGTAGAACAAATAAAGAGAAAAGGTATCTAAAACTTCCTCCATCTCCACCACCCAAAACCCATCCTGCCAGCCAAGAAGTGTTTTCAGCAGAGAGGGTCACAAAGGTCTAGGCTGAGAATCATGGTCAAGTTCAACCAGCCTTTCTCAGGGTAGAAATGCTGCTAGCTGACAGGGTACATGAAAGAGCAGCTTTCAAAAAGGAGACCGTTCTATTATGCAGTTCATTCCACTGATGCTTCTGATGATCCTATTAATTTCTCTTTTTTTTAATGTTTGTTTCTTTTAGGTGAAGAGTGAAGGCCCCAAACTGGTGCCCTTCTTTAAAGCCACTTGTGTCTATTTTGTCCTCTGGCTGCCAACTTCCAGCCCCTCCTGGTTCAGTGCCCTCATCAAATGTCTGCCCATCTTCTGCCTGTGGGTTTTCCTTCTGGCTCATGGAATTAACTTCTTAGTGTCACACCGGAGTGCCAGCCGCATCCTAGCAGGACTCATATTCTCAGCAGTGGGAGACGCCTTTCTCATCTGGCAGGAGCAGGGCTACTTCATTCATGGTGAGTGCGGTGTCAGTCTTAAAGGGATGCCACAGTGTCCAGCTGTTACCCTCTTTATTTAGTAATGAGTTGCTGGGCCACGTGTTTTGTTTATTCACGTACAGCTTAAGCCCCGGGCAGTGGGAAGCACTCATCCCTTGACTAAAATCCATCACGGTTAGAGGAGTCACACCATGGATGAGTCTTTTTCTTGAGCTTCTCTTGAGGTCAGAGAGATAATTGGGGCAGGTTTGATTCCCTGGCACGTGCTCACAGCATCTCAGGTGGCTGGAGCTGGGAAGGTGGCATGGGCAGAATCCCCGGGGAAGAGAAGGAAATGCTCATGGCACTCGGCAGCTCCCATGAAGCTAAGGTTCTTTTCTGACTTGTGCTGTTGTCAGCTCTGAAAGTCAAAGGCTTATTTTTTCCCCCTCTCATGAGGTCAATTTAGTTTTATTCTGGGATTCCCACAAGCTCTTTCTTCATGAGAGGGAAGTGTGTGAAATGCCAGATATGAAAGGCCAAATGCTCTGAATCTGGTTTTAATCCTGCTTCCCAAGGGCTTATCCCAATCTCATTAAAAGTTCATGCAAAAATTTTTACTGATTTTGGTGGGGTTTAGATTAGGCCCCGAGGATTGGATCTATCTGGCTGAACCTTGGGCATGTTGCTGAGGAACCTCCAGCCTTGGAGCTGGGGTGCCATCACGTTTGTGCTGAGTGTTGGCATTCCCACCGATGGGCCTCCTCCTAACAGGGGTACCCGGCTCAGTGCAGGTCACCTCAGCCCAACTGCTTGTGCTTCGTTTTTGCCTCCTGGAGTTGCTCCTTGAGCTGTAGCTTGGAAAACATTCAAGGCCCGATTCTCACCATGACTGTTTTTGTACGTGGACTGTTCTGAGCTTCTCCGTTCCCACGTAGCTGGGATATCTCTGAGTTCCCTGTCCAATTTAGCGTTAGAGGAAGGTCAACCAGTCACGGCAATTCAGTATCTGGTTAATGTGTTTTAATCTGCAAATAAGTTGGATTTTCGACCCTAGTCTCACAACTGAGAAGTGTTGCTTTGTGGGTTTAGACACATTTTTCTTCTTAAGGAGAAGAAAAGCTCTCTTGGAGCATTTTGAAAATCTCAGCCTTCATCCTGGCTGTCTCCTGCCTGCCTCAGTCCGTTCTAATCCCAGCTACCATCTTCCGTAGTGAAGCGTTAACATTTGCAATTCAGCTGTTAGCAGATAAAGTGCACTACACCACTTCATCCTTCACCTCTCCTGCAAAACGTATTTTCTCCTATTTAAAACTCAGCAGGCTGCTGTTGTTGACAACTGACAATATTCAACCTTTTGACATCATCGTTTGTGGGAATTTGAAATTTCAGGAGAATAAGAGGAAATACTAGGTAAAAATGTACTTTCTGTTTAATTCCTATGGCTTTCAGGCTGAAAAAAAAGGGTTGGGAACTGGGCTGATTTGAATAGCTTTTGAGACAATGAGTTTATAAAAGGACATTTGTTCATTACTTTATAGGGAAGTGAAAGCCTGGGAACCTACTCCTGGCGCACTTGACTTTTTTTCATTTTTGCTGTTTCAGTCCACTAATAACACGTTATTTTCTGACTAGCGTCTTACTGCATGTAGAATATACTTTACAGTGTTAACATCCACCTCCCTTGATAGCAGGCACTTAGAAACAATTTATGCATTTGGTGAAGAAGACGGGGACTAACAAAAAGGTCTTATTGCCAGCCTGAGGGGAAACTCCAGGGGCAGGGAGGGGGAAGGAGGCGGACAGAGAGGAGAAGGGCTGATCTGCCTGATGTGGTTGGGAGGGCTGAGCCAAAGGCTGAGAAATGCAAGAGAAATGCACCCCACTCCCTGTGCAGCCGTCACAGGTTTCCCCAGTTCTTGGCTTGATTTGTGGGTGTTGAGTGAGCAAAACTGGGAGCTGACTCTTTTTTGTGACCAGCCTACCACATATCACAAAACTCCTCCTGCCTTTCTGGGCCCCTGCTTGGCTGCCACATCCTGTCTTCCTCTCCTCCTCCTCCTTGTTGCCAGCTGCCTGCATGAAGGACAGCACATTCTTCAGTTCCCCATCCCAGAACTCTCCATATAATGCCACTGAAGGAAAAAACACTCCTCGCTGCTAGGGCGAAGTAACCTTGTCCTTACCGACCCCAGAGCTCTAACCTTTCCTGCACTGTAACACTGTAAACAGCTCTTGTCCTAAATCCCTCCTCAGTTTCCTCAGTGCTGTGCCCATGATGTGTAATAGCTCTGTGAAACATCAACTTCTCGTTGCCCTCCTTTGCACTTCTCTTCCTTCCCCTTCATGCTGTCCATTTTCTCCAGCCTCACCTTGCAGACCAGATCCCCACCAGCCCCCTCCCTCCTGCGGGTTCCTTTCTCATCCCATCATGGCCGAGCTTGCAGTGGATGTCCGATCTGGTCCTCCTCAAAGGCAGGGAGACACTTCCCCTTCTTTGAGCTGCCTCAACACAAGAGTATTAGGATGACGAAATGTCTGCCAGCAGCAGGTTTTGGCGACTGCCCTTTACACCACAGCATGCTTTAAATGTAAACAAGTGTCCTGCTGGAGGACACAGCTTCCCAGATACTTTTCTCCATTTCATGCTTTAGAGCTGCACGAAAACTTCCAGTTACTCTAATAACCCTGCCAGGATAAAGTGGGACAGCCTGCAGCTGCACCATGTGTGGGTCTGGGAACCAGAGGACCAGAGGAGCTGGACTCAGTTTGGGGTCCATTATCTGCAATTGGCATGACAACTAGTAGTCAGCAGCTGTACCAACACATTGTGACATTTTTTGTCAAATGGATTAGTGGCAAGTGAATAACATATGGGCAGTACCTTGTGACATCCACATCTGGCATTTCTCAGGGTTGTTGTACTTCAAAGGGAAGCCAGCATTTTATTTTCACTGATTGATTCCAGCTAAGGTTCTTCTGAATCTTGCGAATAGCCATAAAATTGTTGGCAGATCACATTGGTGCCGTCCCTGAAATATGCCAGCTGCTTCTTTCCAGCTTAGGTTTCTCCTGGCTATGGGCAGAGATGGAGTAGAAGCCAGATTTAGTCCCTGAGTGCCTTTGGATTTCTGGCTAAATACGGTCAGGCTTTGTGTCTGGGTTCGGAGGGATCGGTATCTTTTTTCACATTTTGTTCCTACACTGCTCTGATTCCAGCCTTCCTGTTCCACACATGACCTATGAAAAAAACACTTCGGATAGTTGGAAGGGATGATCTTTGGTCTGCCTTGCCCCCACCCTTCGTCCAAAGCATGGGAGGAGGAACCACCTGAAAAACAAGCTTTGTTCCTTCTGCAGCAGCTTAGTTCACCTGGCCTCTCAGCAAAAAAGCTTGCATTGCAACAGAGTTGTACTTGGCTGCAGCTGTAGATGTGCTGGGGCTTTTTCTTAGGGCGGGGGCATGGTGCTAAGGCTCGTCTCCAATGCACAGACTTTTATATTAAAATGGTCCCAAGTGGTCAGTATGGTTCCCACTGAAAGTGTTAAGGGTTGTAACACTGCAAGGACATCTAAGCCTGTGCTTGTTGCGGTACATTTAAAACCCAATATAGCCACATGTTTTCTTCTGCTACCAACTGCCAGTCACTGATGAAAGGTCACACTTGCTATGTCAATGCCTCTTTCCAGGTCTGCTGATGTTCGCCATTACACATATCCTGTACTCTTCAGCCTTTGGCATGAAGCCTTTGGACCTCAAAGCCGGCTTATTGATGGGCCTTGTTTGCAGTTCCTGTTATGCCTTCCTGTACTCCTACCTCTCAGGCCCATTCACCTACCTGGTAGCTGTCTACATCGCCTTGATTGGCTTCATGGGTTGGCGAGCGGTCGCCGGCATGCAGCTGTGCAACGACCTCTGGACATGGACCAAGCTCTCGGCCTGCATCGGCGCGATGCTGTTCATGGTGTCGGATCTGACCATTGCACTTAACAAGTTCTGCTTTCCTGTGCCCTACTCGCGCTTCATCATCATGGCTACTTACTATGCAGCCCAAATGCTTATTGCACTGTCAGCTGTGGAGAGCAGAGATGAAGAGGACTTCAGAAAGAGGAGCTAGGTGGAGTGCCGATAGTCTGTGAACAACGTGGGTTATATCTCAGGTGCTGTAGCTGCATTCACCCCTGAGAGAGATCTCCATTTCTCTAGGCACATTGGTGATGTTGATTTTGCTTCTTTGAAGCATTACCTTTGGGGCTTTTTTTTCAATGGCTTTCTCTGAATACAGCTTACTTCAGTGTGGAGTCCACATCAGAAAGCTTAGACGGTTCCTGCAGTAGCTACTCATTCAACTTTTCCTCCTTGGAAGTGCTGTACTACTGCATTTTACACGTTAGTCTTGAAACTGATGCTGAATGTCTGGGAAGAGGAGGGCTGATGGAAGGTTTGGCCATGCACTGTGCTAGAAGACTTGCTTTCAATAGTAGGCAGACAGGCACAGATCTCTGCTAAAGTTATAGGTAAAAATGAATTTAACTCGTTTGTCTCTTTTTGTGCATTACAAACTCAGTACACAAACTGGAGCTATTGCCTCTGCTGAAAGGAAGCCTGGAGGTAGAGTAAAATCAGCATATCCAGATGAGGGCTGAGCTTTGGAGTCAACGACAGCATGTGGGGCAGCCCCCAGCAGAACCAGAAGAGCACAGAGGAAGAGGTGCGCTGACATGCAGTGCTGTGTGCTTTGATCGTGGCTGATCACTGCTCCAGGGCAGGTCTGTAGGTGCCTGTCAGTGTTGCTGCGTGTGGCAGAACTAGGAGTTTGGTGGGACATCTAGGTAGCCAGGCCAGTGTGTTCTCCCCGGCCATGCGTACACAGTTACACAGTGTCTGCAGCCACCAGTGACAGCTGAGATGTAATGGGCACATGAGGAACTTTGATTTTTACAGCAGGACTTTGAGCATGTGTCTTACTAATGTATGTCCTAATTGTCCTTAGTACGGCAGACAGGAATCTAACCTTTATGCCTTTCTTCCCCGGTATCCTAACAAATAATATTCCATATACTCATTAAGCTTTACAGTACTGCTGCTTGCAGTATCTCTCAAATCTTTGTGTGAGCATTTCCCATGGTCAAGGCCCTGATTTTGAATGTAGATTGTTGTTGTGTTTTGCCAGCTGGTGGTAAATGATCAGCTTTGCACCACTTGTTTTTGGAAACCCCCTTTTCAGCAGAGCTTCCTGAAAAGCACCGTCCTGTGTGTTCGAAGTGCCTGCTGCTTCCTTCTCAAACTCACATGGATGCAGTGAGAATGTGAGAGCCATCAGGGCTGGGAAAGCCTGTTTAATTCTGATCCAAATTCTTTGGTTGGTTTGTCTGCCAGTCTGCTGAAGCAAGGTTACTTCTGACTTCAGACTCTTCAAAAGATATAGGAAGAGGTTGCCCTGATTTTTAATCCAAGTTAATTTGTGATCATAGGTATATTTTTTCCCTCTTATTTATGATGTCTAACAGCAAGCTCTGTTTCTGTTTGAAACTATCTTGAATGTGCTTTTTCCTTCTGTCCATCCTAGGGCTGCTCCCATGGACTGAGATGCTCCCCCAATGGCTTGTTTTAAGACACGCGTGCACTCAGTTGTGCAAAGGAAGCTTGCTAAGGGTTTCTGCACCTCTTCAAACCTGCAGCCAAACAGGGACAACCAAAACAGACTGCACGACTCAAATCCATGCATGCCCCAACAGCCCCTTGCACACGCTCACATGGGCAGAGCGAACAGGAGGGGCAGCCCTCCAGACTACCCCGTGGGCTGAAAATCACCACGGTCTCCATACCTAGCACGCCCAGACCGTTCCAGGTGAAAGCCTGGCACTGAGTCCCTGGCACGGTCGGCAGAGAAGGAATTCCTCTTTGTGAGGAGTGCGGCAGGGTCAAGGGGCAGCTGAGGCAACCCTACCAGCTTTTCCCTTGGTGTTGAGAGGTGCTAAGTGGGTCTCCTGCTCCTCCCCAGCCTCATGTGGTGGGACTGGGTGTGGAATAGGCATTGCCTCCCCACAGCTTCTGCATTAGTGCAAATGCAGCCAGTATTACAAAAATCTAGGTTAACCAACCTGACCCCGTGGAGTCATCTGCTGCTTTTCAGAGAGAGATCAGAAAGGTCAGCTGCATTATTGAGAGGGAAAGCATTGTAAATAGCACAGCCCCGTGTAATCTCTTCCCTTTAATGCTGTTGTGTAATATTGTCAGTATTCATTCACTGGCATACCGGGGCCTATCTGGAGTAAACTGCTAAGGGAATTTAGAGCTGTAAAACATCTTCATTCATCAGCATTGTTTATCTTCTGGCCGCAGCTTGAACCCTGCAGTGTAGCTCTCTGCGGATGTCACCTGCTGTTACTCAGCTTGACTGTTTGCAAATCTCTTCCTGCAACAGACTGAACCAGCTAAGAGGAAATCTAAGCATTTGGGGTGAACCCCACTGTCCCCCCAGCATGTCAGCAAACAGCACATTTCAGTCTGATTTACAGCTCCTTGTCATGGGTCAGTCCAGCACACTCAGTCCTTAGCTGGCAGTTCTTCAGAGGAGCCCCCGCACCCTGAGCTTCCCTTTGCTTTGAGGAAAATGTGTGTGTGTGACAAAGTAACCTTTATTTAAAAGGTAGAATTTTGATTTATCTCTTTCTTCCCCTCTAGAAATGAGTAGTCTTCAATTTCCTGAAGATGGCCGAGTTGTTTTTCTGCGTGCTTTTTCATCTTTTAGTGTTATTAGTGACCTTTTAAGTGTTATTAGGAGGCCTGCCCTGTCCTCTCCACTGGCCATCAGAGGTGCAGTTTCTGGTGGCAGAGGTCTCTGGGTGGCTCTAGCTGGGACAGCAGAAACATGTGCAGCCCAAGTGGGCTGTTGTTCCCTCACTGTCCCCTCACCCGGATCGGGCTGGCTGGGACACATCCTGGCCAGCCATGCTGGCTCTGTCCCAGTGCTGCAATGGCTTTAGCCTTCCCAGGAACATGAGGCAGAGCCCTCAGCATACAAAGTCACGGAGAGTCCTGGCTGGCTTGGAGGTTTGCTCAGTGAAGGCTCTCAATCTTCAAAATCTCTCTCCTGCTCTGCATTCCTCCTTTTAATCCGTATTACTTGAATGAGACCATTTACCTGGAGGCTCTTTCCTGCTGGGAAGAGACCAGCTGCTGTGGACACTGATTTGACACAATTCGAGTTTCATAAACCCTGAGAAACACTAAGCAGTTGCTGACAGTCTGTTAAATACCTTTTCTTGGGATTAAAACTGTTCCCTCAGCCCCAGCGACGTCAATCTTCACTTTGAAAGGGAGCAAACAAGAAGTGGGAATGATGTGACTGTCTGTGGCACTGCCTTTGTGGACCTTCCTGTTGTCTCTTTGCACTGTAAAACTGCGAGGTTTGATCCATTCTTCTCCTTTTCAGGGGTATAGTCTTTGAGAAGCACCCAGTCTTTCGCCCAGGGACATTACAGAGTGAACGAAGCACCCCAGTGGTGCAGTGTGCCTGGCCCCAGCAGTGTCAGCTCCTTTGCTTGCTAAGTACAGAGGCTTTCTTTTCACACTGCTGTATTTAAACGCCCCTCTGCAATTCCTGTCTATGGTCACTTGACGTTACACACATGGTCCGATTACTTTTGCTCTCTTTCCTTTCTGTAGTTATCACCCTCTTTGAGATCCTTTGGCTCCTTATTTGGACATATAAAAGATGTAGCACATTTATTTCAGGCTTGTATTTCTTTCTGTAGATAGATCCTCCTCACGCAGAACTCCCAATGAAGTCAAAGAAGCAATGCTAATTGCAACTGTTTTTTAAATGCTAGTAATGCTTCTGGGCTGTGCCAGTCACACTGATGTCAGCAGGGTGAAGCTGGTGTAGAAATGGCAGGTTGAGAAGAAGCAAGCCAGAGCATTTTAACAGCTTTACTCTTACTCTACCAAGAAAATTGTATTCGTGCTTACTACCTGGCTTCTTACTCCTCCATACTGAGGCAACTGTAAGACTGATTGGTTTAAGAATTATTCTAACATGGCTTTTAAGTAGATTGCTGAAGGTTTCATGTTGTAATCAGCGGAGGTAATTGATGTATTTTTACACAAGTATATAGAATTCCCAGGACAAACTTTGCAGAATTTTGTAGCGGCTCTTCAAAGTTTTCCAGTCCCGTAGTTTGACACTAACACCTGTATGTTTTCAAGCTTGCTAGCATGATAATTTTGGGAGCTGTTCTGGAAGAAGCAGATCAAAGCAAACAACAACTGTAAAGCTCAGTGGCAGGTGCCTCTTTCTCTTTGGTTGGTTTCTGGACCAAGAGACAGGGGCTCTTTTAAGCAGAGGCATCATAACTGCATTCTTGGAAGAGGATGGGAAGTTGCTGACTTCTCATGACAGAAGTCTTCGTGGGTACTTCTCCTGCCTTTTATCCATGCTTGCTCCTTTTGCGGCCTTGGGTAAGTCACTTAAATTTTCTGGGGCCAGGTCCTCATCTGGTGTAAAACGGCACAAGTGTATGAGGGCCAGTGCTATGCCAAGTTACTACAGCAGGGGACCAGGCCTTCACCCCATTTCTAAAATGGGGATATTAGCACTTACCTACCTCACAAGGATGCTGTGAGGATTAATGCTCATACAGCGCTTTGAAGATGTAAAGTGCTATATAAGTCCCAAGTATTATCCTACCTTAGTGTTAAAAATGCTTTTAGGGATCTGCAGGACTTCTTTTAAAGCATGGAATGTGTGACTGCCGTTTCAATTTGCATCAGATGGAAAGCAAATGCAAAATATTTATTCATACTGGTTAACGGGATGGGCTCAGCTGCACTTGAACTCTGAGGAGGGTTTGGCTTAAAAGTCTGAACTCTAACTCCAGTTTTGCAAATGGTTTTTAGTTCTTCTAAAAGCCTCAACCAAATTCTTAGATGTGAACCTTGCATCCAAATTTTGCAGTCTGGTCTTATCCCTGACTGTTAGCTAGAGTAAATCTAATCCAGCCAAAACACAGTGCTGTCACAGTCTGCTATGGCTGATGAAAAGACTGGAACAGAAAATGAAGTTCTTCTCTTCAACCTTCATTCTGCAGAAGGTCAGCTAGGTTTCATGGGACAACTTGCAAAGGGATGGTTAATTTCTGTGATTGTAAGTTTTACTGGTTTTAAAATCAGCAGAGAGAGAAGGTCTTGACGGAATCAATAAGGTCGGCACATCCTTCTTGAATTACTTCCTTTTCACCTGAATCAAAGAAACAGCACGTTCTGTAGCGAAGGAAGTGCTTATACCACCAGTCCTAGGGCCCAGAACAAAAGTTGATCTAGAAATACAGCTCTAAACCATCAGTATGTTCTCAACTAGTATAAAAATGTCACTGTTCGCTGATTTCAAATCTGGACCACAGCTAGAAACTAGTTAGTTCTGGTAGCACTAGCTGCTGTACAAACACAAATGAAGGCAAGGAATTACACACCAAGGAACGTGAGCTGTGTACATGTGAAATGGACCATAATTTTGAAGCAGCTGCAGTAAAATCTTATCTTAATATGAACTCAGAAGCAAACACAATGCAAATTTTTATGGTTTCTTTAAAATGGTTGATGGGTTTTAGTTTTCTTAGTTTGGAGGAAATTTTCTTAATGTTATTTTATTTTTGCTCTTATTGTAAGGAATAAAAATATACAACTTTAGCTAGACTACAAGTGAAAAAA
>NW_008825156.1:2844878-2848650 GCF_000699105.1 Pygoscelis adeliae | reverse complement strand
GGTGACATTACGCTGCTGTAGGATGAGCTACTGGAGCGGTGTGACAGCTCAACGGTGAGGCTGAAGCACAAGGCCAGTCTCATGTAAGAGGGATGCAGGGGCTGAGCCACCGAGACTGCAGTGGGAGCACGACTGGGCCAATTTGGATCAGTCAAAAGACAGAGAGAGCATCAGGAAAGAAAAGAAACCTTTTCCTGACAGATAAAAAGGAAGAAACCAAAGCCAGCCCGTTGGGCGATGGTGCTGAATCAGTACGAACACACGTATCTAGACCTTGCTTGTGCAGGCTCCTGCTGGACCAGGCCTTGCTCCCAATTCACCTGGGGAGGCTTGCTACAAGCCTACAGTGCTGGCAGGGTCAGGCCAGCAGAACCTGACACTTTGTTAAATAAAACTCCAAAAACTAGAAGACAAAACAAAACCAAACCAAACCAAGGAAAAAGCAAATGCTATTGGGTAAGCGGTAGTTCTGCCTGGCTGAGGCTGCAGACTGGCAGATCTGTCCTCAGCACTAATCCCCCTGTCTTGTACCCGTGCGAGCCTCTCGCTCCAGCCCCTCTCCCACGCATTCCAGGCGGAGTGCACTGAAAGATGTGACGGAAGCAGCTGCTCTCCCCCCGGGAGTCCAGCATTTTGCCACGTCTGAAAGGCTCTAGCACTTACTTCCTTTACCATGATTGTAAAGGTCACCACATGCAGTACAGCCACTTGATCTGGGATCTTTTCTTAACACATTTTTATGCTGATTTTACTATTTTAATTCTTTGTTTGGAATGTATTTTTTTTTTCTCATTTCTTCTGTGTGTAACAGCAATTAAAAATATTAATTTACTGGGTATTTCTACTGTGCAGATACAATGTCTCCTTGCTCATTTTCTGTTTCTGTGACAGTTTCAGCATGGAGTATGTAGCCAGCTGAACCTCCGTGGCAGGCATTTTTTGCTACTGTTACGCCTGTCAGTCGTGTGGCTCTGCCCTGGAGCTACCCAGCACCCCACTGAAGCCCACTAACACTGTCACAGCTGGCTACAGTATTCCTGTCTGGGGAACCCTGAAACACAGCCACATGCACCCCACAGAGCACATCCAGCACAAACCGACCAGGCACCACCGCGACGATGGCACCTGGCTTGTGTTACAACACGTCCCGGGTGCCTTGGGATGCGGAACCCTGAAGCACGCTCGCCCCTTGCTGCTACAGCCAGTCCCACATACAATGGCCATTTGTCCACATTTCCAGGGAGAAGGCAGCTTGCTGCAAAGGATTGCTCTGGGAAGGCTGCTCGCTGCCCAGAAATCCTAGACAAAGGGCCAAGTCTCTCTTCCCCCCGGCCCCAGCAAAATTTCCAGGAGGAAAAAGTAGGGTAGTAGCGACATTTTTCTCTGGTTGGTCAGCTGTTTGATGCAGTGGCACAGATATTTGGTTTCATTAATCCCGAACCAGGCCATCTGTCACCAATGGAACAGGTTTCAAGGATTTATAGCATAGAAACACAAGAGTGTGTAACTGCTCCCAGTCCATTAAATGGATCTGCTCGCAGGCTTAACAGAGACTCCGTCATACTCCCCTTCTGAAGTGGAGTGGTTCCTGATGTGAGAATGAATCAGTACCAGGCAGAAATACTACCAAATTATTTTCAAAGCAGCCTAAAGGGGTTAATGGCAGGCAAAAGTGGGTGCTTCTTTCCTCTTTCTTTAATTCGGCCTTTCACAATTCCTTTCAAAAACTTAGAGGCCTGCTGGGAGGAGCATCCTGTTTCCTCACATCTACTTCCTAGCTCCAGATGGAAGAAAGGTGGCAAAATATTCTCATACTGAGTGTGTGTCTGTGGTTGGCCACTGCTCTGCTTTTATTCCACAACTGGCTCCTGGAAGAATTCACTCTAATTAGAAGAACCAGCCCTAATGTAGATATATGCATATTTATCTATCTGTCAATCTGTTGATCCTTCAATGGTTCAGATATTCTGTAATTCCTTATCTAGTCTTGGCCACCAGCAGTGCAGTTCCTGGACCCTTCTGGATCTCAAGTTTTACATTCTACGGCCCGCTTTTTCACGAAGTGACTCCCTCATTTGCAAAGCTGCAGGCTGTATTTACTTTCTTGGTATTACAAGGATTTAAGTACTTCAGATTTATGGCTTACTCTATGTTTATATACAATATGACATAATGAAGCCTAGATCATCATGGAGGTCTGGCTGGGCTATCTGGGGACATGGAGACAGAACCCAAGTCTCATCTTGAACTCAGAAGCAGGATTCTCATTGACCAGTGTGGAAGCAAACCGACAGAAGAGAGAACTGCAATCTTTGGCTCCTTTTATTACCATTAAAATACATTAGGCTTTGTGTTCTCTGCAACCTGCCACCTCCCAGCCTAAGGAAAATGATATTCATCCCTTCTGAGCTACAACAGCAGGAAAGATGCTACTGTGTGTCACAGAGGTGGAGCAATGCCCTATTTGTTTTTGCAAATATTAAGAAAAAGGCTAAAACTGAAAACATGGCTAAGCAGCAGAATGCAAGTGTCCTTCCTTAAAGAAGAGACACAGAAGAGCATACATTAAGAGAAGTGGAGACAGATATTTGAGAAACAGAGGTTTAGCTCCCATGGAATCAGCACAGAAATCAGCAACTGAGACTCCTGCACAGCTATTCGAATCAGCAGATTTGCGCATCCCTTAGATCACTCCTTACTCCTTTCCCTTTCCCTTAGGACAGCTTGTCACCAGGTAAAGACCATTGAGAATCTCTAAAAAAAGTCCTTAAAGAAAGCCTTCCAAGTCCTGGTCTGAAGGAGCTCCCGGCCTAACAAAGAGTGCTTTCACATGAGTTATGATGTCCTCCAGCCTACAGCACCTGACTCCAGGCAGTAACTACCTCCTTCCAGAACTAAAATCAGCAAGAATATAGTTCCTGAGAGCTAAAATAAACCTGCAGTTAAGCTCAATTTGAAGTGAATTCCTTATCGCCTGAAGTCAGTTTTAGTCTCTTATTCTGACTTCTGCTTTCCCACCTCACTCAGCTGCAAATAGCCCTAGCAGCAGAGAGACCCTCCCAAAAGACTGCCCAGGTCAAGGCAAGGAAGAGCCTGAGGAGGCCTCAGAAATAGGCTCCCATTAAGGAATCTGAATAAAAATTAGCACCTCACCTACACAGTGCTTTTGCAAGCCTTGTTCCTTAGCCAGCTCTGCCTGTAAACAGGCTGCTTTGAATAACTTTGAAGAGGTATGTTCCTATTGTAACAGTCCTCATCTCAACAAGCTCTGTGTGGGAAGGCAGAAGGTAAGTAAGTCCTACCCAGCAATCAGATCTCTGAGGGGATAGAAAGCTGTTCTTGTACCCCTCAGGCCTGCCTGCCCTCCCCAAACCTAGGGGAGCGGCGCTGCCAGGGCTCCTCTTGTGTCAGCCTAGCTGGCAGTGATGCCAGGCCAGGGAAAGCTCCCACTGATTTTAGGGACTAGGAAACTGTCCTCCAGCTGTGGCTTGGAACTGTGGCTTCAGAGGGGAGTGTATCAGGGAGCGCGTGAAGTGGGAGCCCCAATAACACCAGGAATTCTTAAAAAGTGGTAAAGAACTGCTTTCAGTCTTTTAGGTAGGCAGTGGCTGGCTTCAGTGAAAGAAGTGTTGCATGTTTCTACACAGAAAGACAGATGAGTTTGCTTGAAAATCAGAGCAGCAAACCCAGCGTACACATCCTTTCCCTCCACGGACCCACACTGGGCTACTTCTGCATTAGCAGAGAGAAAAAAACCTGGGGGGGGGGGGGG
>NW_008825156.1:2827059-2844667 GCF_000699105.1 Pygoscelis adeliae | reverse complement strand
CGGGGGGGGGGGGGGGGCGGTGTGCTCAGAGGCTGTCCAGCCAGCAATGATCACAGACAAAAATAACCTTAAAAAAATCTTTCCAAATATAGTCCCTCATTATTGGTGCTATATCAGTTTCATTTCAAGCTGTGCCTGGCAGTGTCTGTCTCATGTTCCCTTTAAGAGAACACCAACAGGTCCTGAGGCACCAGGGCCTTTCTCTAGAAAGGGAGAATGGGGGAAACATACTTCAGTGTTATGACAGACAAAAGGATGGAGACTCCTTGCCCTCAGATGTTTAACCTTGAAGGATCCCTAGTTAATGAATCATAAGGAGGGTGATCTTACCAGGGGCTGATGAAACTCACAGGACACAGCCGTTTCAAGGCACTGCTGTACATATTGTAAGACCACTCTGCAAGCTTTATGGTTGACATGGGGATATGGGGAAACCATGTGTGGGTCATGGGCTCCTGTTAGTAAAACCTCACCCCATGTACCTGAAGCGTTCAGTCTCATAGGACCAACTTGAGCCAGCTGGAACAAAGCTGTGTGTTACAACCTGATTTAAAACGTCAATGGGTGCTTCCAGCATGGAAAAAAACAGAAGTGAGAGGGGAATATGGAATGTCTGATTTTCTTCCTTTTTGCGTCTTGGAAATTTTTACTAGCTTTCATACAGTGTTGGCAAAATCCTGCCATTTCACAAAGGAAGAAAACAGATTTACTCAGTGCAGCGTCTGTGGTATCTGCAAAAAAAGCATGAAACTGCTGTCAGAATGCATCAGTTGACTGCTTGGAGGTGTTAAGCATGCCATGGGTGCAGGGCAAGCCTGGTTAGGGACTGAGAAATGGCCATATTTGCTTTTGAGCCATCTACGGAATTCATGAGACCTGCTAGCCAAATTATGCCATTTCAAGGGACCCAATACTGCCTTCAAGCAACTGAAGACAAATCTCAGTGACTTCAGAGGAAGACAAAGTCAGAGTTAGGCTGTTTTTTGGATATGAAGGTAAGTTCTTACAGTGTGGCCCTTGCAGCTCCAGCTGCAGTACCTACAGACCGAGCAATCTCTTCCTCTGTGGACAAGGATGAGAGCCAAACTGGCCCAGAGAAGTGTGATCCACCGTGCCAGTCCCAGTAAGTGCACTCGCCCTGGAAAATAGCAGGGTGTAAACTATACTCAGAAACATGAAATCTGTGGTTACTCAACCTGGAGGGAATCACCCCCAACAAATCACAGTGGCTGCAAATCTGACTTACCACTGATGATCAGCTTGCAGCTGCAAGTTGTAGGGATCATAAGCAGACAGATGTTACTTGTTGAGTTGAACCACAACTTAGGCTTGGATGTGATGCTAATATTGCCCTTGTACAGGGTCACTGTTGGGTGGGGGGTGCTGATGAAAGCACAGCTCATGGCGCAGTCATTGCCATGACTCATGCTGTGGTTCTTCAGTGGGGCAATGAAGCAGGAAGCACAGTCCTTCCTGGGATACTCCATCTTGAAGTCAAAACACTCTGCTGAGGACAGAGTCACTATGGGCTGCTTCACACTGCACTGTCTGTTGCACATGCGCACATGCAAACACAGAGCCAGCACCATCAAGACAGAGAGTCTTCTCCTGCACGAGTACAAATCCAAAGAGCTTGGGTATGACATTTCATGACCTGGGCCTTCTTTCCCACCAGGGAAAACTCAGGGAGGAGGAAGAATGAACAATAGACCGCGTTACTCTCAGCATCTGACCAGCATACCTATCTCAACATATAAACAAATACAAACTGAAAAGCAAGAGAGGAAGGAATCAGAAATCTCATTCTCCCATTAATCTGCTATGCAACTGTAAGCAAGTAATTAATTACTTTATTTCTTGGTCTGTAAATAAGGTGTCAGGTTTTTGTTCCATGGGGAGATATTGATGCCTTCTCTCACTAATGCCATTAAATTGTAAAGTGCTTTTGGATATTTGGCTCCCAAGGCACTTTAGAAATGCATGATTAAATTACACCCAATTATAAACCAAAGCAGGTGATCTTGTAAAGGAAGGGATATTGCTCTGCTGGTGTTGCTCCGAGGCATTAATAGTCTACAGAATGCTCTGGGGGAATCAAAGGGAATGCATGTGCAATTTAAGTTCCAGTGTCCACTGCAAATTTTCCATTTTCAGCCTGTATTTAAACACATTTCTTGCAGTCTTTATTATCTCCTTTTGCATTGGCACGGGGTCCCATCAGGTAAATCCCCTGGATCCTAAATGTAGCACTGTATGGCAAAATTCTCTTATGAGACCTCATTCTCAGAAAACAGCTTATCTCCTCCTTATCCTTCAGAGCTTTTCTACCATCTCTCAGGTTTGTGCAAATAAGCCTTGTGACCTGCCATTTATAACGAAGAATAGGAAATCAGTTCACATCTGCTTGTGTCCTGCTGTCAGACAGGCAGGCTGTTACCAAAGGAATGTTCAAGGGAATGCACTGCAAGGCACAACCAAGCTAGCTTTCCTCCATTTACTACTCTTCTGTACCTGCCTACATACACACAAGTTACTGAAGTTGTTTCAGACTCTGTAAAATCCAGGCCTAGAGTACTGCCATGCAAGAACATGACTACAGCCACGTAACTGGAAGTGCTCTTTCTCAGCTGCACACGTAGCTGAAGTAACATACCTATGGCCTAGTTACGTCGATCAAGGAAGGCTGATTATTAAATACAAATACACAATTTGACACCTGATTACTCATTTTAGTGTACTACTTATTCTGTTATTTTAAGGTATCGCCCATTACTCTTAATGGAATTAGAAGACTTGTAGCAGCACGTGGATAGGCTTCTGAAGAAATATATGCATAGTCTGGTAATATATATTAATATATAGTTTGTTTTAAATTACTATATTGTTTATTACAACAGGCATAGGCCAAGCAAAAAAATTTGGCTTGGATCTCACTATTCAGAGTAACTGCATTCTGCTTTGCCCCAGACCAGGGAAGAAGGATCACTTACCATTTTGATTTGATGAGCTGGGGCATGTTCAGTTTTGTTTGGGAGTACTGCTAATGAGACATCTTTATTACTGATTAGGCCTGAGCAGGAAGAGACTGAACAAAGGAGAAGGTGTTTATCTGATGGGATGACCTCTGAGTTTTAATGTGCTTTTAGGGACTTCTTAACAGCTTCTGACCCCGAAAGACTGTCACACAGTCTCGTATGTGTGACAGGTTTGTTTGCTTTTCATTTAGGAAACAAATCCCAGTCAGACTGGAAATATGCTACAAGACAAATTACGTGTAATGCCAATCTTCCGTTATGTTAAAACATGATAATATCACCCTCCCTGCACAGGGGTGGCCCCTACTGTCTTGATTTTTAATTTAAACAGCATCTGTATGAACTGCTATGTAATGTGCTACACATACATGTAGTAAAAGGAAGCCTGGTCCTGAAGAGGTTGCTAACAAATGGATGGGATAGGACATGAGGTATTCTTGTGTCTATTCCCCAGGTGGGGACCTGAGGTGCAGAATAGGTTAGTGATATATCCTAGGCTACAGAGGGAGCCTGAGCTTAGTCCACAGTCTTGTGTACAAGAGCACCCATCTTCCTCCAGTGTTGTCATGAATTTTTATGCTTACCTCTGTCTTTGGACATGTACCACTGCTCCTGTGAATCCAGAGGGTCAGTGTCCCCAGTTTCATTGCAGACTACGACTCAGAAAAAGTATTTCCTCCCTGGGAGCAAGCCTGTGACAGTGTGCTTATTGCTGTAGACATTCTCTGCGGCGGTGAACCACGCGGCGGCACTGACATCACATTTCAGGACACCATAATCAGTCTGCTAGTTGTCTTCCACATCTGAACTATGATTTAGGGTCACAGTGTTTGGGACTTCTTCAACCAGCTGCAGATTAGTGGGTGGTCAGGGGAAATCTAAAAATTAATGAGCACATTTAAGTATTGGTTTCTTCTGTTTGGGACCCTCCCTCTGTCCTTTTCTGGGGCAAAAATTTTTCACTTCAGCTCCTCCCTTCCAAAGTCCCTGTGTGTCTAGGAAAGTACTTCTTTCCTTGATTTCTTCTACCCTGAGCAACCTGAGGACCAATTTGCCCTGTGCGTGTAATTCCCTTCTGATGTAAAAATAAGGCTGTTGTTTGTTAGTTTTAAAAAGCACTCTCTGAAGAGACGACAAGTACAAAATACACTGCAAAGGTCCCTCACCCCTAGCAGATCATTATAGTAATAGGAGTCTCTCTAAAGAGCAAGCCAGCCTGCCTCCCCTTGGCTGTCACAGACACACTTGCAATGGAAATGATGTCACCAGACTGCTGAGGGGACAGACACTGTTGTGTTACTGCTGTTATGGTGATTTGCCTGATCAAATAATGGCATGAAAAACAAGGCAGCATTTGGGGATGTCTGGAGCAGTAACTGCTTCACCCTTTCCCTCCACAGTGGACAGAGTGAGCAAAGCCCCAGCAGTACCTTCCTTATCCCTCAGCTATGAACCATGCTGCTCCTCTGCTTGGCTCAGCTAACTGGCTGAGCTAGCGGGAAGGTGGGACTTGGGAAACACAGTGATAAGAGGTAGGAAAATCCGTTCTGACCAGGGAGTCTTTCTCCCCTTGAGTGGAAACAACATTTTGGATCGCTCCTGTGGCATTTTTTGGATAAGGGGTGTGTATGATTGGGATCGTTTGGATTTTTTTCAAGAAAAAAACCAACCTTCCCAACTCTAGTATTGATGCAGAAATTGTGTGAAATTTCCATCAGCAGAAGAATACCTCCTGTCGATACCCAGAGGTGACTGAGATGCTCAAGTTTGCTCTATACTGTACCTGTAACTTGCTTTTGAATGTCGTAAAGGATTTTTCTGTAACTATTCTTGAGGATAGTCTGGTACAGGTCAGAAACAAATTGCTTGGTGCTGTGAATAAGGACTGGGAATGGTTCTTGTCCTCCCTCTTGTTGATATGATTTCTTTTTGCCACATCACTGGTGGTGGTGGGGAGCCCTGGCCAAGACAAACGTGCAGCTGTAATGTTCTGCTTCCTGACTTGGGTGGCAACAGAAACAAACCACGACTTTGAGCACAAAAGGGACATCTGTATCTACAGGAGCCACTTGTACATGATCAGCCTGATAGAAAAAAGTTTCAAGGACAACAATCCTAGAAATTTCTTCAAGATGTAAAGGCAATGGCAGGCTTTGTCCCCAGCAAAGTGCATAGAGCTGGCTTGGCTTGGGAGGTGTCACATAAACCTTATGCTACAGTTCATTAGTTTGATCATCTTGAAAGCTGAGGAAAAACAGCTGGCGTGATACAGATAAACTTGTACAATTTAGCCCGAGAAACACATTCTTACACTGGGGCTGATTCTGCAAGGTACTGTAGAGCCTCAGCTCATGCAGTAGTCTAGGCTTAAAAAAAAGGAAAGCACAGAAATTGCCCTTAGCCTCTACTGAAATGAGCCCAACATCCATGTCAATAGAAATTGTACCTCAGAAAGGACAGTTTTGGGACCTCAACCGTTGTCTTTACAACCCGATCACTCCCCTAGGTCACTCAAGGTTTAATCAAGAATGATTTCACTTCAGTTAGCATGAACTGTAGTTGAATGCTTGAAAAATTCTCTTGTGATGAATCAGAGAGCTTCCCCAATGTTTTATGGTTTGCTGAACACTGTTGCTCCAACTGCAGAGGGCTGGATTGTGCAGCTAACGAACTTGCATGCACCAAAGTCCCTCTACCCTTACCACCACAGGGAGGCTTATAAAAAGGCTAGCCATAAAAACAGTGAGCAGTTATGCAGGACTTCATGAACCTAAAGCACTGCATGAGTTTTCTCCAACAGTCAACTTCGTTTAAACCAAAGTGACAGCTCAGGTGATAAAGGCCAAAGGACAACTACAGCCTCCGTAGCCCTGCAGCTGTATTTCACCAGACGCCCAAGAAAACTCTAATTGCAGGATTCCTCCTCTGACAGGACACAACACAGAATCTCACAGGGAAAGATGTATGAATGCTTGGTGCTGTCCCAGCACAAACCACCATGTGGCTCTTCAGCCTCACCGTCAGATCAAACCTATGGGGGGGATGAAAGAAAAACAGAGAGAGATAAATTAAAAAATTGAAAGAGTGAGAGATTGCACAGAAAAGTGAAGCCATTCTTCAGTCTGTTGAGTCACGCCTGGAGACTGGAAGAAACCTTCAAACTGTTTCAGCAGAAGGCAGTTAGTGTAAGGATTGCAATGTTGCCAGCTCTTTTCCTAATACCTGTACCACCAGAAGAGAAACATTAATGCCTCAGAAATCAACAGCTTAGTGATGAGCACCTATTCAGCACAATTTCAGGAGAGGCAGGTGGAACAGGAACATTTAAAAATAGTTAATGTAAAAAGTGAATGAGAACAAAGAAAAAGAAGAGGCAGCTTTAATGCCTCATCAGATGATTTTACTGTCCACCTTCTGCCACAAGCAATTTTGTATAATGTCTGTTTCTTATAGGACTTCTCATAGTCTTCAGTACTGTACTGCATGTTGCCACTCCACACCAGAGAAGTTTGTCTGGAGCCTGCAGTTTCTGGGATTTTTTGGTGTTTCTCTATTTGGAGATGTGGTAACAAAGCCGTGCTGCACAGATGGGTTGTGTAGTTCCAAAGTGGAGACTGAGAAAAGAAACAACCATTTTTTGTATCGGCCACCTGGATGTTGCCTTCTGAGACTTCCTCAGTCAAGCCTGAATGTCCTTCTACTCTATAGGAATCAGTGCTATAAACCATGACTCATGAATCATGCATCTTTTCTTGCCGGCGTTACTGCTACTGAGGGCAGTCAGCACCATGCCTTGTTACCTGGGAGTATCTTAGACATAAAAATTCTGAATTTCCTAATTATTAAGCAATCATAAGTCCTAAACAATAAGGATTTAAATACTTTGCTACCTCAAATAGTAAGCTATCTAGGGATTTCATGGCAGGTTGTGATACCTTCATTCTCAACATATAATTAGTGTCTTTGAAGCATGACCTCTGATAATGTTATTTCAACTTTAGCATGCTGGCACCTGACTGTTCATCCCATTCAAACCGAGTGCCTGAAAGAATTAAAATCCTGTCTCAGTACCACCGTATTTACAACAAATGGGCATTTCAAAGATGATGGTTTATTTGCTGTAGTACCTACCCTCCTAACCCATACTCAGACTACAGTATCCATGACAGGAATCAGAATCTTCCAACAGTGACCTCTGTAATCACGTGAGATGTGTCGTGAGAGGTCAGACGGTGGAAGAAACAACTGCCATTATACCTGACATACTCATTCAGGGGACAGCTCAGCAAGAAGGATGGCAGAATGATTTTAATTTGGCTCAAGGACTGCACAGCTTGTGCTGCTCTCTATCTCCTCTCAGCACCTCTGAAAATTCAGCAAAAAGAAGCAGAGCTGTGATGCTAAATGTTCTTTTGTGCAAGATGAATTTAATAACCCTTTACAAAATGAGGTATATGTTAAAACCAAAAGAAAGTAACAGCTGATAGATGGGAGTTCCAGCTGGACGGATACTGCAGGTCTTACCTGAAAGTGGCATTGCTAGAATTCCTTCCTGTAACTCCACTGCTTCTCCCATACCACCTTCATTCACAGCTCGGGTTCAGAAGTAGTATTTGTCTTCCCTGCAAGCCTCCCACAGTGTAAGTGGATAGTAGATACTAGATACCAGAGATAGGGATCTTGGTGCATTTTGTCCATTTCTTGGTGTCCTCAGCTCACATCTCTAGTATGTATCCTGGCAGCACATCTCCCTGGTCTGGCTCCTGGCAGGTTAAGGAAATGCTGGAGTTGGAAAAATCCACCACCTTCAGCAGTCCTGGAGGCTCTGTGACAGTAGGAGAGCTGTGACACACTACTGTACCCGCAGGCCTGTGCTTGCACATGTGAATACAGAGCTGTTCCTATTTCAAGATGCCAAACCTGCAAGGTTTTAGGGTAAAAGGAGCCTTAGTAAACACAGAGCAAATTCTGTCCAACAAAACAATGCAGTTCCTAACACGGCACATACATGTAGACCCTGTTCCAAGGTTGGCCATTTAAGAAAAATCCTCACAACATTTGACACGGGACCATGGAATTCAGCTTGGAAAGGGCACCTTCTGTGAGTGCTGATGACCACTCATTCTCCACATGTGTTTGGGAGAGGTGTCTAGCATTAAAGGTTTGCTTCTGTCTCTTCCTAGCTGACGGGTGAGCTCTGCAGTACATTTCCTATAACCTGTCTTGTATGCCTTTGAGTGCCTCGTGTCTCTTCTTGTTTAATAAATCCCTCTTACAGTCCTTTGTAAAGTGGTCAGGTGCTATCTGGACTGCTTGGATTAGTGAATTTGCTTACTGGCTTGCAAGATCCTGTTAATGTTCTTCAAGTTTATTTGCCAAAGATTACAGTACCCTAATTAATAGTAATTTTTGAAAATACAGATCTTGCTTTTTGCTCTTTAGTCCACCTTGCAGCAGTCTAGTTAGATCTCCATAATATGTAAGAAGAGCAAAAGATGGAATATTAAAAAAATCTGTATGTTTTTAATCAAATGAATAGGGAGTCGTGTATCCAAATCCATGTTCTGCTCTGAAAGTCTCAGCTAGAATGCAACGACCCTCCTCCCACCCCCAAACCAAAAAAAGTCATGCCATGACAAACTTGATGCTAATGGCTTTTATACAGAACACTCGTATGAGCACACAGGGTCATGAGGAATATGGTGCATGTGGACAGTACATATTCTTCTAGGCCTAATGTGAAATAATGCAAGTCTTCAAATAGGAGAAGAATCATAGCTTCAGGCTTTAAATTGGTTTTGTGTCATCTTCTGATGTAAAGGAACCTGAATGCTTTCCCATCTGAGTAACTATTTAACCTCAAGGCTCTCATTTACTACACAGAATTCTCTCATTTTTTAGCTATACCGGCTTCCACACTTGGCCAGGTTTTTTTCTAAATTATGTGCAGCTACTAAGGCCCACTCCTGTATCTATTACAAGATTCCATCAACAGTTTAAGCTATTTATTGATGGCCTCTGACAGCCTTTTGTTGTTAAAATGCTTTAGTTATATGGTCATACAGAGTAAGGATTCTTTATAATTGGCACAAAATAAAATCTGGCCATTTCAGCATTTCTGAGGCTACCGTAATTCTTTGGAGTTTGCCTGTGATTTTGATCAGTCTAGAATTAGGCACAGATTCTTTACTACTAAAAATCCAATATTAAAATAAAAGAACGTAAGCAACTTTCATGAATTCCGCAAGAGTTTTCTCTTCTTTTAAAAGGGTTGATGGGGGACTGATGAAAGGAGCACAGTAACGTGTATGAGAAATTATTTTCTTTGTCATACATTAGGGCCTTTGGCAACCCTTATGTAAACATTAAGTACTAAAGGTATCTACACCTCAGAGCACCTTTATCATGTTGATCTCTGCTGTTTGCATACACTCAATTCCCCCCAGGTGGGAATCTCTTACTGTGTCCTTATCTTAATAGTTACACATTTTAAGTGAATAATATCACACTTTCAGGCACTTATAATATAATTACATTTATAGTCAACAGTATTAAGGCCTTCCTTAATCTTTAGTTAAGCTGTAAACACAATGCAGTCCATTACATTGAGCCAGGCTGGAACTGCCACATATCCTCAGACTTCAGTCATAAATGCATAGATCTGGTCATCGCATACATGTTTAGGAAAACCAGACATTAAACAGTGAAAGAAACATACTCATGGGATCCTTTGCAATGAGAAGTTGAGGGCATACTGAGAAGTCCAGGGCCTGTACGGTTCACAGCTATCACACGGAACTCATTCTGTATCCTCCAGAAAACGGTCCACTTTGAATCTGGTACCTAGAGACAGACATGTTGCAATTACACAACTCTCTAATCACTCATAAAAGTGTTCCCAAGTGGTCACTATTTTTTTTTTTATTGCTTTTGGACTGAGATAAACCAAGAAGAAATTTCAGCTCACAGACTGCTGGAAAACAATATAAATTTGAGGGTTCAGGGAGCCCCTTAACTAGGTCTAACCTTTACTTCTCCAGTGGTCTGCTCCATTTTCATATCTCTCTCCCTAAGGAGGAGATGGAATTTTGATGCATATAATAAGAGGAAAAATGCATAATTTGCTTTCCACTAGATTACGGTCTATAGCCTGGTATAATCATACATGCTGGGGAAAAACACCTTCGTGTCTTGCTCCACTGACTTCAGTGGGATTTCCCATGATGTAAAGAACTCAACAGAGTGGCCAAGCCTTCCACAATCTAGCCTTCAAGCAAGGTTAAACCTCCATTCAGTTTTGACAAGAAACCTCAGGAATTGAATAATTTGCCTTAAAAAGTGTTTCCATTATTTACCATAAGCAATGTTGGTGCCTTAAGGAGGATATTTGTGGATAGTGTGATTGATTGTAACTTAATTAATATGAAAGTCCAACATTTTGAATAAGACAGAGGAAAGAATCCAAGAAAGAACCAAAATATTAACAGAAAAGGAAAAGCAAAAGTCTCGCTAGTCAGATGCTGCTGCTGATAGGAACACTCCCATGTGTTACACAAGCTGTGCTAAGCATGGATCATATGGTTGCTATCTGATGGATACAACAAAATCAGTCACTTGTTTAATTCAGTTCTGGTCTAAGTCAGGTAAAAGCAGTCAAATTTAGGTAGGAAGAAATGTAAAATATAGACGCTTGAAATCAGGCACCCAAGTCCATAGGTGTGACTTTCAGAGGTGCTGGGTGTTCTGCCCTCTCATTGTTGCTCATGCGTATCAAGCCATTTCTACCTGATGGCTGAAAATCTCACTGTGAACAGCATATGTAGAAATGTGTACCTTGCTAGATGTCATGGTGAAATTTTCCTTGATTAATCAATACTCTGCTTTGCATCCAAAGCTTATCTAACTTTGGGACTGGCTCCTTGGTGATTGGGACACAAAAATTGCTGCCCTTCTTCCTTTTTTCTATGGGGTAACCTTGCACTGGGGAGCCTCCGTCCTGGACTGGGGCGTTCCAGGTGATGGTGACAGCTTCTTTCCTGACATCTACAACTTGAGGCTGAGACACCTGTCTCAGAGACTCTACACAGAAGAAAATAAAATTAGCACAGTACAACCAGAATTCATTGACTCCAAATTGTGTGTATGTTATGTGTGTGTATATAAATATATATGTATGTATCTACAGCAAGAAGTCAAGGAGGGTAACTGGTATGTTTAGGTTTATTCATGGCCACAACCTTCTTCTAAAGACTCTTTCTTTGCCATCTAATTCCCTTTGTCATTTCAAATGCTGAAACATTTCAATTCTTGCACTTCTTCTGAAAATGAGCTCTTTCTGTGATGCATTACAGAGCAGCTCAGAAACGCCTTCCCTAATCCATAGGAAGTCTGGACAAAAATGCAAAATTTTAGATGAAAAATTCTATATATTACTTCAGGTTGGTAATTTTCTTTCTGAAACGTTTCAACAGGCCAGACTTGCTGTTTGCACTGTGATACACTCTGGTCTTGGGCAAAGAGAACTGCAAATCCCCTTTCATTGGGGTTTCCAGTCCATAAAGGAAAAACAGGAACAAGAGGTACCTGAACTGTAACTCCCAGAAGATAGTTCAGCAGTGTTTTCTAACCAAATTAGTTTTTGGCTGACGTATTTTTTTTTTTGGCTGCAAAACAAAATGTTTTTAAGCATTCCTTTTTAAATTATCTTCTCTCCTCCCCCACAGTATTTTCCAGAGAAAGCCACTTTTCATTTCTGCCGTATCCCACTAAACTTACGTAACTGACACTAGAACAGTGTGTTAGTCAGTACTCCCTTGTGGCCAGCCCTTGTCGAGGGGTTTCTGAGTCCACAAACATTTGCAGTGAAAGGACCTGAGTATTTGATCCTGGTTATTAGCCTAAGCACAAAGCAGCTTCTAAGCTCTGTCCTTGGAATTTGTCCCCTGAAGCACAGGGGACAGTGTTTTTTTGGGGACTGGCAAGGAGGGAGAGGACAAAAATGATGGCAAGCGGGACTGTGAAACCACATTAAAACCAGCTGGCTAACAGGTTCTCCAGCAAAAATTTCTTCTGTTTCCAGGGGCTCGATGAAGCCCTCAGAGTTGATGGCACGTATTCTGAATTAGGCTTTTCCTTCCTCCACCACCACTACTTTGATCCACGATTTTTTCTCCAGCTATCCTCCTCTTGATGACAAAGTGAGTCACCTGCTTTCCTCCATTGCCTTTGGGTGCTTTCCATCTCATTTTACATTTTCCCCATGTGTAAGAGGAACTCTGCTTTCCCCTGTGGGGGTTTTAGTTTGTCTGCAGTGTGAGCAGCTGACCAGAGTGACATGGAGGGCTATTATTTAGAGGGTCATATCCTGTCACGGTGTAAATCAGTGTAGATTACAGCAAAACTAAACTGTCTTGAATCACTTGATTTGATAACTCAGAGCCTGCGCCACTGCAAGATTTTTAAAAAGAAAGTCTGAATTACAGTGTCTGTAACCCAACATATCTACCTGATTGTCCTGCTATAAAATGATTAATTTAGGACCTACTAACAAAGTTGAGGTAAGGATTGTCAGAAGCCAAGCCACAGTCACTTTTCAGATTCAGCATGTCTTCTCTCACACAGGTTTTGATTGTAACACAGTCACTGGCTTTCTCCATCACCACTTTCTCTTCCTCTGTCACCTCAATACCATCTTTGAACCATGTGACTTCGGCCACTGGCTTTGCCTTGAAAGGCACCTTGGTGCTTGTTGTATGCTTAGTCTTCACAGTAACGCTGTGTGCAGCAAAAAGCTCGAGGACAGATTCTTCAATAACAGGAGAATCTGGAAAGAACAGAAGACATCTGAAAGCTGCAGCTGCAAATATAGCTTGACATCTTTCCTGTGTCTGCAAGTTCCCAGAAAAGGTGGTCCAAAGCTGGGCCCTTCATACACTCCTTCATGTTTTTAATATAAGAATCCTGTATTTTGTGAAAGTCTCCGGGGGCACTCATAATCTTCAGCGTGTTTTGATTCAGTTAATTTAGTTCTGTTTCTTGTACAGGGAACCGGCTGACCTCCTTTAGTTGTTCAGCTCAGCAGAAAAAGAGGGACCTCTGGGAAATAGCAAGCCCCAAAGCTCCTCACTTCCCTAGGGCCTGGAGATTTGATTCCAAGCAGTTTCTAAGTTTTGCAAGGCACAAGAAGAAGCCCTTTGTGCTGTTCTTCCCTAAGGCCACGCTGGGATATCTATGATCGTGATAAAGATAGTAGAATCAAAGTTAGGTACTGCTTTAAAGAAAACACTCCCTCATTTCTTAGAGTAATATGGGAAAACGATAAGGATGTCCTGCACACAATAAAGAAAAATAACCAGGTTCCTAAACATATGTGGTGTTTTTCCTTTTATTTTTGTCACACAATGTGCATGTTTCGAAATTACAATCTTCTGCTGAAAGTCATAGAAAGGCATTAAAAATATTTTTGAATGCAGGAAAATCAACCCTCCCTATACCAAAGCTTTGCTGTGGATGGGTTTTTACTGCAACACAGGTATGATAAATATTCGGTGCTGCAGCCACAGCATCCTTACTGCTGCGTTTGTCCTGCTGTTCGTGCAGCGGTATCTATCCGCCTTGCCTTGATTCAGCGGACAGAAAGAGACTTATTTCCATGCTGCAGACGAGTCTGAAAGTCCATCTGGCGCCATCTGGCTGCCAAGAGCTGAGTAATACGCATATTTATGTACTTCTATATATAATTTCAGAAAAGGTGTTTTTCTTGTTGCTCATGACAACAATGTTTGAAGTAAAGGCTCAGGCCAAAATTCTTGATTTATAAACACGGATACCTATGCTTAGTCACTTAAAATCAAGCAGTACGACTGTTCAATTTTCTCCCCTCGGGGAACAAAGCAGAAAGAAGAGGTTTTGCTCATGCACATAGATAAGCCTGTAAAATGGTACAGGCCCAGATAAGGAGACCTGGTGAAGCACTGATTCTGCAAGTGTTTGTGTACACCTGGTAAAGAGCAGTAAAGAGATGGGGTGGCTACCTCTAGTGGCAACTGTTGCTCCACTCTCTGCCCCCTTGGCTCTGAACGTGTACCTCCCTTCATGCTCCTCTCCCGTTCTGTCAATGATGAGTTTGTGGATGGCTCCCTGCTTCGCTACGCAGATCCTTTTCATGTCCGTAATCTGACAAGAAGATTGAGGCAGGAAACAACTCACATTGCAACAAACACCATCTCCAACCTTGTCCCTGAATCCTCTGATCAGTTTCCTGCTCTGAGACAACTAAGCGGTCAGGATTTCCAGCTCCTACTCCGGTAAAACGCTCTGTGATCTATGGACAAAACGAATTCAGTGTTATGTGGACAGAGTGATCTGTGCATCTGCATAGAGGAGCCACATGGCGTGTAAGGAAGGGTGTGCATTAACATGCAAAGGATACATTTACTGATTACTCTGAAAATCAGAGGCTGGGAGAGGGAGAAGGGTGGGTGGTGAGAAGCCAACCTTGTGGGAAAGAATGCGAATCTACAGCCTGAGAAAACGGGTTAGCAAATGTGAAAGCATCTTTACAGGAGACTGGGAAAGAAAATTTTGAAAAAGCCAAGATTCAAAGCCAAAACTTAGTAAAACTGAGGCTGTAGTAGACTGGGAAAGATTAGATCCATTCTTGTCTTATCTTGTCCATCTGTTTGTCCTTAGTCAAAAGCCCTTTATCAAAACCAGGCCAAGTCCCACAGTAGCTACTTAGAGAAAACTTCTCACTAGGGTTTTGCAGCCTTTCATTACACTGACAATACCATGGGCATTTTACCTATTTGCCATCATTAAGCCATATTCCTTCCACCTTCGTGTCGTTCAGGACAACACAATGCTCGGCAGGATCCCCAGTTAGAGCATGAATGTCACACACATACTCTTCATGGTTGCAAATGTCTCTGGAAGAAATCCCGGTGGAAGCATGTGAACAGAAAAACCGTGCAGAATGATTGTTGACTGAGCACTTCAAACACCAAGGAGGTATTTAATGGCAGGGAGATCTCATAACAAAATAGACCGGCCCTCAGGATGAAAGTGGTTTAGTGAATCAAACATCATGGGAAGAAAGGGGGATGGAGAAAGGCTGTTCCTAAGTAGTTTTTGCCCTTCTTTATGGGTGTTCGCTGGAGGGAATGTAGCTATAGGAACCCAAAAGCTGAAGCAGAACACAGCCTCTTGGCACTGCTCCAGACCCTCAGCTGGTCCAAAGGAGCTCTCAAACCCGCTGAACACTTCCTCTACTGCCTACACAGTATTTGTATCTGAAATACATCATCTGACACAGGAAACGCAGGACTATTAGGAAGAGACCAGTCTCACAGAGACACCTGAACTCTGCATGGTGAAAGATGAATCTGTAACTAAGGCAGCAGCCCGCAATTCCATTGTGCACAGGAGTCAGAGGCAGCTCAGCCACGGCTCTCCAGGTTACCTGTGCCACAAAAGTGGTTTCTGTCCCAGAGGAGTGGTCAGAGACGGCCCCTGCCCACACTGTACCTTCAGGCCATTCTGGCCGTGGCCCACAGAGGGCACTCGCATACCAGGCCTGGTACCCATCCTCCAGGAGCCAGGGCTTCCTTGCCCACCGCCAGCCACACTCAGCCCTGGCCACAGACTCCTCACCAGGCTGCACGCCTGGAAAGCCCAGGGCTGGGGATGCCATTGGGAAACTGCTCCCTTCTGGCCTGTTTTGGGAAAACAAAATGAGAAATACATGGCCAAAATGCAACTAACGGAGTGACCTCCACTCAAGTCCATACACCAGGACAGGGTTTGTGGGGCATCATCTGACACAGGAAACGCAGGACTGTTAGGAAGAGACCAGCCTCACAGAGACATCTGTCAGGGATGGGCACTAGGGTAGATCAATCTTCCACGTGAGAAAATCTGGTTGACCTCACAGCTGAGCTTCTTTTGGCCCCTGAAGTTTCCTTCATGCCATCCTACCAACTGAATATTCAGTTGTTCCTGCCTGTGAAGGATACACTAATATAATTTTATCCTCCTTCCAAGCAGTTCATTTTAAAATGGTCTTAAAATGCTGCACTTTTCATGGAAGGCACCTGGGCATAGTTCAAAGCTGGTCCACATCTAACAAAAGTCGTCTCAAATACTAACAGCTACTAAAATCCACATCCTAACTTTGAAATTCTTCTCCAGCCTATGCTGAGAGCATGAAGCTAAGATTTCCAACTTTTTTCCTGCTCTTAACAGCCTTGTGTCTTTCTATAAAGATCATAGACTGAAGTTTTCAGCATCAATAACGCTACTGCAAAATTAATTCACAAAACAAATGTGATATTAAATATTTACCAGCCTCATGTTGTGCTGCTGGTCCTCAGCAGGCTGCAGTCAAATGTCCCATGGGTCACTTTAAAGAATCCGGATAAGAATTCATTAGGACAACCTGATTAAAATAAAAAACATGGTATACTTTACTAGGCTGGTTTGTGACACGTGCAAGGACTTAAATGGAAGATTTACTGCTTTATGCTTCTACTGCTTTATACAGCAAAGGGAAGTCCTTAATTATTATCTGCATGCTACCAAGAGCGGGCACAGACTAACGGCTTATTCCATGTTAAACAATAAATAGACTGCAGAGCAGTGTTATCTCACATTAGTTTCCTAGCTGTTACAGCAAAGCAGCACTGCTCCTCTGCAGAGGTCACTGAAGAACAGTGTAAAGACCACTACTCCTCCTCCTCTTCCTCTCTTGAGCCATTCACACTTACCTTCCACAGCTACACTGGCACTGCTGTACTGCTCATTAGGGTCACTGTCTTGCGTAGCCTACGATGGCTGTGCAATCTCCTGAGTCACTCAGCTCAGCAGCATTAATGATAAGCACTGCTCTCTTCCCTTCATGCTTCATGATGTACTGAGGAGACCTCTCAATCACTCATCCATTCTACATCCCTTTCAGGGTGACATCTTCAGAAGTCAGCGCACGTTCCAGGCAGGCTTTTCCCTTCTTTTTCACTTGGGTGTTCTTGAGATTGCTGACGAACTGAATTGGAACCCCTGGGAAAGGGGAAGGGGTTGGCAAGAAAAAATGGCACATACCAGCAAGCACCTTATAAATAAAAACAGGTGGCTTTGCCTTTGCAGGACATAACATGGGCTCCTGCACAGGAGAGATTCCAGGCTTGGGACTTTACTTCCAGTGTGAAAATGAGGTCTTGATGCTCCTCTGCTTGCCTGTCCACAGACTAGCTTTATGAGACTGCGGCTTCCATTTTTTTCAGCCCAAGCTCTGGGGCTTTGTGTTTTAGCTTTACGGATTTTGCAGCTCAAACCCTGCTATCTTGCGTTTGATCCACCCACTGCCCAAAGATGATTACTTTGCAATACTTATGATCAATGAAGAGTGGAGTGTTCTGCACTAGATCTCTCCAGTCTCAACATTGAGTTCTTTAAAGTCACTAGACAGAACACCTTTAATTTTCATAGTGTGGGCCAATCCATCATCAGATGTGATGATTTCATACTTATCACCCCACTTCAACTCTTTCCCATTGACCTTTGAGGTGAAGTTTTGACAT
>NW_008825156.1:2820134-2826927 GCF_000699105.1 Pygoscelis adeliae | reverse complement strand
CCACTTCAACTGTTTCCCATTGAGCGTTAAGGTGAAGTTTTGCACTTTCTTTGGCAGGCAGATTTCAAACACTGCTGTCTGTCTTTCAGGCACTTTCAGTGGTTTCAGTTCTGTCAGGAGTTAGGGGCTCACCTGTTAAAATACCAAAAAGACAAATATTCATTCTGTTATGCTTAGTTCCCGATCTCAGTTTTCCTACACCAAATAGATAGACTTCAGTGAAGTCATTTGATTTCTTTCTTGAGTGGTAGCAGAAAGATCAATTCATTCCTTCAACTTCAGTGGAAATTAAGCTAACTACAGTTCATTAATGTTCAGTAAACGTTGCATGTAATCCTACAAAGCTGATTAACAACAGACACACTACTTTTCTGTTCAGTTCTTGTCTTAGCTCTGCTTTTTTTTCTCTCCTTTACTGTAGGTCATTGTAAAGTAAATGGCTTCACGCAACTGCAGATGACATCTAAAAGCATACCTGGAACCATCTGGCAAGCTGAAGGAGGACTGACATCTTCCTGCATTATCTGTCAAGAGTGCTGCAGTGCCTGGCACAGGATTACTATTTGGCTTAAGTAACGTAATCTACCACACTACCAAATAGCCTGTGCCCAAGCCCTGCTAAGGGCTTTATCAAAAAGATAAGTATTATACTTAAAGAATGGTACTTATGGCAAAGCTTATCTTTAAGAGATGGTCCTACTGCGATAAAAGGTAAGGCAGGTGGGCAGCATTACTTTTACTTAGCATTGATTTAAAGCAAGTTTGCTGTATATAATGTGGTTGGTTTTCTTTCAAACAGCAGGCACACATTTGGCTGGTTGTAGGAAGCATATGCAGATGAAAATATCATTGCCATTATGTCCAGGCCCATCCACTCACTCCCAAGTCCTCTAACATTGTTTGAGCAAAGTTCACTTCCACTAAAAGGACAGTGCCAAGGTGCATTTTGTCATTCCCATCTTTTCCACTAAAACAGGTCCAAATTCAGTAGTGACTCACACCCCTGCCGCACTGGCGTCAGTGGAGAATTTGGCTTATTATGTGTAATAACTATGCTTCAAACTGAAACCTGCTCTCATGAAAGGTGTTTTCACATGGGCATTCTGGTAATTGTGGGTTGGTTTATGGCTTGTACAATGTTAGATTTCTGTTTGAGCCTAAAAAGACCAGTGAATCATGAAAGTTGCAAAGACATATAAGAAAACAAAGTAGGTCACAGTTTGGCCTACCAATTTTGACCCTCGAATTTTTGTCTGCAGATGTTGACATTGTACACAGAACCTCATGTATCCAAGAACAAAGGTTACCTATCACTCTCAGCATAACAGAGCCACAAGAAGACTGTAGGTGCCTAGGTCTTTCCCATTCACATTGGTGATGCACAGGATATATTTCATACCCATATGCTTCATATCATTATTTTCTCAGGGAATACAGGGAACACAAAGGCTCTTCCTCATAATAAGCACAATGCTTGCACCTTTGAAAACACGTTCTTTTTGTGCAGCGGACACACTGCTCAGTTTAAGGCCAGCAGGGGATAGATTCTTTCATCCTGCTTCACCCCACTCTACCTGCAGCAAATCTGCCCTGCAAAGACTCTCCATTTTGTCTAACTTAAAAATTCTTCCAAGCCAAGTTAGTAACTGGTCTAGTCACTAGCCAAGGCAGATCTCTCGAGCTTAACTTGAGTCATGATCAAGGATACTGTGTAGATGGCATCGGTGTGGGTATTGGACACTACACACTTGTAGTTATCTGTATCATCTCAGGAGAAGCATTCAGTTTGGAAAGAAAAAAAACATAGAGAAAGCAATAAGCAAAAGCTCCACATAGGTTGGGGTGGTGAGAGGCAGATATGGCAAATGTATTAGTGAATTCCTCTTTTTATTTGTGTTTAAATCAGTATTTTTTTAATCATTAACAGAATTGACCTGTTGAAAATCCAGAATCTCTGAGGGCAGAAATTTTGAGGCCAAATTCAATGCTCCCTCCTCCCTAAAGACCCCTCACAATCTTCCCAACGCCCCAGAAATAGACAGAAGTCTTCCCACTGACAGTGATGTGTTTTGGATCAGATCCATTCTTCGCCTAAGGCAGCAAAATGAAGCCACATTTCTTCTCAGAGACATCCTTTTATTCTGGTGCTCTGCACTGAAAGTGAGTATCACCCCTGAACTGCGTAAGCAATACAGAGACCAAAGGAGGGTGAATGGAAGCTGTTGGACTTATACCCTGGAGTACTGTAGGAAAAGAAAGAGAGTTTGACTTGCCCTGGCTCGTAGACTTGTAAACAAAGGACTGCCTGAGAGAAGAGGTAAATTAGAGTGAACTAAGAATTAAGGAGAGAGGAGAGAAAGGGACAGAGCAAGGAAAGTAAGGAAAAGAACAGAAGAAGGGCAGAACTTTTGCAGCCATGGGACATTACAAATTAAACAGGGCTGAACTCGGACATATGTCTTGAATATTATGAATTATTAAGATTTAGCGTTGGTTTTGCCTGAACGGCACACAAGAGGCATTAGGGCCTCACTATGCTAAACACAAAACCAAGTAACAAAAATAACGGTTCCTGCTCTGATGCTCTTTTTCTGTTGATTGGAAACACTGCCCTATAAGCACACAACGGTATTTGAAAGTAGTAGTATTGCAGTAGGCCGACTGCAAAACGGGACATTTTTATTGCTGCTGAGGAACACTATAGTGCTTAAGCTTTTCTTTTTTACAGTTTTTCACTGTGGAAATAAAAAAAAGAATGAGCTAATGGCAAGAAAAAAAGGTGTGCTACCTTAGCACATACTTCTTAAAAATACCGTCAAAAACATTCTGGATCCTTCTTCTGTTGATACCCACTCTCTCTTTTCCATGTTGCATTAGACTTGGGTTTACTTTTAACTTTAGCTCAGAATATTGCTTTGTCTCCTAAAATTAAAAAAGAAACATGGGAATTAATGAATGAATGAGTGAAATGGAACAGGGGCCTGTTACCTACCTTCTCTGTTTGGGTTTATTTTAAATGCATGGTTTCTTTTCCTGTCTGCTTTATGGAGGAGATTAGATTAACCTTGCTTTACTTTACTTACTGTACTTATTACAACTTTACATCCATCACAGCTACCACCCTGGGAATGAAATTTTTTCAGTAGCAGTGCTCTGCACACTGACAGGAATGATTTGTGATTTTTCTGTGATATATTATAAAGACTCATATGATTTTTCTGTCACTTTAGACAGTCACAGATCTGTCACATGGGAGAAATTATACATGATGGAAAGGCTTATTTACTTATGCATTAAAGGTCACATTCTTCCAGCCCCAGCCAAATCATTCGATCATGAGTTCTGCATAAACAAGAACTGCTGTATTTAAATCGATATGGACAGGTTTCCAGCAGCTAAAATGAACAGCAGCTTTTCCACTGATTTTGACTGATCCACGACAAATCTCTAAAAATAGTGAGGATGGGCATAGGTAACTGCAGTTTGCACCCGTTTTTGTTTACCACTCTTCCAGCTGTAGAAGATGACAGACCATATTTACTTGCATGAGGTGGGTGAATATACCCAAGAACACCTGAAAATGCAGTCAGTTGTTGGCATGTACTAGGTAAAGAACTGTCTTTCACCAGAAATTGTTGTTACTCACCCTCAGGTGTTGCCAGCAGACAAGGTTTTTCCACAAATTCAGGAATGCTTTCTCCAGCAAGGATCTCCAAGGAGCATATCACCATGTTAAAAGACTCCAATAAGGCAGAAGACTTCCTAGAAACAACTTCTTCGGTTGGGCAAAAAATACATTAATCAAGCAGAACAGAGAGGTAGTATATGAAGGATTTATTTACCAGGCGTGGGAAAGGGTGGATACAGCAAGAAGCCCTGAAACATAAAGTTACACAGAGAATTGCCCCAGTCAGTTAAAACTCTTGGGAAAGGAAGGTTTGTGCAGCAGGAAGAGTGCTAGCTGTCCGTAGGAGACTGCTGATCAATTCCTTGCTTCCTTCCAGTCCTTCTGTGGGATTTTGGGCAAGTAATTTGCTCTTTCTGTACCTGTCTTGTCATCTACACAATGGGAAAATTGGGCTGCCTTGCTGCACAGGGGTGCTGCAAGGTGCTTTGATGTTAGATGTCATTCAAGAAAGGTATCAAAACCGGATGTATCAAAAGGCCCATTAGGACTTATTTTCTTCTGCACAAGCTGTACTAAGCTCCTGAGTGCTGCTCATGCCCTGTGTCTAGACAAATCCTCCTCCTTTAAACTGTTAATTTCAGGAGGCTCCAAAGAGCTGCTTTTTTCTATCAGAATGAACCCATTTAATTTGTTTTTATAAGAACTAGTTCTTCAGTTCAGGTAAAACTGTATTTTTTTTCCAGCCAGACTGACCAGTAAAGAGCTGGCCCTGAATACTTATTTCTAACAGCTCCATGCAAACACCTCACTGAAACTGAGATACTTTTCTGTGGTTAATAGCAAAAGGTCTGTTTTACACCAGGAAAATCAACAGAAACTCTACTACCAGCTTGGATTATTCCAGCTTATTCATTTAGACTATTTCACTGCACTTTTCCCTAATCAAGGACCTCCTCAGCTCTCCTAAGTATATCACATACAGTGGGATATGTGAATGCTACAAGGGCCTGTGTGCACCCTACTCTCAGTGGATGTGACTGGGGACCGTGTCATTGTTCTCACTGCAGTGTCAAGACAGAACCAGTAAGGAGGTTGCTTTAAGCCAAGATAATCAAAGCAAGACAAAATATTTCTAATCAAAGGCAATGGCTGATGCAGGGGCAATACCTATAGTCTTGCAATAGCAGGTGGACCACGCACTGGCCTTTGAGAAGAACAAAAATACTCACTTCCCCCTCAGCAGAAGGCAAACCCCACTGCACAGATGCAGCCCACCCTTTGTCAGCTTGGTGTGCATCATGTAGGGAGGCCATATGACCATACTACAGGAAAAAATTCTGTCACCATATAGCCTGTTTCCAGTGGGGACTCTGCTGCCTACAGCTATGCCAAGACTTGGTCCCAGTATGGAAGGCAGTTTGGGGAAAAGGGACTATTCAATTCTAGTCTTTGAGGGATAAGTACTAGTCATCTAGAAATTGTAGCTCCCTAGTTTTAAAAAGTGTTCCTTGGCAAGACAGATACAGTAAGGAATGGTAGTCTCTGACGCAGTTGCGTGCTGCTGAAGGATCTTGGGGCAGAAGGAAATCAATCCAAAACACAAGCCTTTCCAGGATTTGGGGGCACAAATGATAAAGCTGTAATTATGCACTGCAACCTAGAAGATACAGTCCACAGGGAAGACAATGTTAAGACCATATGACCTTGAGACTTTGCTTTGTTGCCAGCAGAAATTATAGCTATGCCAGAAGTGCTCTGTTTTGGGCATCCTCCCAAGGAGATCCTTTTCCTTATCAGAATATATATACCATGGTCTCCTTGCTTAGCTGGCCTTTGTCTCCAGCCTGCCTGTACAAGAGTCAAATGTTCTCTGACTCCTTATGCACAGAAGACAAGTGAAGAGTCTCTATCCTAGACTATGCATGTCCATATACCACCTAAAATTATACAGGGATATCATGCATCTCTACACCCTGTTATGTCTTTTCACTTCTGCTCAGAAATTTTCTCACAGAGACACAATTTTAAAGGTATTTCCTACAAACCAAGAAGCCAAGAGAAAGAGATCACTCTTGCTTTTGCCTGGTCTACCCAAAGGTGTTCTCCCCCCCTTACCACCCTCTCTCACTGTTCTGTTCTCACCCTTTCACTCTTGCATACCAATGGTCGTTGGTGACAGCAATGATTGGGGCTGGTTAGGAAGAGACGAGATGTTACTCTATAATCCCAAAAGCCCTAGAAAAGAGCATATTTTGCCCTCATTCATTATGGGGCAAAACCACATCAGTAGCACCAAGTGCTAAAATCAGAAGGCATATAGCATGTTGCTTTACTCACCTCCTCCACTGCACAACTCTGCATACCTTTGAATTTATTTGGATTTTCAAATCCTACAAAGCTCACAGTGACATGGTTTAAAGGCCAACCCACCATTTTAACAGTTCCTCATTTCACCTTACAAATGGAATTCCCTTTACTTATATTTCTTTTACCTGACCAAAATTTTCATCCTTGGCCACAGATTTTTCTGAACATGAAAATGTTACAGGTTTACGATCCAGTAGCTTGTGCCAGCTAAGGAGCAGAAATGGCTGGTAAGAAACAGATTTTTTTCTAAACTGCTGGGCTATTACCTTTTGTTATCCTTCAGTCAGGAGAGCAAGTACTCTGTTAGAAAAATTGCCCTTAGTAGTAAGCGATGAGCTTTGGGAAGCCTCGCCAAATTACAAGATTTCCTGTTTCTTGATGAGACCGGAACCGACTTCCAGCGCCCAAAAGGTTGACTTGAAAGATGTGACATTGTCTGTTACTCCCCATCACCACGACTCAACTTGTCCATACCTTGACTGTGGGCAAGAAAGAAAACAAAATGATAACGCAGACAACCCTCTGTGCTTAGGAGCACAGATACATGATGAATCAACCCATGGGTACTCTGAGAGATTAACTTCACTCATCACATACAGTGTGGCTATCACACTGTATTTACTATGGCTGCTATTAACAGAATCAGCGCACATTTACAAGGCAAACCAGATCTCAAGAAAAGACTTATCAGTACCACTGAAGTACACACAACAAAGACTTGGTGCAAGTGAATGGTAATTTTAGTTTCAGTTACAGAAGACAGAATTGGACAAGTTTGACTAATTCTTTTTATGGTAA
>NW_008825156.1:2810754-2820123 GCF_000699105.1 Pygoscelis adeliae | reverse complement strand
CCTACACCATACTTTTCACAGCTCTTTTACTCCTGGTTTTAAGCGTCTCAAGGAGTTATACTTCAGAGTGGTACTTCACAAGGTTACTTTCTTGGAAAGGGAAGGAAAGGAAAAACAAAGCAGATATGAGACTAAAGCTATTGATCTTACACAGCCAATTTCCACCCTGCCTGCCCGCAGCCACAGAATACAAAATAGTAGGACATTCTTGAGAATATATGTTTATTTTACCTTTTTTTTCCCAGCTGCTAAGGTCATGATCATTCCTATTAAAGAGACAGGAGCTTTCAACACCATTACTGACCCTTCTGTGTCCCTCAGCTCACATGAAGTCCTGTAGATTGTTGCATTCCTAGGAAGATGCCTGGGTCCCTTTACACTGGACAAATATGGCTTTGAGTAGTTCAAAATTTACATACATACTGGCCTCTTGTGGACTATGTTGTTAAATCCTTTACACTGACTTCAGCAGTTTCTCATTCTTGGAATAACAGGACATCCTGCTTTGGTGTTTAAGTTTGTCCTCAGTGCTCCTTTCACACCCCAGTGAAACAGCCAGGCTTTGGCTTTGTTCATTTTTAAGTTACACAGGCAGCAGCTTCCACCATTTCCAAGTCCAGCCAGTTCATTCAGTTACTCAAACAGGGATTAGGCTCTTTAGAAAATCAGTTCACAACTTAGATTACAGAAGTCATTCTTTAATCGGTTCTCTCCTACTCTGTAATAAGTCTGAGGTTCTGTCACCCTTCTTTGTATGAAGATGGACTTCATACCCAACAAGTAAGGTACTTCTCAAGAAGAGAATGAATTACAGATCTCAGCCTGTGTGTTTAGCTCTCTTTTACTTTACTAGTGTTAACAGCAGCAGTGCTGAAATAGTGCAGGTACAAGAGGCCATTTTGTGTATATGGGTCTATCCATTCTGAAGGACACAGACTACGTATCTTGCTTGCAACGAAGGCTGAACTAGTGGCAGTAAACTGCTTCTATTAACTGACCACATTTGACTTCTGTTTGGAACAGAGTGCTGTTATCTATGCTGTATTTATGTTAAATTCAAATGAAAAGGGAGTCTAGTGCAGAAGGCACCTGGGTTATGCTTTGCAAAACACTGGGACTCAGAAAACCAAAGAACATCAAAATCTAGCCAGCTTCCAGAGGCTGACAGGAATAATTCTAGGTGTAAACTATGGAAAAAGCAATAGCAACCCCCTCCCGGGAATATACCACCTTTCCTGATGATTTTAAGATGATTTCTGCTAGTCTAGGAGAGAAAGAGGAAGGTAAAAAATTTAACAAAAATCAAGAAAAAAACATGCAGAGGTTGAAACATTGTCAACTTTTCCAGTGAGCAAAAAATACCATATACAGACAGCAAAAATAAACACATGCTGCAGTTCACAGGCTAAAGAAGGATTCCAGCAAGACAGGGGCTCTGTGCTCCCTTCTAGAAGTTAATGTTCTTATTAACGCAGATGCATTTATCGAAACAGAAGTGCATGGAAATGGGATCAGTCATGCTGTAAAGTGGATAAGGTATTATTTATTGCTTGTCTAATAAATCTGTCAGGGAACCAACCTTCACTTACCTCTTCAATATTCTAATTCAGGAAAAAGAGCCCAACTTCAATACAGAGAAACCTGGTATCTGGGCTGGAAGTCACATTTTCCCCAACAAAAACAAAACACTGCCAACCCAACCCAATTCCTCCCACCTATCCAAACTGACTCAAAAACCAGGCAGTCCCTTTCCATGTTCATTTCACAGTGCTCATGAATCCTCCTTCATGCTTCTGTTCTTACACCAGCTACTGTGGCACATTGAGTGGGCGTGTACATATGCACACACATGCACGCACACTGCTGTGGGAGAAAACCAATGCATATGAATGAGAAGATCTTTCCGTTTGGATCATTAAGTCTGGCACACTGCCAGACATAGGCCTCAAAAAGGGGAGGAATGACTCTGAATGATCTCTTCATTATCCTGACCTTTGTGATGCTTGAGTGTTTGCTCTCAATATTCCTCACAACAGCCTAAAGACCAAGAAGACAACAGTGGATATAGTGAAAACGATCACACCTGGTTTTCCATCTCGTGAGACAAAAGGACTCAAAGGTAATTTACAAGAGGAGGTTTCTGTTGTTCTGTTGTGCCTTATTAGTTTTGACTTAGTTCCTGACAGTCTTCCTTGTGTCCACTTCAGAGGCAAACAAGCTAAGCGTGCAAAGGAGAAAGAGCAAAAGGATCTATATCTATGCAGGATTCTTTTCCTCTGATCCCTGGAGAGAAGTGTTGGCTTTGCCTTTTCAGAGGAAGGCAGACACCTTGCAGCTGCTACTGGGACTAAGGGAGTTTAAGGTCAGACGTGATAAGAAAACTTTGACTCGGGCAAATGCTACCATTTCCCAAAGGAGAAATGCCTTCAGTAAGATGCACAGTACTGCAGACTTCTCTGTCCCCAAAATTCTGAGATGGATTGAGATCAAAAGGTAGGCAGAAGAGGCTGAGCCCTCTGAAGAGTGTCTGGCAAGACAGGCTCTCTCCAAGGGAAGAGATGATCCCTGGAAAACACTGGCTATCAACATATTGGATTAAAACTAGTGCCATACAGGCAGTAAGAGATAAAGAAGCAATAGGGAACACAGAGGTTGAGTAGCATGGTCCAGTGGAGAGAAAGGGCCAGGAATTGCAGTACCCGAGTCCTTTGCCAGACTGTTTAAGCTTCATCTTCTTAAATGCTCTGAGCCATGTTGCCAGCTCTGGTGCCAACATAGCTTTTAATTCCGAGTAAATAATTTAGCCTTTCTCTGCATTCAGCTTTGCTGTCAACTGAATAAACCTGACACTGCTGCCCTGCTGGGGATTACATGGTGCACAAGCCTGGGCAGGTCTTCTGCACCGAAGTTAATCGTACCCCCTTCTGTGACTTTCACACCATGCCATGAGAATGTGGCATCTGTTGTATGCTAGTGCTGGAGCCTGATCTGTATCAGTACTCAGAGGAGAGTGGACTCTTCTCTTTCCTTGCATGTAATAGAAGGAATTCACCTCTTTGTGAATATGTGAAATTTGCTGTTAGACAATAGAAATCAATGCTTGTGTTGTCTAGAGCACGCAGTTCTTTGACTGCCTGTCCCTTACGCACAAAGCTGCAAATGCTGCTTTCATTCACATATTTCTTCTGTGCTTTTGAATGGACTAATTTTTTTTTTCTTGCAGGACTCCTGAGCTGCCCTACATTATCCTAAATTGATAATCACTCTCACAGACATCAGCAAATAGAAATCTACAGACTTGGCAGAAGAAACAAGGTTATCCCGAATGTATCTCAGAAAAAGTGTTTTTTCTCCCTAGCAAATGTATAAAGCATGTTTCATATCAAAAATAGAGACACACAGAGTTATGATTAACAAATTGTAAATTTACCATTTCCCTTTGTTTAAAGTTGCTCCCAGGGAAAGAACACATCAAAAATAATAGTGCAGGTCCACTTCTAAAACCTGCCAACTCACCAATCAACAGACATACACTTTCTAAGACCACCTGTGTGCAAGCTGCATGGCTCCTCCACTGCAGAGACAGCAGGGAAGTGACAGGAACCAAGGTCCTGTTTAGTGATCTCTTCAGTCTCAAGCCCTTTTGCAACTACAAATTCACAGGTTAAGGATAAGATTTTCCGAAGTAGACTAATTGTAGAGGAAACATCCAGAATTGTTAGCTACTTTTGAAAGTCTTGCAAGTAAATGTGACACTCTACTGTACATGACTGCTAGGTAGTTGACGTTTCAGAATAATTTGACCAAGTCATCTTTATCTTGATCCTTCAGAGAGTCAGACTTTACCTGGGGACAGCTCTTGCTCTTAAGTGCAATCTTAGTTTTTGTTTTTACATAACCCTGTGTATCTGCTGATCTCAGAGTACCTACAGAAGGACAGTGTGTCATTAGTCTGTTACCAAGACAGAAACATAAACAGGATAACACTGCTTAAGTGTGATGGTCAACGACCAAATGACCAGTGAACAAGCAAGGCACTGAGCTACGCTCTGCCCTGTTCACAAAATGTGAAAAAGCTCATGAAACAGAAGACATCACAGTTGGTTCTAAATAAAATAATCTAAAGTTTGTTATATGCTAACCTACCTGGAGAGAGGAATTTAGTTCTCTAGGAAACAACTGTGTTGTAGGTATTAATGCTGTAGTCTCTGGTACAAAGAGGCCTGGGCAGTGAGCTGGAGAGAGTGGATGAAGTGTGCTAGGAATTCTCTTTTTAAGAGTGTCCAGTAAAAAAAGAAGTCTAGTAAGACACATAGCTTAGCTTAGTTCCTATTGTCAGCTCAGTTTCAAACCTACTGATTACAGAAGCAGAAGCCCCACTCATCTCAAGTGCTTCTGCATGGCCAGAGCTCCTTTCTGCCAATCCTAAGCACTTCTTAAGACTACCTCTGCCATCAGAAGAGATCAGAACAGCTGATATAAGGTCCTTCAGACCTCAAATTCTATTAAAAAAAAAAAAAAAAGAGAGGAAAAAAAGAGACAAACATGTTAATTATGGTAAGGCCAAAGAGTAAGTAGGAGGATTATCTGTTAGACAAAATAATGCTTCAAGAGGCATTTGAATATTTTATCCTGACCAAGTGGCATGCTCTTGCCTGGTGTGAAATGGCAGCAGCGCAGCCCTCATAACCAGACTGTGCAACTAGGCTGACGTTTGCTTTATACTAGTGAATTGATGCAAAGCAGCCTGATTTTATCAGTGACCACTCTCTCAAGACATTCCACATATGTAGAATGGGAGTGGACAGCAGGCTAGATTTCCTTTATCAGTGTAAATTGTTCATTTCTACTCAAGTCAGAGGAGCACTGCCAACTGATACCTGCTAAGGATCTGCGCAAGGACCTCAAAGTCAGTATCTTAGAGCCCTTTATACCTTGTTTGCCATAAAGCAATTCTCTAGAAAGGCTCCTTGTACAGAAGGCAACTTATACATTGAACTTTGCTTCTATATGCACACTCCTATCAATCATCAACAAATATTCTTTAGCAGATGCACAGGCAGCTCATGACAGAATAAGTAATTTTATTCACTGAGTCAGTTTTGACACTGAAGGGCACTGAACAGCTGAAAACATCATATATAGGGAGTTCCACTTACAATGTTGTTCAGAACATCAGTGGTGCTTTTGTTATTTCTAAGGAGTACTTAGATGGAACAGTGTTACCCCTTCGAAAGAATCAGCAGCAATGGGGAGAATATAGCTAGCAAGGTTTACATAAAACTAACAGTCATGTTATGCTCAATAGCTTAAGTTTATTGCTCTATTTAATGACTACCACCAGTATTTCTAAAAAGAATGCCAGTTCTTCCTGCTAGCTTCTCGCTGAAGGAAATATTTTAAATACAGCAATAAAATCAAGTGGTTTAAAGATAACACATTTTGCCACACCTTCATGCAAACCCTGCTGACAGGATTTTTACAGGTTCATGGATACAGAATAAACACAACAGATGTGTACTGAAATACTGGGAAACTTTCCCCACAGTGATGAAGTTGTAGGCATAACATTTCAGGCCCTACATCCTGCACCTACTGACGTCAATGGCAAAACCTCAGTGGGAACAGGATCAGCCCTTATTGTTCTGAGAGCTGCTTTACCTTCTCCTGATTAGGAAGTGCAGTAAATTCTCAGAATCTCCTGCACTAATAAAAGCGGTGGGTTTTGGTTATTGTTACAAATAAAGAGAAGCAAAAATATTTTTAGTATATCATTACAGCTTCTATTCACAAAACACTCATCTTTCATGTTAAGGGTCCTGTGTACCTCCGTTTTTCTCGGCTCAATAAAGCATTTAAACACGTGCTTACCTCTAAGCGTTAAACACAAACTACAGTCTTCACAGCCTGACTGAGGTCTAAAAGGAAAAGCATGGGCAGCAGTTTGTATCATTGAAAAGCAAACACTGCTGCCCGGACTAGTGATTAGAATGGGGTAATGATTGTCTAAATTTGGTTTGAGGGCAAATTTATCAAAAAGCAGCCAACACGCTCAGACTCGGTTTTTTTAAAGCTGCCTACAGGATTTCCGTTAATTTTAATGAGTGCTGGGCACCCGGTCACCCTCAAAGCTTTGAAAACAAGTTTAAATTCATAGAATACAAGTGATTTTTTAATTACATTTTTAATAAAGATGAATTCAACTCACAAAATTCCTCACCTGATTTCAAACCTCAAATTTCAGGGGAAATTGTATTCAGATTGTGGTCTGACTACATAAAAAGAGAAACTTTGCAAAAATCAAATCTGGTTGCAGACTGAGATGCCAAAATATTGACAAAGAAAAGGTAAAGCGTGAAGAATTTATGTTCAGATTAACTTCTACTATTCAACTCAGATTCACCCAGCTGTCATGATACTGGGATACATTGCTGGTAAGAATTGGAGGTAAGAATTTGACTCACATCATTGAAATATTTTTTTCCCCTTAGTTCTGATAACACTGGTGGTGGACTGCTTTAGGAAAAATAAACAAGCAAACGTGATGTGTGAAACATCATTTCAATGTGAATCTACTTGAATCTTTCAACGCAGATGCTCAGAAGGTTTACGATATACACAGTATTCGGTAATTTTATATGTAAAAACAATCAGAAAGAGGCAAAAAGTTACTTTCAAGCTTAGACAACATACGGCACATTTCAGCATGACAATTCAAAAAGTTCCACACTCTATTTGGATATATTAGCAATGATTTTTTAAAAACAGCAAACTGAAGACAGTGGATTTTTTTGACTTTTTTTCTTGCTTTTGTAACAAATGAAGCTACTATTCTTATTTACAGTATAAATAAGCCTTTTTTGGTGAAGATTATGTCCTGTCACATATGTTTAAGACAAGGCGTACCTCAGCTCTTAAATGTCAATGCAAACAAGAGCATAAAAGCAATATCAAAGTAAAATAGTATATCTTTCCAGCTAAGACAGCCAGGTTACCATGTGTCTCTTATCAGATCTGAAATATATCTGAATGCAGTCAAAAGTTCTCTTGGTTTTAGCCTTTAGGAATATCATGACCACTTATTCTTCTGCTGCTCTAGAAAGCTGTTTTCCATACAAGCTCATGACATGATGGACAAATTGATACTGTTCACAAGTCTGGATCATTCCTCCCCTGAAAAGGAAAGAAAAAAGGGGAGGGAAACAGCAGCCTTTATTACATGCAAATAACATATGAGGAAATGGCATAGCTAACATGAAGCTGGTGTTACACACAAAAGGTCTCTTCCAAAGCTTCCTGAAATGAGTGAAAAGTGCCCACTGATTGCAACCAGCTCGCAGTCTGACCTCGAGCTCTATTTTGAAAGTCCCTGCTAACCAAGGAACAGAAGTTAGTCAGAACAGGAATGGGCTTTACCTCCATTTTTCTTGGTAGAGGCCCTCATCCAGTAAGGCAACACCATCATCATTTATATTCATACTACTGAAGCACCTATACTCCAAGCACCATTTTAAGCACCATGAAAAGAAACCCCCACCCCAAAGCTCTAGATGGATAGATGGGAGCAGGGGGAATAAAGAGGGGAAGTAGCTTATCCAAGATTTCACAGCTGCACTAGGGACTGAATTCAGGACTACAGAAGGCCGGGTGAGGCCAGCCCAGACAACTGATGTACCACACAGCTTTCCCATTCTGGAATGAGGGTTCTTTCCTCCGTGCCATCCCATGCTGTGCTTTTGGCAAGTTCACCAGGGAACAAGGGGAAGGCCAGCAGGATTTTGGAGCAGGATTTTTCCAGAGACAATGGACCTTTAACAAAAGACAACTCAGATTTGTAACTAAATTGACTGCTGTGCACACCTCAATCAGTAAAAGACTCCCAGCACATAAATCTGTTTTGGTTCAGCTTTTATTTCAGCTTTTGCTGCTCTCTTTAAAACTGCAAACCTGAAAGGAAATGCAAGCAGGAGCAGAAACAGTTTGCTTTTCCATGTATCAGCCTGTGTATTTCTGCAAGTAGCATATTAATCAACACGAGTACCACATTGGGAGACAGAAATGAACAAAAAGAACAAGGATAACGTTGTCCATTTTAAGTAGATTTTACTAACACTTAAAATTCTGCTAAGAGTACCTCAACAACAGTGATATGATCTCTTGATAACCCATTATGAAAATAATTAAACCCCATGGCTCAAATTCACAGAAGGTGTATGCCGAATTGTGCCAGCACTGGTGCTGGTGCACAAATTCCGGGAATGCAGTGCCAAAAGGAAGCTGAAAAGACAAGCAGCGTTGAGGAACACTGGAACCTGTGGGTGGCCAGCACCAACCAGACTGTGTCAGTCTGAGGAAGAGCATATGTGGTGCATTCCCTCAGAAACCTCCACCAGCGGACATTAATGAAAAGTTGCTTCCTCTGAGCCAAATAGATAGCAGACCGCTAGCAACCTCCGTGAGGACTGCCCTCTTCTATGGGGTCCAGCTTAACAATTGTGGGTCACACAGTAACCATACCAGTAAGAGGTAGATGAGTGGACAAGACAGCCTCCTCCTTCAGCCTCTTGCAGTTATTTTGTTAAGTGGCTGTTTGAAATAACAATGAGCAGGGAAGGACAGGGACCCATGCTTCAACCTCTCATCAATAAGCAAAGGTGGGAAACACACACTGCATTTCTAAAGAAACTATTTCCTAGCTGAGCATCTCCTCCCCATCTGCTCTACTTAATACAGGCTCACAGTTGATCTGTTTCTGAGTCCTTCTGTGCTGCACACAGTATTGAAATATATTTATGTCAGTTCATGACACATAAGGAACGTTAGTCATAGCTGGCAATTACTCCCCATGCAATTCCATTAACAGTGAGGTTGCACCCTGAAGTTGTAGCAACAGAAGCACTGGGGTGGCCATCAAGTTTCAGACCACAGGAGATGATTTTCCTTTTTATCTGGTTCCCTGCTATGTGGTGGCTTCCTCCCCTTCCCACACACATGCACACCATGACATGTGCTTGCTGTCCAGGCTTTGGCACAGAATAGAGAAATTATGTTTTCATCCCTATTTGCCACAGAAACCTTTCAAATCTGAGTTGCATTGTGGGAAAGGACAGCAAATGTCTCTCAGCACTGTGGGAAGGATTCAGGAATGATCACTTCCTCTCCTTAGTCATACTAGGTTATTTTAGGACCAACTGTTGACCACTGGTGCAAAGCCCAATGCACAGGATTTTTCTAAGGGATGTGTAAGGGAATGAAGGGAAAGAAACACTTGTCGCCTTCACCCCCACAGCAATTTCAAAGGTGGTTCTCAGGGCTAACGTCAACCTCTCTACTGCTGTGAAGCAGTGAGGGGCATTCTTTTACGTGTCT
>NW_008825156.1:2795546-2810668 GCF_000699105.1 Pygoscelis adeliae | reverse complement strand
TTTAGCCAGTAATCACCAGACAGGAGGAGGAGACAGAGAGGGTCTTCCTTTCTATAGCTGCTTGGACACTGTCTCATCCTCTCATGCTGCTTTTGAAGTCACATGGAGCTTTTGTGGGGGTTTAGTGGATGGCAGCATGACTTCCAAGAGACTCCGAGACCCATTTTTCACTCCTTGAAGAAACCATGCTCTGTATCAAGGACGGTGATTTGACTGCTTTCCATCTTGAGAATTTTCTCCCATGACATTTAAATGGCCTTTTCCTATCCCATCCCACCCCTGAGAGGTACATGGCAGCTACAGAGGTCCCTGCAGGCTTCCTTTTCCTCCATGGCATCCTTTAAGTGTGATTGTCCTTCTCCAGCCTCTGCAAATGGCTGCTAGTTCCCCTCTCCCTGCAAAGCTAGTATTTTTAATTGGCCTTCTGTATCAAGCACATTTGTAAGCAGGTGTCTTCAACCTGCACTTGTATGGCTATTTTCCTGTGTAACATTAGTCACAGAGACAAGATATTTCAGATCCAGCCAGGTATTTCACCGGGCCATGGATAATCAGCACTCACTACTCATATTCTGGTTTTCTTTTTCCTCAAGAAGCCTTTCCTTGTCTGGCCTGAAATCCACTGAAATAGCCAAACCTCCAAGCCCCTGCAGGTCCCTGTCTATCAGAGCCTCAGCAGGGCAGCAAGCATTTCATTTTCTGCCTCCCACTGAGCATAATTTCTCCTCTGAAATAAAGTTCAGCGTGGGGTTGAGGTTCTTTTTTTTCCTCAGAAAAATCTTTGGTATGTTTTTCGTGACATCTCTTCCCCCGACTACATTTATCATTATCATTAGAGAGAGCACTGAGACATGTTTTGATGGCACTTGAAACCAGTGGGAGAGGAAAAATAACATCTCTGGTACAAAATTCAAGTCTGTTTACTTCATAGTCAAACTCAAGGTGGTGTGTTAAGAAATGCTTAACTAGAAACCATCGAATTTCTGGAGATTTTCACAGCTCTTTTCATATGTCTGCAAACACTCCAGACTGTGCATACTCTCCCTCTCCCCACAAAGTCCCAAGCAGCCATGCCCTCCCAACTGTGCTCACAGCTCCAACTATGCAAGGCCAGTTTTCTTTACTCCTGGGAGCAAAGTGCTGATCTGTGGCTCTGAACTTAAGTACAGCAGACCTTTGAGCCTTTGCTTCTGTACGAACATGGCGCCAACTCTCAGCTGGTGAAAGGTCATCCCTTGCTGCACTGAGCTGTGCAGCTGCACAGCTGTGCAGATTTTGATGCCGGCTGTGAATCTAGCTCAGTTCTAGGGCTGTTCATTAAGGTTTACTGCTCATGTACTGCTCAAACAGGCAAACATTACAAGTCAGAACTGCTTAGAACAGGACAACTTCCTTCCAGGAATATTCTATCTTGGCCTTTGTTCCTCCCCTGTTCCCATTTGTTTCTCCTTAAGTAATTGGGAAAGATTACCTTTTTTTTTTCTTTCCTGGAAAGGAAACAGGCTTTCTTACCTGTCTAACCGTAACTGGCAGGCTGTCCGCAGTATGTCAACTATGCCCTCGCTCTTCAGCTGTTTACAACAGACACTAGTTGCAATAAAGCAGCCAGTCCTCCCGATGCCTGCACTAAGGAAAGGAAAAGCAGAGAGAGGCAGTGGAGATGTTAGAATGGCTTTGGAACTTTCTCATTAAATGAGTGTCATTAAACCAGCAATCAAACCCCATTATCCCTTTCCTCCCTCCAACCTTTGCCAGCTGGGTGCTTGCGAATATAAAGCCATAACTAGGAAAATGTGGGGATTAACGGCACGGACTCTGGCAGGCAGCAACCAAAGACCTTTATTGCTCTTTATCGGCGTTCTTTATAGCAAACAGAAGTGTTTCACGTGCTATCTGCAGCTTGCAGATTGGTTACAGCCTTGTCTTCACGCGCGTCTATGCTCTAGCGGATTGGCCGGTTCTTCCTGATCATGCAACATGCCTTCATGACCTTTGTCTTGTTTACTCCTTTTCAGCAGCTCATTACTTCCTCCTTTATCCTCTGCCCACGTGCCTTCTCATGCCTCAAGGGCACAAGGCTCGGTGGTTGTCCTCGAGCTGCCTATCCCCACAGGAAAAGATACTAACTTCAATAGGACAACACAATTAAGTGTGAGCCACTTGCAGCAAAAGGATGGACATTGCACATACAGTGCTAAAAATGGACTGTTGGGTACCGTTTGACCCGATATGTCATTGAACCATTGAAAATAAGCAGTTAAACAGTATTTCTTAGTTAGACTTGCTTTGAAGGCAACCTTTGCTTTGAGATTCTTAATCCTAATCGCTTCTTTGAAAGCTATTTTCATTCACAGGTACAGTAAAAGAAACCAACAAATCCCTTGCTTAAATAATTTGAGCTAACAACAACATGGTAAGTGTGATGCCATTTGCTGAAGTTTGGGGGATGATCTTACTCACTAAGAACTCACTTCAGTTTTCAAATAATTGTGATGGAGGTACCTACCTGACTTAAAATTTTTGTCCCTGAAACTCTTTGTATCTCATGCCCTGACTCTGTTTTCTTTACTGTATCTAGTTTGTTCATCAATACTTCAAATATTTCAGGGTTTCAGAGGACTCTTTGCTGTGGATGTACATCAATGGTTTAAAAAAAAAAAAAAAAAGCCCTTTGTCTTCCAATTTATGCCATAACCAAACAGGCTACAGTACACAGCGCTTGTATACTGTTTCCTGTCCATAGACCTCAGAGTGTTTTGCAAATGGAGCGAACAACACCCATTTTTAGATGGGTGCAACACCCATTTTTAGATGTAAAGCAAACAGCACTGAGACAGCACTTGTCCCAGAACAAGCTGCAGGTGTCTCAGTGGCTGAGACAAAGTCATAATCCTTCCAAGACTGCCCAAGAGTGGTGCATTATCCACAGGACCTTAACAGGACTGCTAGTCTGCCTTTAACATGACACTGATTTTAAGAATGGGGCCACGACAATGATCAGGGGGATGGAACACCTCTCCTATGAGGACAGGCTGAGAGAGTTGGGGTTGTTTAGCCTGGAGAAGAGAAGGCTCCGGGGAGACCTTATTGCAGCCTATCAGTACTTAAAGGGGGCTTATAAGAAAGATGGGGACAGACTTTTTAGCAGGGCCTGTTGCAATAGGACAAGGGGTAGTGGTTTTAAACTAAGAGGGTAGATATAGACTAGATATAAGGAAGAAATGTTTTACGCTGAGGGTGGTGAAACACTTGAAGAGGTTGCCCAGAGAGGTGGCAGATGCCTCACCCCTGGAAACATTCAAGGTCAGGCTGGACAGGGCTCTGAGCAACATGATCTAGTTGAAGATGTCCCTGCTCATTGCAGGGGGGGTTGGACTAGATGACCTTTAAAGGTCCCTTTCCAACCCAAACTATTCTATGATTCTAATAGCTTCATTATTAGGTTTGTATCTATTTTTTCTTAAAGGTGCATTATTTTACATCACTGAAGGACAAAACCACAGTGATTATGTTCTACCGAGGATCTCCTACAAAGGCCAAAGGAGCTACAGTACTCAGTGTAACACAGGCCTTGGCTAACGGCTTGCTGCATATACCACTCTCAAATAGAAGCAATATATTAAATTCCTTCTTCAGATAAAATGACTGCAACTAAGAATAATCTGAAAGAGCTCTGGTCCACAGTTATCACAAAATACTTCATAATCCTATCACCACGTCTCTTAGTAGTTATTTCAAGTAAAAATATCCCATTTCCCCCAAAATTATTACTGTGTCATGGGGATGACACCATACAAGAGGACAAAACAAGTATGCAAAGCAAGAGTGACATGGTGACCAGAATCTTTACCTCCAGCAAATACATAATACTTCAAGGAGCTCTTAGAGAGTCACAGATTTCCAAGGGCAAAGGGGACCTTTTTACAAACCATTTGTTATTTTTCTCTGAACGATCCCCAATTTGTCAAAATCTGTTTTAAAACACAGGCAGAAAAACTGGATGTGTGGCATCATACGAACATTTTACCAGCGATTACTCTGTATTAGCTTATAGGTGGATCTTTGATGACACTGGGCTACCAACCATTCATGCCAAGAGTCTCTTTAAAAACATTCCCATTGTATGAAATACCCCATTTACTATGGTTTCTGGATAGCAACCATCTGCCATTTCCTAGAAAATGTTATGCGAAACTAGGTAAAATTCCTTACAAAAATCCCAAAGATCAATTTGGAACAATGTATTTTATTGAAATTATGGAAGATTACCCTGGCAAGATTACTGCATCGCTTATCAGACTTTCTGCTATTTACCTGGAATAATTGTTTTGAGAACTGACTTGCAGTTTTCCAGTAATCACATTTAACCTTTCTAAACACTGGCAAAACAGGACTTGCTTTTAGACCTCTGGAACTTCTCAAATTTTCCAAGAACTAGAACTCAGCTATACTAAACTTTAATGGTTTAGAGACTGTGGACCATTTTTTTAAAACACTCTTGGGTGAAAATCATCCAGTATAGCTGATTTAATAATGGTTAGTAGTTGTTGCTTATCACATTCCCTAGTTAGACATTCATCATGTCTACAAGTGATAAGTACATCATCTTACTTCTTTCTGAAGACAGAAGAGAAGTATCTATCTTCATTTATTTTTTCTGCTCTGTGATTGATAATTACAATTTTCTCATCAGGCTTCAAACCACTGTAAAGATTTTGCTTCTTCCATATAAGTTTTCATCTTTGCCAGTGGCTTTTCATGGATATTTCAGTTTTACTATCAATTGCATACATTTCCTGTCTGTTGAATAGTACTTGCTGCAATCAGCTTTGCCACCGTTTCATTTGTTTTATGTATTACACTTAAATTATTGTCTTTGGCCTAATGAGGATTTTTTTAAATCGAAGAAGGAATCTATAAAACAGGGGGTTTTGAGGCTTAAAGTTGAATGTTCTCATTTTTCTGCTTGCATGTGTCTCCTACTTAATTTCACTCACAGTATGTTAATCTTTGGTAACCTGGCCCTTTTAAGATCATTAAAGGCATATATTACTGGTAAGGCAAATAAAATGAGACTGTTCTTACTTGTAACTGTGCCACCACCAGCTTCTGTGTTCAGCTCAGCCTGTATCTGAATGCAACACTTGGTAACGGAAAATTACTGTCATTAAATTTTAGAAGTTCCAAGCATATTTCAGAAGCAGTTGGGCAAGATCTCCCTCATGTCTAAATGATGGCCAATATGACAGTATCTGCACTATGCCACTGTATGCAAAGAAGCCCTTAGAAGTCAGATACAACATTTATTTACCTGCAGTGAACAATCACTGGGGCATTCTTCTCTTCTGCACTCTGCATTGCCTCTTCCACTTCCAGTACTAGCTGTAACAGAGGGGGGGCTTGATCTGGTGTCTTCTGGTCTGGCCAAGACGTGTACCAGTAATGTTTCAGGTTTCTGACTTCTTCTCCTTTCTGCAATCCGGTAAAGACAAACATCACAAAGTTTTAAAAGAACTTCTGGTTGTAAATTGATATTGAAAGGGCCTTCCCTTTAAGAATGAGATGAGTAAATCAATGCTAAATGGAACAGGAGATCCAAATGGCAAGCCACACAGCACAGAAATCTGGATTTCAAATATCACGTCTGCAAGTCAGTAAACTGCCTTAAAAAAAAATACACACCCCACCCCCCCCCCCAAGTATGCTGCTCTTTTAGTGCCAAGAGCTGCGTGCAAAACACTCCAGGCAGTCTGTTCCCTCTTGACAGATTCATTCAGCAAAGCCAGAGCTATGCTTGTGACATAATTGCTTTCATAATGTATTTGACAGACAGAGAGCCAGGAGCCGTATCTTTGTCTCTGATAGCTAGATAGATAGATGAGGGAGAGAGATGGGAGCTTATTTTTCTATCTCTTCTGACAGACAGACTCATATCAGTTTCCTGTCAATTCTACTCTTCTCTTAGAGGTGGTGAGAAATTCAGAGACACTACGGAAGGTGGGAATTGTATCTAGCTGCAGTCCAGGGCTTTTTGAGACACACAAATTCCAATTCTCTCTATGTCTCAGCATGGCTACGAATATAGCAAATGTGCTGTTACCTTTTCTGAGTGCCAAGTAGCACTGCGTGCTTCTGATTTTGTGTGTTCAAAGTGACATCCTTCTGCCTGATTTCTAAAGGTGCCAAATAGGGAACCTTTCAGCCATTACATAAGCCAGCTGGCATAGGGCTAAGCAAATGTCTTCAAAAGGTCCAGGAACAGAAGTGTTAGCTTCCACAACCTTCCCTTCAACACATGGCTGGCTGAGTTTAAGAGGGGAGGAAAAAGAGAACAAATTTGTCTCTTTCTAAAGAACCAGGCACAAAAATCTGGAAATAGTTTCTGTCATCTATACTCCTAAGTCCTTATGACTGTCAGTCTCTGGATGTTAAGAGTGCTCTGTGGTTGTGCCACTTTCCATCCTTCTCTTTGGTTGACAAAGCTTTTGCATAGCTTCACAGTGAACTAGATGGGAGAAGTGATCTAGTTAAATCTTTTTTCTTTCTCATGCTGGATTAATTTTCAGATGGATTGATCAGTTTCCCCCTTTGGCTTACCACACAGTCACAGAAACGCTTGTCTGGGCACATGGGAGATGGCACAAGGGTAGGAACAAGAGAGCTGGACAAAGGGAGGCTAGACTCTATTTACTTGCTGTTCCAGCTTAGGAACGTAGGAACCTTAAAGGTATATTTAGCTCAGTTTAGGAAAAGAGAGTCTTACTATCATAGCACAGAGCCTGGCTTTACGTTATTTACCCTAGTGAGAAGATATTCTGGTTAAGAGAACATAACTACAGTTGTCATGAATAGTACTTGAGCTCACTACCGTAAATGCGATCAAATTTCAACACTGCTCTGAAACACGAACATACACAGTTGCTTTTGAATGTGTGACTATGTGTGAGCCACAGAAGTTGTGAAGACTGGATTCTTAAGTGGGCTGTTAAAAATTATAATAAAAATGTTGTCAATAACACTGAGAGAAAAGTAGAAGGTAAAAGTCATCTGAAGAAAAACATGAATCACTACATAAAGTCACTCATTTGACAGAAACAGAAAAGAGCCGAAGTTCTACTGATGAACTCTGGATGTCTTTAGTTTTGTCTACGCTGTTACCAGTTTTATGCTTCTGCTTAGAGAACCCCAACTTCTGTGGTTCTGTATATTTCTGCTTTGACTTTAGCAAAATACTCTCTATTGGTGCTTCCTTGAGACTGAGAAGACTTGGGAACACCTAGGAGGAAGCAAGATTTAATTGATGGTTTGAAGTCTACCATCACGTACGCTGTAGCTGAGGCTGAAATCATCAATCAGTGGCTAGACACTGGCAGGTTCCTTTGAGAAAGGAAAACAAGCCTTGCCCTATTGCCTGAGCATTTTCTAAATTCCTAAAGCTTGCCAAATCCAGTCCTCTATTCTGAGTATGACAGTCCACGCTGTAACACATGCAGTAATCATATATTGCTGGTGGTGGTATCATATATTTCTGAGTGCTCCTGTTTAAGGGAAAACAGGAGTCCATTCATGACTTCTCTAGTTTTCACTACCAAGTCATTTAACGTATGTATGGTCCGGAGCCGCTACTCCACTATTGCTATTAAATGACAAATGTACAGCACTAGGCAATGGTAACCTAACAAATGGAATCTTTATTTCAGCTCTAGAACTCAGCAGTTCACCTCCTGACATTTGGGGGTGGGAGGAAAGAGACACTGCCCCGCTAGTACTGAAAACAAAAGCACTGTTTAACTGAAAAACAAACTGGGATGAGCTTAAAGAAAATAATCAAAATGATCAGATCATTTGAATAGGAAAGGAACTACATCCTTAGAGATGTTTATGTCCAATAAAGGCTTTTGTATCATTTGTGATAGAAAAGCACTTGTCTTTCTTGGCTATGATTAGGAAAAATGTGTGGTATCTATACTTCTTTCCTTATGACTTTGCTGTACTCTGCTATCCTAGCTATTCTTTTTTTCTTTCTGTTAGTGCCTGAACATACTGGATATGCCAGCCCTGACAAATAATCTGTCTTTCAGTTTGCTGGTGGTGGTTTCCCCCCGTCCCTTTTTGTTATATATACACAGAAAAGATATATTCATATCTGACTCCAAATTCTGAAGCTCCTTCTCTAACACAGGGAGCTTCACCTAAGGAAGAACTGAGCAGGGACAAGAGAATTTGGGAAAACACTGATTGCTATTAAATGACGGAAAACATTCTGCAGGGATGAGTGTTAGCTTGAAAGGTACTTGTGAGATGGGAACATGGCTTATTACGTTTGAATTGTTGTATACAAGCTCTTCAGGATTGTTTCTTTGTTTTGCGCAACACCTGTTAAAGTGAGACTGTCTTTTGGATATGCTACTGCAATATCAATATTAAAAGCCACTCCCTTGCAATTCTCAACTGAAAATGGAACTGGCTGTTAACCTTCCTGAGAAGAATTTGAATGATCCTTCCCCAGGGAGAGAATCAAATTTCCTTCCAGAAATATAGAGGGAAAGTGGGTTTTTGTTGGGGGGGAGGCAGAGAAGAACATTTTAACCTAGATCTCTAAAGTTAATGTCAAGCTGGAAAAAAAACCTGCAGTATTCACTAATATTAAAATGTTGTATTTAACAATTTAAAACAATTATGAAAAACTCTTCTGGCAGACAGTGTAGTTTTTTTATTGAGGAAATTTTGTTTTGTCACCATAACTAAAAAGTGACTGGTTCTGTTAGATACCAGCATTCCAGCAGAATTAATCTGTGTATTATTCTTGCTGCTGCACTGTAGTGTTTTGGATAAATTGTATTTAAGACCTTTGCAAGTCTGCAACATATTTGTAAATATTCTTTACTTCCCACTTGTCAGGGAGCGTGATTTTCTCCTTGCTGCCTTTGCCAAAAGCATGAGTGACAGACTTTCCACGCTCTCAATCCAGACATGGGATTTCATACGCTGGCTTTCTGCCTATTAGCATATGGCTGAAGAGACTTGAAACTGGCTAGATAAAAGGAGAGTTTTTTCAGCTTGGAAAGAAATTGTGGTGTTATACTGAGGTCAGGGGTAGATCTGGTAGATGAAACATGTATAAAGTTTATGTAAATAGACTGTTCTTATTAAAACACGTAGCTTGAGATTCTAGAACCTAGCAATGAAAACAGTTGTAAAATAGGACTCTGGTACTTTAGACTAAGTAGCATCTACGTACTTAAAAAGTTAAACCTGTGTTTAAACTCTCCATCCACAAGATGATAGAATGGTTACTGGTATGTAAAACTACATATACAGTTAGTTGGAAAGATACTAATGTTTAGAAATGTAAGCATGGAGAATGCTGTGGTGAAAGTGTTTTTAAAGGTCATCAACACCTTCAGTGTCTTGGAGTGGAATGATCCCTTAAAGCATCTTCAAAGTCAAGTCAGCCAAATTGCTCAAAGAATAAATTAGCGTGGTACCTATTAAAAGGGGTTCAGCCATGGTGAACAGAAGCGGTGCTACCACACCACTGACAAGTGCCAAGCAGACCAGTAGTCCCACTGCTAAGAGAAACTGAAAACAGGTTAAGCAAAATTAAAAAGCCTTTTCCTCAGTTCTCAGCTCCCCCACTTCTTGTTAGTAGCACAAGTCATCTTGGGTATAAACAGCTGGTGGGTATCCAGCAGTCTGACAGCATCCTAATAATGATCATAAAAAGACAAGAAGCACAACCTAAATATTTCTTAGGGGTCTTCCCATACTACAAAATATGTAAGATGCCATACAGGTAAAAGTCCCCTGTTAGTAATCAGTAACCCTTTGCCTAAGTCCATGGCCCAAAGAATAAACAAGCCTTTGAATTCTACAGAACATCATCACAGAATTTAGCGGGTTATTCCACAAGTGCCGTCCGTCTGACTTGCAAAGGCTGGTAAGAAGCTATCCATGAGCTAACATGTCACTCTAAATGACCAGTCAACACAGAAGACGTGGGCACAGAATGAGTCACTGTTTGTTTTCCACTGAGTGAACCCTGTACTACTACAATTGGCCTGGTAGCTTTCAGATTGTACATATGCAGTATAAATCTCTGACTGCTTATTTTACTGTAATTTTTGTATGTTGGCGAACTGGGCAAAGCTATAATGACTTCAGTAATGAAAATTGATATTTGTACAGCAGTACACTGTGCAGAAGATTTCTACACAACTCTCCATGAGCATCTCCATTTAAGGGTTAAGACAGCTAAATTACTGTAAATACATTGGAATGATTTACCTTTAGGGTGATGAGCCTTAAACGGTAATCGTCTGCTTGTATGACTCGGTTAACTGTGATTTCTATTCCTTCATAGGTGACCTGTTCCTCTGGCCAATATTCTGTGCATTTCTGTGTGCAATATAAAATAAATCTAGTTAAGCAGATATCAAGGGAGGTTCATTTTTACTCCTCTGAAATTGGATATAGCACATGCACAGATGAATATGAATGAACGTTGTTTCTATAATAAGTACAAGTTTTCATTTTCTAAACAGGGACCACATTTCAGGTGATTTTTGCTGCATAATAGCCTGATTGCATGATTAAAAATGCACAGATCAAGTAATGACTAACCAATGCTTTTAAATAGACACATCCTTATTTATCTTTATGTAACTCATGTGCATTTTGAAGGTTCATTAGAAACGCCACTGGCCATGTGCCTGTGTTTTTAGATTAATCCTCTTCTTAAGATAATAATGATTAGTATCATATACACTAGTTAACAATATTTCTGTGGTGTGTATGCACTGATATGGAAACACAAAATACATCTTTTCTATCTTTTATATTCAGAGAGCATTGATCCTTTATAAGATGATCATTTGCATAGGTTTTTGTACAAAAGAACATGACTGGGGATGTCTGGGAATTAGATTATGTACCAAAATCCACTTTAAATGGACAAAAAAAAAAAAAAGGAGAATCTTTCAAAGCTAAGGAATAAAAAGAAGCAATAGCTGTGAGAGCTATTAGACTACTACAATTGATTTTGCCAAAAAACAGTCAGAGATGCAGCCAGCACAACCTGACAATTAGAGAAGGGGAAACTATAGCCCATTTGCAAATCTACATTGTGGTATTGATACACTAGACACGAGTAGGTGAGAATTTGTAAGCACTCCTATCCTGGAAGGAGGACTGAAAAAGACTGTTTTTTTGGTATGCGGTTTCTCTTTAATCAATACGCAAAGGAAGAGACAAGCACTTGAACATGGCATTTTGAAGGTTCATTAGAAACGCCACTGGCCATGTGCCTGTGTTTTTAGATTAATCCTCTTCTTAAGATAATAATGATTAGTATCATATACACTAGTTAACAATATTTCTGTGGTGTGTATGCACTGATATGGAAACACAAAATACATCTTTTCTATCTTTTATATTCAGAGAGCATTGATCCTTTATAAGATGATCATTTGCATAGGTTTTTGTACAAAAGAACATGACTGGGGATGTCTGGGAATTAGATTATGTACCAAAATCCACTTTAAATGGACAAAAAAAAAAAAAAGGAGAATCTTTCAAAGCTAAGGAACTAAAAGGAAGCAATAGCTGTGAGAGCTATTAGACTACTACAATTGATTTTGCCAAAAAACAGTCAGAGATGCAGCCAGCACAACCTGACAATTAGAGAAGGGGAAACTATAGCCCATTTGCAAATCTACATTGTGGTATTGATACACTAGACACGAGTAGGTGAGAATTTGTAAGCACTCCTATCCTGGAAGGAGGACTGAAAAAGACTGTTTTTTTGGTATGCGGTTTCTCTTTAATCAATACGCAAAGGAAGAGACAAGCACTTGAACATGGTGCAGGAACTAGTTCATGGACAAAGAATGACATGAACAAGGCAGGGTCTGAGAAAAAGGCTCCCTTGTGATAATGGAAGAAGCAATCTCATTATCACAGGAGAACACAAATCTGCTATTGGACAAACCCAGTTAAAGATGATGCTTGTAAGCTTCCTCTTTTACATAGCTGTACACAGTCTTGAAGGAAGTAAGTTAAATCGTTTTGCTCTCCCTCACCAAAAATAATTTCACTTCAGGAGAAAGACTAACAACGGAAAAGTATCTTGCAAAGTTACTGAGTCAAAATTTTTGTGTGGGAGAATCATTGTTGTTCCATCTGCATAGTGCATCAGTTAATAACCCACTGGGAATGTGGCCCACTGTGTCTCTGTAAAATTATTTACGCAGATTGCATTTTTAATTCCTCTCCTCTTAAACTGCAGAATCCATTGTAAAAATTGTCAAGAGCGCTAGCAGCTATCAATAGCACAGACGTTGCTCTGCTTAAAGGAGTGGAGTAAGATTGCCCACTCATTCTGTGGGCTGTCTGTCAGTTCAGATTAGATGTGACAGAGGGCTGAGATACAGAGCTTTTAATACTCACATTAGCAAAGTCATTGCACTGAAGAGGAACACAAAGCCTCTGTTATTAGCATCATTGCCAAACAAAGGTTTTGGTTTTGAATCTGCGTACTTCTGAGTCCTGTTATTCATGTATTAATATATGTGTTATGAAAGAAAGGGAATGAATGTAGGAGACATTTACATGAAAGGACTTACCCTATATTTATGGCTGAGATTCCTGACACCATTTAATTTTTGACGCAAAAGGTATCAGAAAAGACTCAGCAGCTCTGTTATGATATATAGGCTGTAGCAAGCTCCAGTTAGTTATATAGTGCATCAGCACTGCAGTGCACTGCTTCCCAGGACTGATATGATGGGTGAAATAGTTGGTCAGTGTGGATAAGAGGAAATTCAGATGTAAAGGTTATTTTACACTCCTGTTATACAATCTTGCTACGAAAACTATAGTGGAAGAACTTATCACCAGATATGTCATTCAGGACCAATATTTCCTCTGCATCATCTTCTTTAAACCCCAAAGTCCTTAAATGATTCTGGTACAGTATGTCATGACATTTTAACATCTTATTTGCCATAAACTAGCAACTCTGATCAACAAGCAAGTTACTACTTCAGTGCTGCCTCTCAGATAGAGGCAGATATGAGTTTAAAATGTTAGTGCAAACAAAACATTTAGATCAGCAACATACCATACTTTGCATCAGCAATGCCTTGACAGTATGCGTCCAATCAGCTGGCTGTATTAACTGACCATTTTTAACTTGCAAAGCATGACAATTCTGTGTCTGTCTTGTTCATGTCTTTTTTCACTAAAATCCAAGGTTAAATTTATTTACTTCACAACTGGGGAAAGCTAAAGGTTTGTGCACATGTATAATTACGGGCACTAAGCTTCCAGCTAGTAGTTAAGCCATTATAACTCTGTGTGTATGACGGAGGTATGCCCATATTCTTGGGCTTCTAAGTGTCTAAAGCCTCTTTGCCAAAGGAAATTCTCTCACCTAAATTACTAATGGGTTCTCAGGGACAAGCTTTGACAAATACTACTGCTGCTGCAGCTTAAGAAACACCATTTGGATCTCTCCACTACACCTTGCTGCCAGTGGTGAGGTGGGATGCAGAGCCCAGCACATGCCCAGACCACTTTCTCACATCTTACACTGCCAATAAAGGCAGACCTAAGCCCAGCAACCTGTCTGTGAACTGAAGCCCAGGCACATGGTTCTTGCAAGTCTGCTATGGGGCAAATATTTTAGCAGGTAAGTAATGAATAGCTGGAGGGCAGCAGTAATTTAAACTGCAAACAAAAATCACATTAGGTGGATTAGCAGAAACACCATGACAATTTAATTTCTGGAAGTAGGTGCTGAACAGAAAATTTCAGCATCTTAATTTCAATATTTCAAAAGCATTTCCTAGACGCATTCAGGAAAAGGTCCTCCATATCCAAGTCAGCTCTAGTTGTTGATTATTATAACTAGCATCTTTCATAAGTCAGGGACAGCCTCAGTGAAATGTGGATATAGACACTGAATCATAATAAATGCAAGATAAACCAGCACCAACTCTGTTGATTAAAGATATTCAACCTTAGTAGTTATGGGGTACTGTTGTTTTTGATTCCTTTAGAGAGAACTTTAAAGAGTGTCTGCAAATAGAGCTGGGTTTGGAGAGGTTTCAGGTCAGCTGGGAGAGGAAAAAAGGCCAAACCAGCAGTAGGCTAAGTCAGACAGCAAAACAAAACTTACAGTAAACTGAACTGAAAGAGAAGCCCACATCTTCTCTGAGCCTGAAGAATTTAATGCTGGCTCTGATTGCCTAGGCCACTGAACCAACTTCTGTTTGCTGGCTTAGCATCTATGCCGAAAATATCAGCTAGAGTACAGATAAAAATATAGACTATATGTAACACCATTACCTCATTCATCTCTTCTATATTGGTAATCATGACAATGATGGGAGAATGCTCCTGCCACACCATTCTCCAGAAATCACTGACAGTATTAACTATCGGTCCCTGAGTAGCAATATATACCTTTTCCTCTCCTCCATAGCCCTGCCAACGAAACAACAAGAGATCAGTTTTAACAGGGATGACCACCACAACCTTGAAGGTTCAGTCTTTAAAACAGAGAGCTACCACTGGTTGGAATGGTGACTCCACGGCATCAGTTCTTACCCTCTCTTATCTCTCTCCTGCACAGGTGTACATAGAGCAAAGGCACAATATGGACTCACATAATTCCAGCAATGAGTGTCCAACAGCCTTGAGGTGACTCTGGCTAGGTCAAGAGCCTTATTCAGGCTTATTATCCAGTGCCTTGGTCAGGCCAGCTGACAAGCAATTTGCATCAAGAAGTGCGGAAGTGTGTTTTTGTCTGGTCTGAACCTGTACAGTTGCACTTTGAGATTTGGTTTTCAGTTAATATAAGCAGGAGAGAAGAGCAATCAGTTCAGCTAGGATGCCTTTAAAAGCCAGTGGATGTTGCAATTCTGTTTACATTAACAGTGGCTGATAGAGGCTAGGCAGACACATTGGACTATTGAGCTCTTACCCTGATGTAGTTAGCATTGATGTAAGAACTAAGGGGGTCGTCCTCATCAGCTGAGGTAAGGCACACTCTGCTGTGAGGATCTGAAAGGTGTAAAGAGATAAGTAATAGTTTATCAGTTGCTCAGAGGAGGGAAAGA
>NW_008825156.1:2760750-2795468 GCF_000699105.1 Pygoscelis adeliae | reverse complement strand
AAAATGTTACTATAAAAAAAAGGAAAGAGGGGTTGGGGTAATTTGGCTTCTTCTGATAGTTTTACCCACTCTCTGAAGCCTGCTCAATTGTTCCTGTTGCGGAGTCAGTGTCCCAGAGTGACTCTGGAAAAGCAGTTTTCTGCTCCAGGAAATTACTTCTCCATTTGTTAGGTCAACAGACTCATTCTGGCTTGTAAGACATTAGAATACCGTTTGTGAAATGACAGCAAACAGCTTTTCTCCCAAACCATAAACACACATTCCTTGCACATAGGCAAGCCAGACAACAGTAAGTCCTTCCCTGTTTTGTCTTGGCAGTGAACTAAACTCCAAGATGTGCTATTAACAAATATAATAGTTAAAGAGAAATTAAAGAATATGAACAGTCTCTTGTACTTTGCATAAGTCTCTTCAGTACTTGAGTCTCCCTCATTGGAGCTGTTTATGAAGCATTATTCTTGTTTTAATAAGATGACAAATGAAAACATTATTCCACCTGAGAAGTTCAGTCCAGTTCCCACTGAAGTCAATGGGAGCTGTTCCACTGATTTTAATGTGAGCTGACACAGGCCCACGTTCATCCACTTTCACCAGTACTACACAGTTTGTTATCATTGACAAGAAACATCCTCCTGACAAGAGGCCTCAACAAACAGCAACACCATGTATCACCAGGAGAATATTAAAAACAAACCACAGATGACTTCTTCATAAAAATATCCAGCCTGCTTAGAAACCAGAACAAAATAAAAACACATGCAAAACCACTGTGGTATTGGGTAAAGCACAAAGGACTAAGCACACAGTAATTTCTACAGTACTACAAACACAGACTCAGCATGAAATGCTGTCCTCAGAATGGATTCATGTTATCTATTGTGTGTTAATATAATCACAATCCACAAAGCAAAGATATTAACAAAGATACTGTTTTATAGCACGGAAGTACTGAAAACAGCGAGTTCCTCTCTAATACAGTTCCCTCCTGCTCAACTTTGCTCACGTCTCTAGTGCTGGGAAGATGGTGAGACAAGAGATAAAATCCGCTTTTTAATCAGTAATTCTGATAGCCTGCAACATGTCACACCATTAAAAAGCTGACATTGGTTGCCAGATGTTTATTCAAATATCACTGGACTGGTTAGTTAGATGCCTTGCATGAAGTCCCTTTGCCTGGGTTTTATGCAGTCATCCATGGAGTCTACTGAAGTTTGAGTAAAAATTACATAATTTTTCCCTACTAATAATAGCAGTAATACTACGTTGTCCATCTCATGGTGGGTCTTTAGGGAGAAATATAACAGATCTGAAGAACTCTATCAACAGGTGCCACAGACTTTTAAGCACAGGCTTCCTTTAGTATTCTTCAACTGCAGTAGAATTTGAGTTACTTTTCACTGTGGACTTTTTTATTGCTGTATCCACAAATATTAAAACATTATTCAGAATATGCTTTTACTTTAAATTATAATACTTGGCTTGTGATTTTTCTGTTAACGTAGTATTTATATTTGTTAAGGCAGTACGTTAGTGAACAGTTTCAACCTTATTTCATATAAGAGAGGCCTATTAACGCACTATAATATAAGAACGTGCACTGTTTTGCAGAAAGTGTAACCAAAGCTGAATTGCATCTCTTAGAAATACATAAACAGGAATAACTCCTCCTTTAAAAAAAATCATAACAAGACTTTAATATAAAAGTTTACTGAAAATTTCAAATTCGTACTGCAGAGAGGCATTTAAGCAAAATCAAATCCTACTCTTAATGAAAACATTTCTCCCAGGACAAAACCAGCGCACAAGGCCAGGTTCAAGAAGACACCATGCCTTTAAAAAAGCAGTAGTAGTCTGCATCTCTAAGAAACCAAATGATATGTCAGCTATTTTTTCTACAGTCTCTTTTATGGCCATTCTGCATTGACACTAGGTCTGACATTTTAGAGGAACTCGCTAAACTTAACTGAAATGTTCTGCATAACTTAAAGAGGTGTAAAAGCAATAGAGCTATGTAGAAATTTAACAAGTTTGTCTAGACATTACTCTTGAAAAAAGGATTCAATGAGATTGATATACAACGTGTTCCAATCAGTTCTTGCCATCTCTGGAATTCTATAACAAGAACATCCTTTTCTATACATTCAGAAAGTGCCTCCAAATATCTTAGAAAAAAGTTATTTTCCAGGAAATGCCATAGGACTCATCCCCAGAAGAGGACTGTCTGCAAACAAACAAATTCATAGTTATAAAATATCCAAATCAACCTCCTTAGCTTGGCGTTTTCCCAAAAACACCCTTCTGCTATCGAAAAGCCACCTTCTAAGCCATTTTACTACTAACAGCAAAATTGGAGAATCTGCAAAAAGAATTTACTACAAAAGAAACATAAATGAGATTAATTACAGACTATTATGCTGTCTCTCACTTACTACAAACAACTCTAGGGTTGCAAGTAACTGATCATTATGTTAAGTGACTGCTTACCTTTTAATGATAACTGCCTAGATTGCTTCTGGCAATGCAGCTGGTAAGGGAATTTTAGTTACTTTTTAAATTAAATTTAATTAAATTTAATTTAAATTTGACGTTCCCTACAATAATCAGTTGTCCGAGTCTGCTCTACTGCAGCTTGTTCAGCAGTTCCTGCCATTACTGCTTTCTGCAGCTAGAACTTGGAGGAACGGTAGGTAGATACCCAAGGCAGCATAGGTTACATTTGGTCAGCTCAGAAATGAAAGTCAGTGGATGGTCAAAGCCTGAAAAGCACTGGACTCTCCCTCATCTTGCTTCTGGTTCCCTCTCCTACTTTGTGCGTGGATGGTTTACTGGGATCCTTGGCTTTGAAGCATAAAGGGGACATTTAGCTCTCCTTGCTAGTATCTTTACTGCCAGCACCAAGCTCTTCAAAATGGAGGTAGTTGAATAGAAGTGAACAGTCAGCCTCTTCTTTCCTCAGCAGTATCAAGCCATCCTTTGGTCACAGCCAGGGATAGAGTTGCACAGAGGTTACTAGTTTTGGAATTAATTCAGAAAAAATATCCAGACCATAATGAGCTTGGAATAAGCTTGTTAATCCTTGGAGGCACAGAATCATACAATCATTTAGGTTGGAAAAGACCTTTAAGGTCATCGAGTCCAACCGTTAACCTAGCACTGCCAAGTCCACCACTAAACCATGTCCCTATGTGACACATCTACACATCTTTTAAATATATATCCAGGGATAGTGACTCCACCTCCGTGGCCAGCCTGTTCCAGTGCTTGATAATCCTTTTGGTGAAGAAATTTTTCCTAGTGTCCAATCTAAACCTCCCCTGGCGCAACTTGAGGCCATTTCCTCTCGTCCTATCACTTGTTACTTGGGAGAAGAGACCGACACCCACCTCACTACAACCTCCTTTCAGGTAGTTGTAGAGAGCGATAAAGTCTTCCCTGAGCCTCCTTTTCTTCCGATTAAACAACCCCAGTTCCCTCAGCCGCTCCTCTTAAGACTTGTTCTTCAGACCCTTCACCAGCTTCGTTGCCCTTCTCTGGCCACGCTCCAGCACCTCGACGTCCTTCTTGTAGTGAGGGGCCCAAAACTGAACACAGTATTCGAGGTGCGGCCTCACCAGGGCCGAGTACAGGGGCACGATCACTTCCCTGCTCCTGCTGGCCACACTATTTCTGATACAGGCCAGGATGCCATTGGCCCTCTTGGCCGCCTGGGCACACTGCTGGCTCATGTTCAGCCAGCTGTCGACCAGCACCTCCAGGTCCTTTTCCGACAGGCAGCTTTCCAGCTGCTCTTCCCCAAGCCTGTAGCGCTGCATGGGGTTGTTGTGGCCGAAGTGCAGGACCCGGCACTTGGCCTTGTTGAACCTCATACAGGTGGCCTCAGCCCATCAATCCAGCCTGTCCAGGTCCCTCTGCAGAGCCTTCCTACCCTCAAGCAGATCAACACTCCCACCCAACTTGGTATCGTCTGCATGGTAGGGTAGAAACTAATTATCTTATCTGGAGAGGTCAAAGTAACAACAATGGCTGCTAGCAGATATCCATACGGCTGAGATGAAGTTTGCAGCAAATAATTAACCCATTGAGTGATCATTCTTAAAAATATATGGTAGTGGGCCAACTGGCATCTGTTTACAACTCTGGAACTCAAAGTACACATTAGATACCAAATTCAGAACATATAGATCACTTAAAATCTAGCAGTTTGAGCATCTGAAATCACTACCCACTTTTACAATCTTACCTTTCCAGCAAAACAGTGAATTAATACGTGAATGATTCACCTCAGCCATTAGCACAGAAATTGTGAAACGTGGCTGAATGTTTTTACACTTCTGGTCTAAGGTGGAGTACAAAGTCATCAGAAGGGTTGTGCACATTGGATCACTGGCTGCAGCTGCTGGAGTTGCAAGTCTAGATAAAAAAATCTCTTCTGGAATGATTTCCAATTCAGGTTCATTGAATAAAATGATAGGTATAGCTGAGGACATTTTTGACTTCTCTGCACTTATCTTTGCTAACCTGACACTGAACCTTTCAGGCTTTGCAAACAGAGCTACTGTGGCTAGTGGTAGCATCTTCCAACAATGGCTTAGAGCAAAAAAGAGGCATGACATCTAATTGTATCACTTTTCAAAATAACTTTAAGTATGACATGGGAAAATGATGACACTTGTAAAAATTTGTACCAAAAAGTTTCTCGAAACTCCTGCTCCTGGCTACAAATAAAAATAGTATAATAGGAAAGAAAAAGATTTTGATTTTCTGTATCATCTTAATGCCATCAGGCTAGCGCCTAATATTCTCAATTTGCATTTGAGGCATGATTCTGAGAAAAACACCAGTCGGGAAAATAACATTGCTAGAATTTAGTCCTTCTAAGTAGTTTAATCAAAGAAACTACTAAGTAACATCTGAATAAACACACCAAGTTCTTGGGTAGAATTTTTAAGCAGCACCAAAAGATGCAATTCTAACGACTTATAAACTTAAGTGCTGCTAATGTTCAGTGAATCTTAGGTTCTTCATGCTCTATACCTCTTTTAAAATTTGATTTATGCTTTGAAGCCCTGTTGCTGCTTCATAAATATGGCCTTTGGACAATACATGGTAGTGACAGCACACTTGATGCATTCTAGAAAGGAAAGTGCAAAGCCCTTCAGCATGTGGAATAAACCACCCTGCCTCAGTGACTTAAAAAGCAGGAAACTTACTTGGGAGAATTGTTTTGTAGCGATTCTTACGCACTAAGCCTGGAATATCATATTCCTTTGGATCCACAAAGTTCATTGGAATTTCCTGTTAAAAAAAAACCACAAACACCACAAAACACAGTAGGTAGTATTATTAGATTCACAAAAGGAATAAAAACCCCAAGCCCATTACGTCCTGCCTGTGAGGGAGGCAAAGTGATGAAGTCAACTGACACATATGGTGCAGTACTTCTAGCAATTTACCACCAAAGTATGATTGATGTTTCCTTTTACTGTCACTGGCTTTCTTTTCTGAAATCCTTAATATGAAAACGCTCATAGTGACTAATTCATTGAGCAATCCGTGCGATGGCATTATGTTATTATTATATTATCTCCTAATATTATTAGAACTGAATCGCAAGTGTAGGCACAGAACTAAGCAAAAAGTGGTACGTAAGATACTCTGCTCCAGAAGCAATGGACCTCAGACACCATCCTTTCTGACTCACACTCCTCCTTCCTCTCTGAGGGTGGAAGGAAATAATTTGCTAGTGATTCTCACCAGCAACAAATTATGACCTACATTATGACAGGTTGGCGTACTGACCTGACCCTATGGAGCTGGGGGAGTGTCACTCTTTTTGCTCACCACACTTTGCTGTCCTTGCCCATGGAGCTTTAAACAAGTGTTCAGGGATCACCTGCTCTCTACACTACTGACCCAAAGAACACACAAAGATGGAGGGGCTTCTTATTCTCCACTACTCATATCCCGCAACTAAGTGACCAACGCCAGGCAGGAACAAACAGGAATCTGCCACCAACTGGAGTCAGTAGGCATGTGATGAAATGGGATGTGTCAACCAGGCTCAGTAGAGAAAGGGCTCATGGGAGCTTGGGAGCAGAGCTGGTCATCCCAGCTGCTGCACACTGGATTTGAGAGGCCAGTACTGGACATACTGGTAACGGGAGTCAGGGTTGAGTAAGACAAGCCTCACTCTGGGAAGAAACTAAGATGAGCAGAGCTATTGACTATGGTAAATTCTGTAGCTTTAGAAGACTGACTATCTGTATCCTGTCTCTTACACAGCACTGAGCATACTGTTGGGCTTAACCAGAGGCAATTAATGATAAAAACATTTTGTTGAAGTAGTTCCCTATCAATTTGAGAAACCGCATGGGAATGCAACCTTCATGTTTTCCTCAATCGTTACTTGGTATTTAGTCACCCAAAATTCTTCCTGAACCAAGCTCCATGGTCTCTCTTTGGGACTTACGTCATTCACCGCTCAAGCAAATTTTTGGTGAAATCAACAGGACTTCTGCCTGAGTAAAAACTCTAAACCTTGTAAGAATTTCAGGACTTAGCCCTGCAAGTGACATCTCCTCTGACTTTTCTTCCAAAATGAAACACAGCTGCTTGCTTCATCATGGGTCTGGACTTTGAAAACCAAGTAGGTTGGACAGGCTGAAAATACATGATGCAGAGCTAGCTGGTGATAACTGTTCCATAAAAAAAATAACTAGTTTACAATTTTTAATTACAGAAACGACATTTTTATTACACAGCGTTTTTATCTACGCCTTTTCAGTTTTCATTAAAGAATGAAAATGACTTGGGATAGTTTGGCTTTTGAATGATTTTTCTGAACACCAGGAAAACTAATTCAAAATCTCAGAGAAATGAAGCATATTTTTTCCTACTTCTAACACTATTTTCTTTGCTTGAAAGCTACAGTGCACCTCAGAGACTGATGAAACTGTATGTGGACTTGTTCAGCAGTCAATTCAGACACTGGCTAAGCAAACACTTCCTCCCTAGAACAGCAATAGATGCTTTACTTTAAAAGAATCAGGGCCTGCCTACACAAAAGCTGCTTTTCTTCAACTTGTACAGCACTAAGTGAATTAAACACCACAGATATTTGGCGGTCTGTTTTAAAACAGAAGTCCAGACTATTTCATCTCCCCCGTGCTTGTAAAGTGGGAAAAAACCCCAAACCCTGAAGTTGTACAAGGAGGGAGGACAGCAAGTGATACTCAAAGTGTTACTCCTGCCCTTTCAGGGCCTCATAAAGAGGACAGGCTGAAAAGGCTGTTGCAAAACATCATCTTCGTCCTGCTCTGCTGAGATTCCATGCTTAAGAGAATATTTGACTTGGCAGCATTAAATTCAGTAGCTCTTGATCAGTAGCTCAAATAGCGCAGCATGCAAAGACTGTACCCTGGTTACCTCCCATCTTCTGCAGGAATTTACAACCCTGCCTAGTAGACATAATACTCATAGCCACTGCAGCATTTTGCATGTTTTTTTTGCCAGGTATAATAAACATGACAATGCCTATCACATGGACACTTGAGCAGTTAGGGAAGAGACTCATAGAATGCAAAGATCTAAAAAGCCAGGCTATTCACCACCCGAAATGTACCTGGCCTTTATCCTAAACTACTTAGAAATCCAATTTTCAACTGCTTGCTTCATCTGTGTACGTATATTTTTTTCCCAGAATGAGGCAAAGAATTCTTTCCCCCAAAGCAACAGTGAGCGAAGGAAGCATACTTCAGAATCCTAAAAGCAACTGACAGAGCAGCTTACAACTAGTAAATAATTTTTGTGCAGAAAAAAACCCAGTAAGACATACTTTCTGTGGCTCCTGCTGAGTGACACAGCCATCCTGTGCTTCGGTTATCTGGAGAACATTCAGGCTTGGAAAGTAGCTCCATGCCAAGCATTCAACAGCAAAGAGCATGCACTTGGACTAATTTAATCCCTAGGGCAACTCCAGGCACATTTCAAGAAGTTATGCCTATAGCAAACTTGGCTTTTCTTCTGTACTCTAGTGAAAAAGTTTGGGTTTTTTGTTAAAAAGTAGCATTCCAACAGAAAAAAAAAAGAGACTTGTGAAAACGAAGCTTTTATTTTTTGTTGCCAGAACCAATTCTCTGGTTTTTAAGTGGCAATATCACTGAAAGCTTTCAGACACTGTCATTTCAAGGGATGACGAATTTCGGAATTGCATTAAATGCTTCACTGATGGAAGTGGACTTTGTATGTACTAATTTTAGACTTGCAGAAAATAATAGCAAGGTTCATAGAAGAGAGACAACATCCCATTCTTCTGATGCTCCTAGAAGAGAAAGGTCAGATACTCACAAAGAACTCTGCCTGGAGTATGAAAGGATCCAGTGCTTTCTTGTGCAGTTCCTCTTCAGTAAGGATGTTTGATGCCGTCTGAAGGTATTCTCGGGCTGACTGTTCTCGTGGTGACATGACATAGCCAAAACCTTGCTCAGAACAGCCTGGGGTACACATATCCAGTGTGAGCGAAACATTTGAACCTCTCCTGCAAAACAGAGCGATCGGAGTTTGCTTACAGCAGAACAGACTGACCCATCATTGTCAGCAATGGATACAGTCCCAATGACAAATAAACAGCAACTTTAGAAAAGCACCCAGCTGGTTCTGCTGTGTACATTATGGTCACTAACTGTGAAAAATGGGTGATGCTTGTTATGTAGACAAGACCAAAAGATGATTTTTTACACTGGAATTTGAAGGCCAACACTTTCAAAGTGTTGTCTGTAGTGAGGTAACTGTATACTTTGTCACCTAAATGGAAGCAACTTGCTTGTCAAAGGTGCTGAGCAGGCAACTGCAGGAAAGTTTTCATACTTGTGTAAATCACACCATATTTTTGGATGCCTGAATACAGACTGACATTTTAGACACCACAGATGAGAATATTGGTCTTAGTTTTCATCAGGCCAGATCCTACTGAATAACCATTTATTAGTAGCACAGACAACATCAGTGGGGTAAGATCTTGGGATAAACATTACCAGTTCAACATTAATTAAGACAGACATGAGATGCAAACCATTACAGCAAATTATTTTTCTGTCTGAAAAACTTTCTTTCCACAACAGTACATCACGAGAAGGATAAAATGAAGGTCCAAACATTTTAACAGTTACAGAGATGCTGTTGAGTATAGAATTTTTAGTGGCTTTTATTTAAGTTAGCCACACAATAAAGCAAAAAAGTCAAAATGCCTGTATCGTTTATTGAACGCAGTTTTGAAGCATTTCTGAGCTTCTGTCAATCTCGCATATCACAGACAAAAGTAAGATTCAGATGCCATCAGTGAATCTATATTTAAATATCTTTAACATAATAATAAAATCATACAGTATGATGATTACCAGGTGTAAAGTTCTATGCATCCACACAGTAAACCTACTTTTGATGACTTTCAACTGGCAAAATCTAGTTGGAAGGTGATTGCAGGAGCTATTGAAAAACAATGCAAACGTGCAGCATGACTAGCTCACAAAGACGACAGTAGAAGCTGTTGCTTGGATCACAGCCCTTTTCCGGATTCAGGAGTTTTTCCAAAATAATGTGCAGCCAGCCTACTGCTGGCAGGATGATTCACAGTCATGGGGAAATGATTTTGGATGAAACATGATCACTAGTGGTAGACACCAAATCTTTAGTGACACCTTTCAAAAGGTTTTGTTCCTACCCTGTGTGCTGTTAAATTGCTACTACATTCCTCCCCAGAAACAGATGCATTTGGTAACAAATACTTTGGGTTCTTTTAAGGTAGAAGAAGCTACATATATAGATATATTAATAGTTCTTCAGCATGAGGAAATGAGATTGTTTCTTCTTAAGAGTAACATTCAGTGCTGTTTGAATTTAGTTAGTGACTACCCTTCTAATGGCGTAGATGGTTAAAGAATGAGAGGAAAATTACGATGAAGAAGCAGAACGGATGCAGAAAAGGGATAGGCAGATAATTCAACACAACACCAAACAAAGGAAGAGTGACCAATGCTTGATGTAAATTAAATCTGTCAGCGTGCAGCCCAAACCTGAAATGATGTCTGGCTTCTCAAGCACATGTGTATGTTGAAAACTAGTTTATTTTACATCTTAAGTGTACACGTTCTACCTAGTGTGAGCATTTCAAGCAATTGCTTTGTTTTTCCCATCTCTACTTCTTTGACAGTTTTTTAATTGTAATTCATTACTTGAATCAACTGATATTCCCCAATTCTCTTGAAACAGTCAGTATCTTTCCTGCAGGCTAGCAGTCACCTGAGAAGAAATGTTAGCATCTTTAAAATGAGAGAGATGGAATGAAATTGGGGATGGTGATGCATTTCAAGCCCAATCTTGCCCATAATGAAAAACAATGGCAAAACTCACTGATAGCAGCAGGTTCAGGGACAAGCCCCAGAGGTTACTGCAATCTCAAATATAAAGTAGAAGAATATAACAATAAAAGGTAGGACATTTTAGGAAAAATGTTGTAAACAAGAATAAAGTGAGGAAAAACATTCTAAGCTTACAGAGTGCAAATTAAAAGCCTCTTCTGTAACATTCCCTTTTACTGTGTCATGTGGCACTTTGGAAACTCAGCATCATACTTTTTAAGTTTTGCCCTTTAAGTTTTAGATATGAGAATTAACTATGATTAGAACTCCAATTAAGCCTGAAAATCTAGAAATAAAGAAAGGTGATAAATCGCTATGTTGGCCCTTCAGTAACCTCATTCTTATCATCGCCTTTGCAGAATTTCTTCATGGGATTTCTGTGCTCAAGATCTTTGTTCTCTTTCACTAAGACAATTGCAAGAACACAAAACAGAAAGACGCAGGCTGCCAACAATATAAACTCAAGCTTCCTGTAGTCCACAGAAGACAGGAACCTTAAACCAACCTCAGCCTCAGAGATGAGGATGCTAAATCTGGTGTACTTCCTTTCACTCATCCATTCACTCACATATACAGACACACTGGCAAAGTGAAATAAAATAATCTTATGGATGAAAGCATAAGGATAGTTCAGTCCAACTGAACACTCAGTAACTCTGCTGAACATTCCCCTGTCTCAACTCACACATTCTGGAATTCACCCATCTCCGGGCCTTTTAAAGTTTACCCAGTACAGGTGACCTTTCTGTGAGATGTACAAGTGAAGATGGAGAAATGCAACACAAATAAATACTGCATCATTCCTATCTTCCTTTTATCTTAAAACTGCCTTTTCCCAGCTGTGAATCTCTCTGAGAAGCTCCATTGCCCCACTGGTTCAAGGAGTGAACACCAGATAACCCCAAAGTTTCATTACTGGGTTAATTTCAAAGGAATTCATTTACTTTTGGACTAACCCATTTATATGAGAATTATTGCAGATTACCATTTGTCCTATGGTTTGCTTTTGGAGAAAGGACTAATCCTCCAGCATGAGTAACAGAAAAAAATTAACAAGATCCACCTCTTTCAGAGGTAAAAGCTTTCACCGCCCTATAGTGGATTTCATGCTATGCAGTTGCCATCTCAGGGAATGGCAAGAGACTGATCCAATACAAATGGATATTTCAAAGGAAAGAAATGGCACTTTTGAATAACGCTTGTTGACAGCCATCTAGAAACAGTCTGTTTTTTGGCTAATATTTTTATATTTATGACCGGACTGAAAACAAGACAGGAAATAAAGCAGGTGCTTGGCTTTAAAACCACATTTTAAAGTGACATTGCATGAAGGCAATAAAGCTTCCTACTCGGCACAGAACTCCTAAATGCACAAAATCTGGGACCAGACTTTCCCCTAGTAATCACATCTACCCTACCTTTCTTGCAAGCCCACGGATTTAACCGTTAGAGTAGCTGGATCTGTCTCCGCTTTAATGTCCATTACGCAGTCAAAGACCGGAGTCTCTGGTACGGGATCCAAATCTAGGAAGTCATCCTCATTTTTATCCTCTGTCCACTCTGAGTACGTGAATGAAGGCTGCCGGCTCACAGATTGGCGTCTGTCCTCTTGTAGTGGAAAAGGGGGGTCTGGACGGGCTCTGAGTAGATGCCAAAACTGGAGGAAACAAACATTTAAGAAAGCTTTCTGCTTGTTGCCAGCCCTTCCATACAGCCTAGAGGGTTGGTTGGTCTTTAGGGCAGCATCCCAGCTTACTATAACGTATTGGAATTGGAGAGTATTGAACAGGACAGGAATGTTCCATGCAGGAGTAGCTTTGTGGTGCATGTTACAAGGATTCACATCTACCCATTCAAACCTGCTTTCAGCCACAGAGGTTTCCACAGAGCTGGCCAGGCTTAACTCGGGGATACAGTGGAAGCAGAATGTGCTTGTGACCATCATATGCAAGCCAACGTGATATCACTGTCCTTTTGTTCAGTTTCTTCCCCTTCCTAGGCTTGTTTACAAAATAAAAATCTACTATACTATTCTACAAATCATACCTTTCCTGACTTAATGGTCTTCCATCTAAAATTTAGATATAGCTGGGTTAAGAAAAGTAAACCTAATTTTCCTGAACTACACATCTTTGATAATCTGGCACTATACCCTGAATTCATGTATAAACCAATCATTTTTTAAAGAGGCCTTGATTTTGATGCAACTGGTTTTGAGGCTCAGAATGCCCATTTCAGTTTCTGGCCAGTGGCAAAGTCTGTTTTGTAATCTAATTATCCGGTTTAAACATGGTATAGACATTAAATAATAAATCTTGTGAAGTTCTAGGACATAAATGTAATAGTAAAGTTTATATTATAAACTAATGAAGGGTTTGAAATGGCAAGAATCTAAAAAGTTACTGTATATTGGTTTGCATGGATGCTGTGGCAGACTAGATGATTTAGAGGTTGTATCAGTAGACTGTTTAATCCTACACACAGGCCTCAGTTAAAAATTTCAAGTCCACCTCTAAATTCCAGGATCTGGAACCTTAGGGCAACTTCATCCCTCTAGCACTGAACTAGGAGCAGTATCACTCAGGCTAAATGTTATACAAACTATATTGTACTGCCATGCATCCTTTTGAGACTAAGAAGAACAGGTTGTATTTTCCAAAGTAAAGTGTCTTCTGTCCTTTTCTTATATGGCTTTTAAATAGGCAGTTGAATTTAGAAAACGTGCCATTAAAAAAGGTCAAATTTCTCTTTCTAGGCTACTAAAGCACATTAGCTTGTACAGGATTTTAAACAACTATTTTCTTGTGCCTGTGTGTCTTCATGTACTCTCACTTCTCTGAGAAAGAATGAAAGGAAGCGAAGCAAATTTTAATTTCGGTCCATAGTCAGCTTTAGCGAATGTTAAGACTCTCATAAAGCAGCAGTATTCGTTTGACAGTTACTTCACACAATATGTTTTTTGTTTCAGTTAATCAGAGTACACAGTAAATACAAAAGCAAACATAGGAACATGATTACTAGACTTCTATTTTACACAAATTTGGGGGCAAATCTGAACTGAGTCTGTCCCATATGCTTGGCCTGTTAGATGAAAAGCAAGAAGCTTGAAGATCTGATTCTATTTTCATTTCCCAAGATGACTTCTGGAGCTTGGCAGTCCCACAGTACTAGCCACGGTTCTTTCACTTACTGCAAGACTGTAATAGCTGAGCAGTTCACAGTGTAATGTATCTCCTCAACAACTCTGTACTGCTGGAGAGTGCTGTTGTTACTAAAATCAACACTTGTGCTGAGGGCCAAGTTGAAGGTCTGGGTACCAATTATGCATTACAGATTCTAGAGCTGCTGTGGTGACACAGGATTGATTTTACTGGTGACTTAACATACTGTAAATCCAAAGGAACAAAAAGTTCACCCTAGAAAAAAAGCAGCTTTTCTTTAGATTGAAAGGAGTGTGTGGTAAATAAGGAACTGCCAAAGACACTGGAAGAAATTAAGCTATACTTAAAAGTGATGGGGTTGAACTAAATAATGGAAAAATAGGCAGCTCTGAAAACCTGTTCAGGAGGACTAGACAGCTCTATGCTGGTTCTCTGCAGCTGCCTGGGTCTTAAAACACCATTATATGAGGCAGAAAACAGACAGCATCACTAACACAAGCCTCAAGCACTCTATCCAGTCTTTTATTTTCACTGTGATTGCTAACCTCCCAACACATTCTGGTACCTGGGTATTCTCAGAGAAGTGCCTCAAACCTTAGCTGAGGTCTGCTCTCCCGAAGAATTTGCTCTGCTCGTATTAGAGTCACAAACTGCCTGATACAGGTATGAGCTGCACTTTAGCAAGTGCACAGTCCAGACAGGGCCTCTCTTCTCTTGGTATCACTTCTGAGAACCCACTTGACCACCATTTCTCAGCCTCTTTAGGCGGCCCAACAGTTATTGCTCTACATTAAAGCAACAAATTACCTGTATAAAAAGGCACATTTTCTCCCTTCCCCAGGGAACTACTAAAGCATTACTGTAAGTTACTGGATAAAAAAAATGCATAAACTGCTTTTCACTGGTATGCCATCTAGTATATACATCAGTGTGGGACTGATCTATCAGGTCCATCTATAAAGACAGAAGGGTATATTTGGGAAAGAAAGATTTCATCATAAACGCACTCCTTAATGTAAAAGACCCCTTTAAGGTCTCTTCTAGGCAGTGCATTGCTTAAAACTCATGAAAAATCAAAAATAAAAAAAATAAAATTAAAAAAAAAGAAGAAGATATCACTCAGCTGAAAAAGAGGGAAAAATAAAGAAAACTGTCTTCATGCAACTATCTGTTGTCTACCAGGCTGGGATTCTAGAAACCCTGCTTAGCTCCATCACTACATTATTTTCAATGTTCTGCTAATGACTATTTTATACCTTATTCCCTAAATACTGATAGAAGCAGATGTTTTCAAATTGCAAAGCAGCATGACCTGGGCTGCACCAAAAGAAGCGTGACCAGCAGGTCGAGGGAAGTGATTCTGCCCCTCTCCTCTGCTCTGGTGAGACCCCACCTGGAGTACTGCGTCCAGCTCTGGAGTCCTCAGCCCAGGAAAGACATGGACCTGTTGGAGCGGGTCCAGAGGGGGGCCACAAAAATGATCAGGGGGATGGAACACCTCTCCTATGAGGACAGGCTGAGAGAGTTGGGGTTGTTCAGTCTGGAGAAGAGAAGGCTCCGGGGAGACCTTATTGCAGCCTTTCAGTTCTTAAAGGGGGCTTATAAGAAAGATGGGGACAGACTTTTTAGTAGGTCCTGTAGCAATAAGACAGGGGGTAATAGTTTTAAACTAAAAGAGGGTAGATTCAGACTAGATATAAGGAAGAAATTTTTTACGCTGAGGGTGGTGAAACACTGGAAGAGGTTGCCCAGAGAGGTGGTGGATGCCCCATCCCTGGAAACATTCAAGGTCAGGTTGGACAGGGCTCTGAGCAACCTGATCTAGTTGCAGATGTCCCTGCTCATTGCAGGGGGGGCTGGACTAGATGACCTTTAAAGGTCCCTTCGAACCCAAACCATTCTATGATTCTATGACCCTACGTCAGAGAGTAAGGTAACAGGTAGGTAGGAAGGGATAAGGCTCATATGCTCTCTCTAAACAGCCTCTCCTTCCTAATGCCACTGTTAGAGAGAACATACTGGGCAAGATGGACCATTGGTCTGACCTCACAGGACATTTCTTATGTTCCGGTTCTCTGTGACTTGTCCAGAGAACAGGCTGTCACACAGAGACATTCATGCCTCCACTCTAGCTAGGAGACTGAGACCACAGGAATACAAAACAGAGCAAGCTTGACTATGTGGAAACTGTTATAAAACTGTTTTCTGCACAAAGTCCACTCTCATCTACACTGGTGTAAGTGTTCACTTGCAAGGAGTTACTACATATGCAAAGCAGTTCAAACTGAGATCAGAATTTTTGGTCACAGAGAACTTTCATTTAAAGTTACTTGCTGTGCTAAGAATGGGTCAGCAATAAAATGTTTCCATTCAGCAACAACTAGGTTGGATATGCAGAGAAATCACACCCCTGCTATTTTGATTTCCAGCTCAGAATGTTTTCTGCAAAATTACCTAGAATTCACACAGTTCATCACAATTCTCAGATGTCTCATTTTTGTTCTTTAATATTTGTAATTACAAAATCACCAGAAGTTTATTTTTTTAGGACAAAATTCATCTGGATAAGGAACAGCAGCATCAAAAAAGCAGAAAATTGCCTAAGCCCGGCTAACTTCCTTGCTTACATCAACAATCACAATAATGGAGGCATTAACACTAATTACTGTGTCTTGTGAATGGTTTTACAAAGCACATTCACCCAACACTTTAAACAGACGATTTTGCCACTGTGCTGCCTCTGAGTGATCTTAACCGTGGTATGCAATATGACAAACTTCCTACCAGGGAGTGTGGCCGGCAAATCGAAAGAGGTATTATTCCTGTCTCCTTGGCACTGACGCAGCTGCACCTTGAATACTGTGTCGATTTTAGGCTCTCCAGTTTAAGACAGAGAAAGACAAACTGGAGTGGGCCCAGTGGATGGCTACAAAGGAGGTCAGGAGTCTGGAGCACATGACCTTCGAAAAAGGTGGAGGGAATTGGGCTTGTTCAGCCTGGCAAAGAGGAGGCTGGAGTGATCTAACAGCAGCCTGCAGCTACTCAGAGGGCAGCTCTAGAGAAAATGCCTCCAGACTCTTCTTGGTAGTGGCAGCTGATACCACACGGTACAATGGCCACAAGTTGCAGAAATTCAGCTTGGACATTCAGCTTTGGGAAATTCAGATGAGACATTAGGAGAAAATTCTTCCCCCAAGAGCGCCATGCAGTTGTGGCACAGGTACCCAGAGTCATGGTACATCTCCTTCCCTGGAGGTTTTCAAAACCTGGGTAGAAAAATGCATGGCTGACCTTACCGAGTGTTGGCAACACCCCTGCTTCAAGCAGGATGTGAGACTAGCAATCTCCAGAGGTCCCTTCCCACCAACAGTCCCATGATTCTATGATGTACTTCATTATACTGTGCATCACTCAAACAGCATGTACATGGCACAGCTTCAGCTTCCTGGCTGCCTGAAGGTGCACTGCTGTAAGGACAGGAGGGGATGTTACACCTGCATTTTCAGTAACTACATTCCCAGTCTAACAGAACAGTACACAAGGGTATGAAAAGCCATGTTCAATTACAGCTCCTTAAAAAGAAAGAATTCTCCCTAGCTTTCCCATCTAGCACAACCTTTGTGCCAGTTACACAATCAATGGAGAAACACAATATACTCCTCCTGCTTCCAAACAGCTGACAGCTAACTAGATTAATTGTAGTCATCTTGTTCTGCAGCTGGGGCCTTGGCCTACATCTACAAGGGCATTATATTCACAAGTACACTGGTGCTCTGGAACAGCTATTTCTGCCACTTAAGTCAATGGATGCTCTGCAGGTAATTCATAAGGCAGCAATATTAGATGGTCCCATTACTGGACCACATCCCTTCTATTTAAGTGAAAATAGTTTGCCCATCTGTGGATGGAAAGAATAAAAACCATCAGTGTAATCCCCAATTCATCAAGAAATTGAGTAAGGATAAGCGTAGTCATGATTATTCTATGTAAAGCAAGCAGATAATTATATAGAAATAGCCCCAAAGATGTGGCTTTACAATCAACTTGGGCATAAGATCAACAACTTCAAGTAGATTAGACATCTTATAAAAACTCACTGAAAAAGGGCATGAATATAATTTGCACAGTATCATAACTTACCAGAGATCCTACAAATAACAGTCCTAGAGAAGCTAAAGACAGCAGGATGTATGATGCCACAATGCTCCCGACTCCAGACAGGTCCTGTGAAACAACAGAATTGACAATGATTCGTAAAATATTTAGGGGCACCGTATAGTGTCTGCATGCATGTTCTTGGCAAACTGTGTATTCATTCTTGGATTTCCCATGTAGGTTTAGTCATACCTTACTCTTGTCCCTGAAAAGCCACCACCAACAACAGAAAAATGCCAGGCTTTGGAGAAGATTGAAACTGAAACCACCTCTAAGCCCCAGCATCTCAGAAGGTCTAAAAAATGGATTTCACTTTGAAGGCAAACAGGAAATCTGCTTCCTACCCTCATGCATTGCCAAAATTGAGATCTGGATCCATGATTCAATTTTGCAGCCTGGACCCACGTTTCATTGCCACAGTCAATGTAATTTTATACTGTGGCAAAGGGCTTCGAAGAAAGCTTAGTACTGTTCGGGTAATTGTGGGTCCTTACGTAAAACCCAGACACAGAGGACTTTTCTACATTTTCTACACATTCTGTGAAATACCATCAGGTTCATTCACAGCACTGGCAGTGAAATTCACTCTGATGTCCTAGTCATATTTAAGTAGTTTAGAGTTCAGCCTATTCTCAGTAGTAGGTACAAAATACAATTCTAATGGGCTTCAGTGGGCAAGGAATTTTACTCTGTTTCTGACCCACTAGTACAGCTAAAGATAAATTCAGAGTTAAGAGCTTGTTTTAACATCAGAAGATTTCTTTGCCTTTACCATTTTCAAGTCTAAATTTGCACTGTAAATAGTGCTATAATAAGCAGTCCTCAAAGATATGCATGAACATCTGCACAGACTCATACTTAGGGTGTTCCTGTGGTGCATTCTAGGAATCAGTTTCCTCCACACTGAACACTTATTTTAAGTCAAAATCCTATAAATCAGGGATTTTCTGTCAGGAACAATTTGTTAATGATTGACCCACTGCAAATAAGATACAGGCAATGCTCTTTGAAGAGCTCTGATTGTGCATAATAAATCCAACTAAGAAAGGACAAAGAAAAAGTGCTTCTTTCAAATAAGCAAAAGAGCAGGTGACATCAGCACATAAACATTGTTAAGCAAACAGAGAAAACAGTCTGCACTGTACTTCAGCCACAAGAGGCACTGAGTCAGATTTCCTATTTGTACTGCACAGCCTCTGCTACAAAGATTATGTACAATGAATCTAAACATTCTGATATCAAATACATTTTGCCTGATTTATGAAAGTAGCTGCTCACCATTTAATTAAGGTTCTGTCCACAATAGAGAAATCTGCACTGGGTATAATTACCCCAGTAATTTATCAGATGAATCATACTGGTATACGTGTCATTATGTCATGGTGAGAACCTAAGCAATTTTACTGGGGTAGCTTTGTAGATATAATTGAATCTGTAGACCTAGTACACCTGAAATACTTTTACTGCACATAGATATGCTCTAAACACTCAACAAAAACAGAATTTTGTGACTGAGTATCTTGTGATTTGCACCCTTTATATGGGTTGATCCATTCTTCCAGAATTTAAGCTTCTATCCATCCCAATAAATTAAGGTCCAGCTCTCCCTTTACTCTAGGCTAAACCTTAATGGGCTGATTTCTTATTGCTTTGTTTCATTTGTAATCATTTGCACATTATGAAAAATCTGCTGTGCTGATCTAACGTCATAACCAAAAATTCAGCCCTGTATCTTGGAGATAAAATATGGATCTGTTTTCAGAAAACTCTTTTCACCCTTTCGGGGACACACACAATGCAGCAGTCACTATATTATATGAAGTACATGTGTATTATACTTCTAATCAGAAGAGGTATTAGAAGCACCACCCAAGGCTACTGACATCAACTATATAACCAGAGAGGAGTACAGGGACTTACCTCCCGTTGATCTGACAAAAACTGTTTAAATGGGGTAAGCAAGTAAGACAGCAGGTTAAAGGCATTCTGAGCTGCTGGGATGGTCCCATAAGTGCTGTACCACAGCATCATGCAGAGAAGCTGTGTAATCAATCAGAAAATACATAATGAGCATCTCTCATTATACAAACATTCATTTTCATTTCAAGACTGCATAATTAACTAATTTAGTTTTCATTGATTTCGCGTTGATCATCGTTTTTGCTTTAAGAAGTCAGGTATCTTCTAAGCTGTAGCTTAACAAGAATTAAAAGACTGAATGCTAAATGCTCAGCTACCATTAACTAGATGCATAGCACTAAGTTAATCAAGCTTACTCTGATCTACACTAGCAAAAGGACTGCCCATGTAGCCTGTACATGAGAAGAGCCACAGATTCCTCTGACTTCTGAACTTCCAGCATTACTACTTTTAGATCAAAACTGGTAATTCAATGAACTTTGTATGTTATTAAAAGACTACTAAGGCCTATCTCATACTATGCAAAGCTCTCACAAATAGCCATGTTCACACAGGTATCCCTATAAACAGACAGACAAACATACACATTGAAACATTTCATTTGAACCACTTAAGGTTACTGCACACACCACAGTTAACATAAAACTACAAAAGCAATGATGCGATATTTAACACCCTCACAGAGAGGTATACCCTCATCCCCAACCACGAAGGGCACACTGCAACTTTGAAGGATACACCTCCCAATCCACTTTTTAACAAAACGGTTATGTACCCCCACACGTATCAGCTACAGAAGATGGATTTGTTGAGAGATGGGTCATTTGGCAAAGGAGGCATTTGCAGAGGGGCAGGGAATGGGATGGGAGTCTGGGACATCAAAAGGCAGGGGCTTTGCCCTGCAAAGCAAGGCTGTGAGAGGTGGCTGCAGGAATGAGAGGACTGCAGCTATGTCCATCGCTACATCTACAATGAATGAGGAGGAAACCTCCCAAGCCAACAAAGCTTGAAAGAAGGGTCCCAGCATTTCAAAGTGATGACAAGCTGCCTTACCAGTATCTGTGAGAGGACAAACAGATACATGCTGTCTCCAGGCGTTAATCCATTCCACCAGGCAGCCCAACCAAGCAGTGCTGTTTTCTGGGAGGTCTTCAGGGACTGCTCCTTCCTGTTCAGCTGTCCTTGTCCTTCAGCTTCATCCATTGACTCCATAACAGCTGGACTGGAAAGACCTTCATGTGAAAATGACATGTGCAGGGAATGAATAGTGTGTTACCCTTGCAGTCACCGCAGAGTCTGCAAGGGCTATTGTTTTCCTAGAGACAATGGTTACCTCTCAGTTCTGTAACAGCAAGTGCAGCTCAGGATTGTGAGCGTCACACTCTGTTAGTGCAGCTGTATTCACCTGCCTTCGTCAGAAAAAAGTGAGTGTGGGCGGATAAATTATTTTCCCTTTCTTTCTAGAGGTGCAGGTTCTGGGCTTTGTTGTTAATAAATTCTCATTTACATCGCTGCACCTTTTCGTTTTTACTTTTTAAAAGGAACCATCTGTGCTATTTCCTAGCTCCACACTTCCCAGCTACCTGGTGGCAGAGAACCCATTTTGTCCCTCCCTGCCTCAATTTCTCTATTTCCCCTTATTTGTCTGCTTTGTCTAATTTGATTATAAATTTCTGAGGTAAAGACTGTTTCAGGTTATGTGTCTGAATAGTGCTCAAGGGCTCTGGATTTTGGCTGAGTGTCCTAAGGCACTAATAAAATAGACTTTATTCTAATAACCTACTTCTTGGATGAATTCATACTCGAGAGCTATTTGATAATGTTGTAATGCTATTCCATTCAGTGGAAATATGCACTGGAGTGGCTAGTACCTCAGTAATAGTATTTTGAACACAGTCTGTGTAGATATAAATTAATTTACGAGCTAAAAGGAGTGAAAGAGCAGACCCAGCTGATGTTAAGTACTACTGATTTACATCCTTCTACATGAGGAAAACCCCAAGGCTGCCCTATGTACAACACTATAGCCTTAAGCCTAAGCCAGCCACCTGTGCCCCAGGGAAAGGCTACATTGTTGGCCCTTCCGTGGTTTTTTGAGGCCAGGTTTCTGCAAAATGTTCCTCTCAGACATTTCTCTAAATGTCTCACAATAGCAACTCTAAGTCAGATAAGCATCCATAAATTAGCCACAGCTCTAATTAGGCAAATGAAACATAGGACCCATGTGTCAGCCAAGGGTCTGGCCACTGAGTAAGGATTCATGAAAATATCCCATTCTGATTTCTAAAATACAAAAATGTGAGGGTGGACGGGAACATGAGATGCTTATTCCCACTCTGTGATTGTTCTCCCTCCCCTCACTGGAACAGACCTTAGGACATCCATGCCTGCATGAAAGAACAAGGTGTTTGGGAAGTGCTGATGGCTTCCTCTACAAGGTTCTCCATCCCCACAGCTGCCCAGCAACAAGAGAGTCATTACTGTGTAATGACTGGGGAGACCCGGAGACACAAGAAGGAGCACCTGCAAGGTACTACCAGGCACTTCCCCAGGAGCTCAGGTTACCGGTTTCTCATTTTCAAAATATCTCCAGTCAGTTTACGATGGGTAGTGACCTCAGCAGGGTATGCTGGGTATAACTAGTTATATGTAGCTATTTTCATTGTCTTTACACAGGTATTTCTCAGGAAGCACACAGAATGTGCATCTAGACAGACATATTTCCATGTATGTCATACCATAGATACATGCTGAGATTAACTGACTATTTGCCAGGAAGGACTCAGTACAGTAATTTGCATAAACACTATCAAAAAATCATATTAAATACAGCCAATAAAACACGGAAAAATATGGAACTAAAGAGGTAAAAATCAGAAGCATCAACAATACCAGCCTGTATTTCTCACAGTGGTAAAACTTCTTTCACTTTCATCTATATGTCTTTAATGCTAGAAGTCAACTGCTTGAAAAAAGCACTTTTCAAAGAAAAGCAGACAGTTTCTGGAACGTAGCTCAAGAGATCATGGGAGCTCTACCTCTCTGTCCTCCAGGCTCCAGCCGGTGATCTACAGTCCATGACAACCCACCCCGCCGCCCCCCCCCAAGAAACACAGAGAGCCCAGACACAGTCCTTGGTGTCCACTGACCATATGCTTAACAACTGACTTCTGATATCACACTACATAGAGCTGGACTCCAGGAGGACAACACAGTGGCCACATTAAGCAGCCACAGTTAAGGCTGCCCAAATACTTTCAATGCTGACCTTTGTTTTCATTTTCTATAATGTGCTAAAACAGTTAAAGTTGAAAATTCTCAAGCTTCCAAACTGCTTCATGTCTCACCGGTTTTGGACAAGAACTGAGGGGAAAACCCTTGTTACTGTTTGCCAATTTTTTTCTGATATTTTTGCGGGATGTTTATGCTCTGCGTTTTGGAACAGGAATTTGAAATTTAGCAAGGACAGAATCTTGATGTCAGAATATTTTTTTTTTTGCCATCCATGCAAAAAGACATGCACCTGTGGCTGATATATAAACCTTCAAAAATATCTATTTATATATAGTTTATTATGGCTTGCTCCTAGTCTTTAACCTTCCATTTTCACTAAGCTTGTTTTATGTCCTACTTTTCCTTCATCTGCATTAAATAATGCACCTCTGTCCCTAAGAATGGCTAATGAACCTATTTTACTGTTTTTCCAAATCCTAATGACTTCCTTTCTTGGATACCCCTCCCCAAAGCTCAAGAAAAAATACACACAGAGCAGAACTAAAACATCTGTGGGAAGACAACCAGAACAAGGAGCCATGGAATGCAGATTTCAAGCTCAGCTTTCAACTATTTTTTATAAGTTACAATATTTCATATTTCAGAAGACCTTTTTTTTTTTTAACTGACCAAAAGCTCATTCACCTGCCTTATGCAGCAGGTAAACAGAATTTCATTGTTTCAGATCTGTAACAGCCTGAGATTTTACAAGGTCACTTCTGTCTAGGTTGGAAACAGAACCCTGACTCTAATACGATGATGTGAAGGCCACTTAACCACACGCCTTCTGGAACAAAGACGTCAAAGTTAGGGGAGCGCTCTGAGTCTGTAACCATGGGGATCTATGCCTCTCCACAGCCCAGAAGCCCAATTCCCGGTATTCCAGTGTTGTCTAGCAACAGCTGTACAATTGTAGGAGTCACATTCTCCTTCTCCTGACTGCCCTATATGAAGGACAATAGACTACTTCTGCTTTCAATTATTTTCACTGCATAAGGTAGAGATCTGGTCTATGGACCTAGGAGTCCAGGATTCCAGCTCTGCTGAATTGATACAGTTCAGTTGTTATCAACAGGTATTTTCACTAATACAATAACAGACAATGGGAGCACCAGGTCAAGAACTAAAATAACGGAGAACTGTCTGAATTCATACATATAAATGTATAGATTAAGATTCATGTCTTGGGTATACAAAGAAAGTGCCTTGGATTAATTAAAGTCTACTAAAAAATTTGCTACTCCAAATCACAAAAGATTAGATTTTAACAAACATAATGATGCCCACCTAGGGTTCTGTATTGATTTAACTATGTCAGCTTTAAACAATACCTCAATTACCATTCACAGTTCATCTTGCAATCCTATATTCCTGTATTATTTGCTCTAATGGGCCCTGGTTTCTTTCAGTGCACAGATTAGGTAATAAATGAGTGAGACATCAGTAAAGTTTTCCCGTGTCAAGGTCAGTGCGAAGGTCTTGAGACAGTTGACAAGGACAACTACATCCTGGAGGAGTGAATTAAGCCTCTCCTCTGCTAGTGATTTGACTGACAGTGAAATCTAGCATCCATGTGATATCCTCCTGAATTCCTGCATCATGGAGATTGGGATTCAAGTTCCACGAGTACTTCTGCTTTCATGCAGGGCTATGCTTGCTAGAAAAATCCCTTTGGCAGAAGAATTAAAAGGTCTCTGACATCTGTAGCAGCCATATGGCTTGTTAAAGCAACTTGAAATTTCAGAACAGCACCATAAACTCAACCTCATTCTCGCTGTTCAGGGAAAGGAACTTTCTGGATCAAACCAGTGATCCATTTATCCTGTATTCTTTCACTTAAATGTAACCACCAGTACAAGCTGCCAAAAATAAATGGCACAACACTTTGCTGTGGAATAATCTATACAGGCAAACATCTTTGTCCACTCACAAGGTAACAGCTGGCTTCCGTAACTCAGACAATGCCCGTTTTAAAATCCCTGTGCCTCCATCTCTTTCTTTTTCTGACTTCATATGTGGGTACATAAAGGGCAGAAGAATGAAACAAGAATACCTATATACACCCCCAGAAAAACACGTGCTTAGAGTACTAGACTTAACCGAAACACTAAAAGGCACTGTAGTAATAAGTAAGTCAACAATGCCTTGCAGGAACAAACATGCCATGATCCAATCGAATGCTGCTGTGGGCGAGGCATCAGCAGCTCTGTAACTCAACTGATTCATACTTAGAGCCTTCAGAGAAAAACAAAACAAAACAAAAAACAACCCCCCAGGACCACGTATCCTGGCTGTATTTCCTAATGAAGTTAACACTTTAAAAGGAACTTGTGTCCTCTCTTGTGCATGGGTGCTAACGCTCAAGGAATTGACACAGCTCCGTTGGCAGACTTAATTTAACATGTATTTTTGAGATGAAAAAAGACTTGTTCCTTACCAAAAGGATTTTTATAATAGAAATAAAATGTACCCCAGCAATGAAAATATAGTGCTCGTATAGTTATTAGACTTTTACTTACATCCATCACACTGTGCCTGTGGGAATTATGCTTCTGGGGGATTGGGTGGTACTGCCTTTTCACTGGGAAATAGATTTTGTTAATGGTGGCTTCTTCTTCATTCATGGTAGAAACCCTGAGCTCTATGGAACTACCTGCCAGACACACAAGATAGGAGGGAAAAACGGGCCTCACCTGTTCTGCCAACTCTCAAGATGCAGCAGTCAACGCACCAGAGCAGCTCAGCTGCATTGTCCTGTATTTGTTTTTTGTGTGCGAGATCCACAACCCTCTGAACCTGTCTATATCTTCATAACCCTCTGAACCTGTCTGTATCTTCATGATGGCTGTGCATAGCAAGAATTTAGTCTACAGGAAGTGACCACAGTGTGGAAACATTGCAAAGTATGAAGCAATACTTCACATCCATCAAGATACCAACACTTCACACCAGAGTCCTAAATCCACATATAGCCTCTACATCTTCGGATATCAAAATGCAACTGCCTACTGAAATCACTGTCTCGGATTTCCATCTAACTGCTAGGGAGTCATGCTATTGATTAGAGAACAGTAGATGAATGTATACTACTGATATGGGTCTGCAAATGAATCGCTTATTTTCACGTGCACCTAAATTGCACATGCAGGACATAGTCCTGGCATCGTACTGCACATATGTGCAAGACCTTGTTAAATCTGCAGGTCGTAAAACACACTGATTGCAGGCAAGTCCAGATGATGGTGAGACACATCAAAGCTGAACGAGCTGCCTCAGAGTGCACATGAACAAGAGGTAGCTTGTGCTGGAGGGTAAAAACACAGCTCATCTAATCCAAGAATGGAGCTTTAGAAGAAAGGTATTGGCTGAGAAGACATTCTCTTTTTTGCTTGCCACTGCAGTATGAGAAGGATGGAAACAGAATAATTGGCTTTTGGACCAAAAGTCAATCTTTCTTTTGCACTGCAGCGATATGGGAGGAAGTGGGTAAGAGGAAGGGGATCTTTCAAACTTGCATGGCAAACAACTTGTGTACTTAACATTCCTCTCTCCACAGGAAACCAACTCGCGGGTCACTGTTCTACAACTCCGAAACTTTTACTGAACTTGTTTATAACCAGCCAATCTCAGATATTAAGGAGCTAAACATAATGACAGAAGCTGCATCATTACTGTTTACAGATGGATACAATTTACCACCCAGGAAAGTCTGTTTTTTCTTGATGCTCTCTGCACTCCTAACTCATCTGACAAGTTATGTTAAAAATTACACTCAAGATCTAATGAGCTGTGTTGAAAGCTGGGAATGCTATATCCAACACTTGTTGTTATCTTAAGAATGCATCTCTTTCTCCTCCATTATTTTTTTTTTACCTTCCCAGTGATGATATGCTACCGACTATTTCTACTCTACTTGATCCCTGACCTGCTCTATATACAAGAGTTCGATACGTTTACCTTTTGCAAATGGCTGAACAGAACATTGACTGGGAGGAGAGCATCTAGTCCCTAAAAGTATCCAGATTAAAAGCTGCAAAGAAAAACATTCCCAAATACACCCTACAGCTATCTACTACTGTGTGACTGGAGATAGAAGGGATTTACAACAATGTAATTGCCTCAATACTTCCAATTCCACTCTGGAAAAAGTCCCAATTTTTAGCTGCCAAGAACTTGTGGTTGGTAAATCTTGCATTTGTAATGTAAAACCACATAGAGAGCTACTTCAGAAGATACCAGACAGCTTAATTCAAACACTAGCAACAACCCGGACAGATCCACATATCCCACCAAGTTTACCACTAAACACTGCAAGGCACCAAAGCAATTCTAAAATCACTTTGGTATCTAACTGGAAGCCAGTTAGATTCATCCAGTGGTCCTTTGTAGGTCTGCAAACTGTAACTGCAGACTTCATTCTCCTCTCTGTGTAACAGAGCTTAAAGAAGAAATAAGCCTGACATACCATTAATCCAAGTAAGAGGTCCAAGCAACTGTATATACCACCTCTGACACATTACAGAGGAATGGAAAACTCTTCACCAAGACACAGTCTACATACCAGCAACCTGGTTGTCAGTCTCCTATGTTACTTATTCTGAGATGAAATTCAGCTTATGATTTCTAATGCTTTCAGTTTGTACTAAGTGTATCTACCCTGGACCATAAGAATTAGCTGGGCCAAGCTACAGGTATTCATAGCTGTGTGGGGAACAACTGAAATTTATAACATTCAGGGATTCTATTTGGGAAAGCTGGATGTTTTTGCTAAACCGAACACACTGGAAGTAGCCAAGAATATTGGTATTTAATTCACTCCGATTCCTGGGTTGATACGCCCATCAAGAGGAATGCAGCTGCTCAAGAGCTCTTAAGTGACACTGTTTCAGGCTCTCTGAAGATTCAAGGGAACACCACCCCATGCAGGTTTGGTTTAGGGTTGTGGGTTTTTGGGAGGGGGGAGGGACAGGGGGGAGGAGCTGGCTTTTTTGCATGTTATTTACATCATCCGAAAGGGAAAAAGTTCATCTGAAAGATCAAACTCTGGAACACAAGTCTGGAAAATTTGGTGACAACGATGCACACTACAGCTTTAAAACCGAGCTTTTAGTAAGTATCACCACTGATATAAAGTGTCTACCTGCTGTTGCTTAGTCTATAGAGAAAAATCTGCTTCTGTCCTCCCTTCTGAAAGAAAAACACAGAAACTGATAATAAAATACCACAACTTTTTGCATCATTACAAAACTGCTTAGAAAGTCACTGCAATGGCCCCTCCCTAATATTCAGTGAGAAAGGTTAATTTACCCTTGTGTGACAGGGGACAACCCACAAATATAATCAATTTTCCTTTGCACTTGCTTGTCCGTGAATGGCAGCTAGCATGCTTAAAGCCAGCTGCCTTCATTCTGAGAAAGGCAAACATTCTCTGTGGAGTTCTTGAAACAACAGTGCAGAGAGGGAAACGGGTGTCATCTATTAGCCAGGAAAAGCACTGGAGACTTGCACTTTTCAAGCTCAGCTGGTAGAGTCTGGCTGCTGCTTAAGCCAAACTCTGATTACCAAAATGAAAAGACGCATCAAGAGAAAAAGAAAGCAAGGAGTAAAGTCATGCAGAAGGTCTGTGAGCAAGCCAGACAGTGAACTGAGGTCTACATTTCTAGTCCAGTATCTCTCCCCTTTCACTGGCAACATTTTTAACAAACTTGGAGAAGCAACTTTCCTCTCCACATAAGTTCTGCTGAAAAGAATATGCAGTCCCTTCTCCCTTCTGGCAGGCTGCACAGCTCCATCCATAAATGGCCTATTCTCATCTCTGAGGGAACAGGAACCTGATGCCAGAGCGTGTGAAGAGAATAGTTGCCTTTCCACTCAGCAGCTCCCCGCTGAACTGCTGAGTCACACATTTTCTCTGCATTCATTTTCACATTGCTCCCACTCAGTCCACCTGCCACTTCATCTGGGATGGGTGGGAGGGGAGAAAAAGAGGTGAAGTCAGAAAAAATGTTCATGTTCACCCAGGACCATTATGATGATACTGCAGTGTCACATATAAAAGCAAGCCTGCAAGCTGCTAGAGAGGGATGGAGAAGCGAAATATCAGACTGCAAGACAAACTGCCTCCCTTCCTTCTACAGGAGGAGACCGGCCAGCAAACAAGTTGCAAACCTCATCTGACTCCCAATCAGTCACTGGTGTTACGTGCTTGTTGATACGTTCTGCAAATTTCAGGCTTCAGACCAGGCCTTGAGGTTTTCCCTCTTTTCTGTGATTTAGAAGAGCTTTCAAGCTGCAGTGATTTTTTCAACAGTCCAACAGGTACTGTGTAGTAATTGACTGGCTGCCACAGGGAAGTGCCACAATGATAAGTGCCAATACCAGCTGGATAGATCCCAGTTCCTAAGGGCATCTTCAGCTGAGCTGCTGCAGTGGAAATGTCCACCAGCCCCAACTTTCATCATTCAAGAAGATTAAGAGAAAATCTTAGCCATTTTCTTGCAGCTTCCATAAAACCCAAGCATAACAGGAGCCAACATCTACTACCACCTATTAAATTCTTACGTAGAAAAGGGACTCTGCTATCAGTGGTGGGATACATGTTTATCGTGGTTATATAGGGTCCACATTGCTCTTAGGTTCGGCTGTACATGTAGGAACATATACGGTATTAATTTTTTCTGTAATTAGATTTCTGGACAGTACAGTTTATAGGTCACGAAAAAAGAAAATGCCCAGAAGCTTCCTCGTTTATTAAATCAATGATCTGAAAAAGCACTTCTGAAATTGACTTGCAAACTAAACCAGGACAACTGTGATTAATTTTCAGACTAATTCTTAACCTACTGCTACTGTTAGTATTCAAGTAGAAAAACTGGGGGCTTGTTAGTAACTAAATAAGGATTTTGTTTTATTAAGTGGAATTAGCAATTCAGAAGGTAAGCCTGTTTTTCCCTGTGAGAAAGAGTCTGTTCTTAGGTAATGTTCAGCCTTGCTTCTCAGTAATTCTTCTGGTGCAAGCCTGTTGGCTTGAAAACGTGCTTGTGCTGTACAGGTCTGAAGTGCAAAGACAAAACCCACTCTGAGAAGAGTTTAATGACATTGCATTAACATGTCTTTCTATATCAACTTCCACTCCCCACCTCCTAGATTGGCTCATCGTCGTGTTGCTCAAGAAATAGTTCATGAAAAAAATATGATAACTGCAGGGGAAAAGAAACATGGGAAAGAAAAAAGCAAAACTCAAACCCTTCTCAAAGTTCCCTACCTCCATACAGTTATTTTGTTCAAATAATCAAAAGTACAAGACAGGACTCTGGTCTATGAAGTCATCCTTAAAGAGGAAAGGATGCAGCCTGCCACCAGAGACTTTGTTTCACTGAAGGGTGAGACTGGGAGACTTCATTTCAGCTGCCGTCAAACTCTTCCTTCCTGGAAGAAACCAGATGCTCAAGATAGCACTCCTCCCAGACCTGGAGTCCTATACAGTGCTACTGGCTGCTTAAAATAATATACCTAGCCCATCTAGTAAGAGAGAAAGTAACTTATTTGATCATCTCACTGAATTGCCAGACCATAATAATTCATATGAAACAGTTGCAAAGGCAAAGCAGCTCGCAATACACTTGGCTGACACCACTCTAGATCAGGCGTAAGCCTCACTTACATGGGAGCAAGAAGAAACCAAAATCATCAGGCTCTCTGCTCTAGAAAGACAGGCCTCCCAGCTCAGCAAAGATGAACTGCTAGGAGCCATCAGAAGTGGTAAGAGACTGTCAGATAAAGCAACCATATGGGAAGTATGATAGCTACTTTACCATCTGCTGGGGTCTGATTCTCCTCCAATACTCGTTATAAACTGCTATGTCTCTACTAAGGATGGGGGGGTTGCTCTTAATTTCCAATGCAAGATTAGTTATGCCCTTGTCCACATATAAATCGTACTCCCACTATTAAATCAAATACACAGGAGGTTTATTCTTAATGGCTCTACTAATGCTTACAGCTCTTAAACACAAGATGTGTTGTTAAGCACTGTCCTTTTTCCTTTTCTCCTGTGAAACATGTCAAGTTAAAGGATATGCTATTTCTCATGGCAGCTAGGGCCCCTAGAGCAGTGTTTGCTTTGAAACAATTAAAATATTAAATATGGTGTCAAATTACAGCTCTTAAAAAGTGAATGCAGACCCTCGGTGGGCAGAGACAGTGAATATTAACTTCTATCACACCCACACATAATTAGCATTTGCCATCTTTCAATCAGGGCTCTATTCAAAGCTTCTTTTGTTTTTTGCGCAAGGCTCTTTCGTCCTTTCCTGTTAAACCCCTTAGAGCAGGTCCGTCTGATTACCACTTAACAAGTAGATGCTTTTTTTTTTTTAAATAAAGAATACATTTTCTTTATTATGCTGTTTTCTTCAGTGAAAGTTTTCAAGTGCCTGCTGATAATTTTGGAGGTGCCTTGAGCTTTTGTAAACAGACTGCAAGTTGACTTTCAGTGGAGTTGGTTGTCCTAAATTATTTCTAGCCTGCAAACTCCCTTTAACACTGAAAATGGAAACCCACAAAGCAGCTCTGTAATTCCACAGTTAAAGAGCTACGGCTTTGACTGCTCATGAATCAGCCTTGCACAGCACACAGCCAGGGAGTACTGTCAACAGCACAAAAACGATGCAGATTGAAATGTACAGGGTTGAATTCTCTTTCTGAAACAGGATAACCAACTCTTCCCTCCCAAACCTAAATTATAATTTTTGTGCCTTTAGCCTTTAACTACAGGATATACTTAAAAGTGCCTGAATGCATAATAAAAAAATAGCAGCAATAATTTAAAACCAGTCAAATGGCCTCTGTGATAGAAGAATGAATCTGACAACTAAAAGAAGCAAGCACATTCTGGTTTCATGCACTTTTAAAAGTATTTACTAGTCATACTGCTATTATCTGAATTGGTGTTAGCACACTTGTATTGCTTGAAAAAAGCATATTTCTTCTCATAAATTAATAACTTCCACAGTTCTAATGCTAATACCATTGTGTATTTCTAATTTGTCTTCAGTGACTTACTAGCCTGGTGTCCTGTAGGTATTAAAACTGCTTTCTGCTCTGCTGAATGAGAGGGTTTGCACCTTGAAGCAGATGGGTGATATGCTGGCTTCCTGCCAGGTTCAAATGTGAACATTTTGATGTCGTTCATTTGGGTATAGCCTGCTTTACTAAGTGACTAAAATCTTCTGCCCTGGAGCCTTCAGCAAAAACATTTAGGAAAGCCACTATCACATTCAACATTTATTTCAAAGACATTCTTTTTCCTGAGCGAAGTAAATTATATCAAGACCAGTCTCAACAATCATCTTCAGCCACAAACCTGATACATGCCTCAAGGGTACTATCCCAAGTATAAGCATTTCACTTTCTTTCATGCATTTAAAAAGGCTATGCTTGTACTGCTTGGCTTTCTCAGAAAGCAAGGGTATCATTCAGATACTGTAACTTAGGCTCCAGAATAAGCACTTGTATAGATAAGGGTGTGGACATCTAGAAACAGGATGTCCACACTCAATTTTATCTCTGTACTAGAGTGCTGTTTCCACCCAGGGCTACTCCATTATGGGCCCAAATGCAAAGCCTGCACAATTAAATATCATTGGTTGCAGTTCAGTGCTCTGCTACCTCTGTAACTGCAGTCCCTTCATGTTAGGAGCATGTTTAGATTATTGATATGTCATAAGTCTAACGGTCTCATTAATCTCTCCTTCTCCCTAGCTAATCATATAGCAGCACAAAAAAAGCGAACAATGCACGTAGAGGAAGGTAACAGTCCACTTTGTTCACTTGTGTCTAGTCTATATGGGTTCCTATACTGTACTCATCAACATGGATACATAGCCTTAAATAGTGAACTAAAAAAATACAACAGCTTGCCTTCTCATCCTCTTCCCAGTGAGGGAACATGCACCGAGCAATGTTTTGTCTAGATAGCTAAGCAGACATGCACAAGTTGTTACAGATCTATGTCAGACAAGGTGAGATGAAAAAAGCACACACCGATGATGAGCTTTGCAATTATTCTGGGAAGATTTTGCACCACTTGCCTGCAGTCATGAGCTTCGCTTCACAAAACAATCCAAAGAAACAAACCCCTCATGGATGCATGCATCCCAAGGCTCTGCTTGATCTGTGGTGACTGTACGTCATGCCACACAGCCTCATGCTGAGTTACCTTAGCAAGAGCTGACATTGATCAGCAGGTCTGCAAGGTGGTAAGCACAGTTTTGCAGAGACATCATTTTGGATCCTGCATCAGCGTAGCATTTCTACTTCAAGCTTCAGGGCCAGCTAGCCTAGGGATTTTTGTTCCGTACTCTAGCAAACAGTGCGGAAATGCTCTTCGATACCTTAGACCAAGACCATTCTGGAGAGGACTTGAATAGGTGGCAAGTATGCTGCATTTGTGGTAGGCAGAGCCGCCAAGGAGGTACACTTAAAACCTCCCATTGCTACAGGTATAAAAGGTCTCACAGTATCTCCTATTCTGAGGATGAAAAGACAGCAAGTTATTTTACCACCTCATCTATGCCACACAAATTGAGGCTTTTCGAAAACATTGTTTTCTTAGGCCTTGATTAAAGCATTTTTTTCCTTTTCAGGAGCTCCTGATTTCATAACATTTATAATTCAGGTCACCAAAAAGGCACCAAACATATCCTTATGGACTCCTAGTTGCCCCGCTGTTCCATCTCCATGTTGAAACACTGCTGTGTATATAATATATTTTGAAATACAGGTAGTCAGTTGCCTTCCATAGTGTGCTCCTTATGAAGTGTGGGTGACAGTATGTGTCAATGGGAAGCAAGATTTCATCCACACAGCTATACTCCTGCTATGCTATCCAGAACACTTCATCTGCAGTAACAGGTGATGCCAAATGCCTCATACCAAGTCTCTTCCCACACTGAGGTATACACTTCACTTCAACATGAAGAAGTTAAACCTGCACTGAGTAATCTTGTCAATCTCATTCTTAGCTTCAAAGGACCAATGCAGCACTTTCAAACCCACCCCACCTCTGTCTTCCTCCACAGGGGTCAGATTCTACTGGATTTTTTCCTTGCACCCCTCAACTCCCAGTGACAACTATGTGCAACACACTCTCTTGGTCCTTTTTCCTGAAGATCGCATTAATTAAGCTGGGAAGATCATAAGCAGAATGGACAAGAAAGAGCTACACTTTATGCATGGCCCAGGTAGAAGCACTGTGATATATTTCAGATATGCTGAGCGGAGACACAAAAGATGAATCAAGGAAATACCAAGTCCTACTTTTGGGAGCTAATTGTAAGATTATAGTCAATCCTTTCATCTCTACAGATCTTGAAATGGTCTTACCAACTGAAAAGACATAGCATCACGGAATCCATACATGCATCCAACAGGAATAGCACTTTAGCAGTATGCAGAAAAACCTCAAGAACAAAGGAAGTTTCACCTAAGACCTGTTGCACAAGCGTTTTCCCCTATGGAAAACAGTACAGGCTCTTCAATGTCCTGGCAAAAGACATTCAGAACCTGCCAGTACCAGTGAGCACATGGCAGTACAGTGAGCACACAGGGTGCTAAAAGGGGCCATTTTGAGAGCCCCTGCACAAACATGACAGAAAGAAAAATGACCTATTCTGAAAAAGCTTTCTGCATTTATCTTTGCCTCTCACAGAAGGCATACAAAATGGAAGGCATTTAGTGTCTTTCAGGAGCGCCATCCCTCTTCCTGAAAGCCTGCAAAATTGGTCAGATGAAA
>NW_008825156.1:2749765-2760732 GCF_000699105.1 Pygoscelis adeliae | reverse complement strand
AGGAATGTTGCCTGTGCAAGGAAGCTGGGACCAAGCCTTGCAGCCTAACCACCTCCCCTCCTATTTCTGGGCTCAGAAGTAAGAGACCTTTTTAACATACATAAAGGGAAGACAAAGGCATTCAAACTGCTAAAGATTTTGCAAAGCAACAACTTTGGACTGTCATTTGAAGGTCAGTCTCCAACATACAGTATTTATCTGCCTATTGTCAAACAACTGCTGGAGCAGAAAGGAGTTTTAATAGAATATGTTAGTTAATTAAATCTGGAACATTAATGGGTTTTTCATAACACTGTATCTATGAAAAGCAATGAAAAAATTGTTCTATTTAAAAGTGGTAATAGCTGTAGTCTTTGAACATATGCTTAATGAATAAATCTGTTAGGAAAAAAGGCCTGTGTGTATTGGAGGGGAGTAGTATGTTTATTCTCACTTAAAGTGCGCTATGATGGCAATCATCAACAGCAAATGGCCTCTATTGTCAGGACTAAATAAAATTCCATTTGGCCATTTACTTTCAGGTGAAATTGCTTTTTTCTTTTAAATAACACATTCTTTTAGCTAAACAGCTGAGTTGAAAATAAAGCAGTGTCAGATTCATGTTATTAAGGACACCTGATAAGTGTTCATGCTCTTTGGTAGGTACAAAGAATCACAATATAGTAATATCCAGGCAGCTTGCTACCTCAGCATGGGGTGCAGCACGCAAGAAGCCAAATAGACTACAGTGAAGAGGCATTCAGATCCCATGGTGAGAACAGTCTAACAACCCAGTGCTAGCACATACCATAGTGGTGGGCGCAATTTCAGGGATGAAATTATACAGAATACAGTGCAACACAAAACCTGAACAGAAGAGACTATTGCAAGCTTAGATGACAACCAGAAAGCTATGATGGCAAAGCACATGAGAACAAACTCAACCTACTGGGTTTCCATTTCCATGAGCAGGTGGATGAATCTAATAAGCTGGTTGATTTGTTTGTGAAATTAAAATGCCGGTTCCTTACGCTGGGAATTAAGTATGGAAAATATCCACAGTTAAGCCATAGCTGGCTGGGTATTTTTAAAGGAAGCTTGACAGATGTTGCTAAAATGCACCCCAAAAAAGTCAAACATGTCAATACCTTTCTTCACCAAAAGGGTTATCAAGCATTGGAACAGGCTGCCCAGGGAAGTGGTTGAGTCACCATCCCTGGAGGTATTCAAAAGACGTGTAGATGTGGTGCTTAGGGACATGGTTTAGTGGTGGACTTGGCAGTGCTAAGTTAACGGTTGGACTTGATGACCTTAAAGGTCTTTTCCAACCTAAACGATTCTATGAATATTTACTCAATTCCTCTTCTGTCCTCCCAAAAGCTCTCCTCACAGAGTGCCAGAATCTCTCCTTTCTCCACTAAATCTGAGATCTGAAGCTCCTCGGTTCCACTCTGAATGGTCCTAAGGAAGGTTCACCCAGACAGACTACCCTTCCTGGTCTTTCCCTCAATAACATGCTTGAATATGGCTCTTTTTTGCAACATAGCCAGATCTCAATCGGAAGGTGCATTTTGTGGTGAAAGGGCCATAGGAAACTCCCAGGTTGCATTCAACCAGATTTCCTAGTGCAACACACTGCAGCTGGAAATTGAACAACCAGGTGAGACCATGCCATGATTACCTCTGCTTTGACAACTCTTCTCAGGCAGCAGGGTTGGGAGACTACTCCTCACTGCTTCTGGACAGTTGAGCATGACTTAACACCTACTCTCCATCAGCTTTGCTAACTTCTCGGTCCTTGCAGTCCCTCCTCTTTCCTTTAAGAACTTTTCCCTGTGAACATGCAGAGCAGATCCAGATTAACAAAGATCAGAGATCATGAGTAGGTGGAAAGGGATAAGGTTTCCAAGGCTTCTTTTCTGAGAGGGAACTGTGATACAATGAAGAAAACATTCCATCATTAAAACCTCTCTTTCTTGGGGACGGTATTCCCCTCCCACCCTCTTCTTAATGCTATCCTTATTGAAATACTTTTCTCATTTAGTTTTCTTGCATTTTCCCATGGTGACAGAGATGTCACCAGCAGGCATAAGGAAAGCATGAAAGCTCAATCTGCAAACTGGTACGGCAGAGGTCTAGAAAGCATGATTTCCAAAAGCAGTAGAGGTTTGAGATACTGTGACAACAGACATTAGACTTCTAAAGGGTGGTTTGCCTTAGCTAAAAAAAAACCAAAAACAAACCAAACCACAACAGTTTATAAGACTGTTGCAAACAGACACGTGTCAGTAAGGTTCTGTTCTCAAAAATGACTAGCATTTTTACCAGGCTCATTTTCAGCTTATTCTAGCATGTAGTTATGTGATTAATTTATCCATTAATCAACCAGCTAGTCCACCAACCCAAACAGTGACCACGAGGCATGCACAAAATTTGGTATGTAACAATGTGCCCAATTCAAAACACTGCACCGTTATGGATCCCACATCCCTGAAACAGGTCGTTTGGTATTTTTGACCTCTAAAATGTCTGTTTTATGACATTAATCCAGGTTCTTCAAAACCACTCTCATCAGGTAACATGAAAGATGAATGTTAAGCTAGACAATGGACTAGCAGCAACAAGCAGAGAAAGGAGAAGATAAAATAAAGATGACAAAAGTGACAAAAGGTGTGAGTATATTTGAGAATAATGGAAATGAGAATATCTGATGAGAGAAGAGATGAAAGAAGGAAAATAAATACAAGGCCATAGAAGAGAAGCCCACAGGAGGAGTGTGAAAGCCTGGCAGAAGGACTGAGTGGAGACTAAAAACAGTGTCTGGCAGTAGCTCAAATCAAACAAGGCAGCATGTGCAAGAAGTACAGTACACTGAAAACTTCCTTCCTCTTGGGGATTAAGTAACCTCAGAGTTAGGGTAGAGAGACTTCCTCTCCTCTGGAATACCTTGCTCTAAACTCTGAAGCAGGAAAAAAATCTAGTTAAACCTTTCCATGATTGTCATTTCCCAATTGCTACTGTGAGCTCTTCATGGAAATTTTCAAAGGCAAAGCTGCAGAAATCAGACATTGATTGTGATTCATTTTCCTAGTGGGAAACATGATGGTGGGTACCTCCTCCCTAAATGATATAGGGCGTCAAGAGGCCAGATTTTCAAAAGGTCTAGGGAAAATTTCAAAGTCCCTAATCCAGCCAGATAGGACCCTAGTTCTGCTGAAACAACTTTAAATCATTTTTCAAAAGATGGGCCTTAGTTCCATTTTCAAAAGTGGCTTAAAAATATGGAATCTATTTCACACTGGAAGACAACGAGACAATACTGCACAGTTGCCTTTGAAACTGAGACTGGCACGCTTTTCAAACTGCTGCATACCATATGCTTTTGCTTCCTTTAATTGTGTGTCTGCAAATACAGCACGCAAATGCGTGTCTGTCACTCACAATTAAGGAAACACAGGTGCGGTTGTGAGAACATCAAGTACTACAGACTGGGAAGTCTGAGGACAGCCCAGCATTCCAGGTCTTAAACTGCAGCGATGTTTATGAGATTTGCACCTGCACAAAACCTGAGAAGGTCCCATGTAGGTTCTACAGTAGGTTCTTCAGTTCTGTCAACTCCCACAGGGGTGGGGCATGGCCTTACAGATAGACAAGCCAAGCCAAGAAAAGCCATTTCAGGGAATACCCACCATGTCCACTTATTTTTTGTCATGGTGCGTGTGCATAGGCAGTTACATCTAACTGCACAACTACATCTAACTGCACAGCAGAACAAACTACAACTGCTATGACCTTCCAAAGCAGGGTTGTAACTGGAGTTTGCTGTTGCTCTCCTCAGGTCCATATGCCCATATTTTCTTCATCAGAAACCAGGAAAAAAAGACAGAAGGATGATGCCACCCAGATCTCACTTTAACACAGATAAAGCACATGGTCACATGTATCTTCTGTGACAGTCCCTACTGTTGAAGATCAAGCTGAAAAGGTGGGAGCTACATATAGAGGGGCAAGAGCACATGAGGGGAAGACTGGCCTACTATGAATGGTGAAAGAAAGACTGACAGAACAGTCCTGAATACTCCTTGGAGGAGAGTGACAGCCCAGAGATACTATTTTGCTGCCTGTATAGTAGTGGAGATGCAGTAGAATGTACTTTTATCTTGGACTTAGGATCCCAATCTTCCTAGGGACTGCTAGAAACTGTCTTAAAAAAAACAAACTCTGTGATCCACCTTTGAAATACAACTGCCTACTTCTGCTAGTGCTCCTGGGTTACACCATATTAAGTATGCCTCAGTGTCCTGTCAAGGTATGCTCATGATTCGTGATAAATCTTTCAACTTTTCAAGTGACATTCTTGTATTAAGGTCCAAAGACTGCAACCAAAACAAATAATTGGTGTGGTCAAATGAGTATGAATATGTGAGCCCAAACTCAAGTGCATTCCACTTCATTTGGTTATTTTTTCATTGCAAGCACAGTACAGCATTATCAAGCAAACAAGAGGCAGCTTCATCTTATCAATTTGGAAAAAACACCTCCAAACCATTCTGTCACTCCAACTGGAAATGTAGTGTTTATCTGGGAAAGAAAGAGGCAGGGTGGAATGCACCTGGAGGAAAAGAGATGTACAACCTTGTGGAAATCCAGGAAAAACTCACAGCTGCTGGGGAAGCAACAGCTTAGTGGTTGGAATACCTTGCTGTGCAAACCCAAATCACAAGCTGGAGCTTTGCACCAAAACACTGTGCTAGATCAGCCTGTGTATATCTGTTACTTGGGCTGTTAGGTTGAAGATGACAGCACACACCACTTCACAACATACCACTACAAAATGCTGCCTGCAGAAATCGTATGCTCTAATCCACTTGATGTGGCCTGCTAGGACTTTTGAAGTTCAAGGTAAACCTTTGTAACAGCTCATAATTTGAAAATGCATACTTCCCCAATACCAAACTGCCAGCATTGCCAGAGACCAGCCAGCTTCACAGTTTTCTAGTTACAGTGATATGATGAACTGCAATCTCTCCATGGTGACCTAGAAAGTCACTTAGTGATATAGAGACCCAGAGATGTACCAGCAAATGGATTCTGTTGTGTTTTCACGCAGGATGCCTGAAAGGTGACCAAAGGATTCCAACTTCCACTGGAACTTCAGCAGAAAACAAATAATCAGTTTCCTTAAATGCCTCAAAAAATCCCAGTCTGAATAACAGAGTAATATCTTTGGTATTAAACAGAAAGATATCCTTGATGTTGTGACTGCTATGCTGGGAAAATGGAGCTGGCAGAGGAATAAGCACATAAGTTACAAATGCCAGTTTACCAGAGTTATACCCTTTACTTGGTATGAGGCAAGAAAACCATTTTATGCACAGGCTAGAAGGAGGAGGAAGAGCATCAAGTCAACTCACTTGCCACCTGTCCAGCTTGAGAAAGGATCAAATACAAGAAGAATTAAAAAAAAAAATGCCTAAGAACTTGTCCAGCCCTTCATAAAGGTATGCCACACAAAAAACATCTTCTAAACATTACCTTACAAGTCATTGCTTTTCCTTTAAGATCTTGACAAAGACAAAATTTTGCTATGAGTGTTTACCCATGTTACCCATATAGCATATAACACATGGTAAATACATGTTACCCACATATTTAATCCATTGGTAAATGCTAAACTTTCCAACCATGGTTACAATTCTTTTGGTTCTCCTCATTGTTGCAATTGACATTTTCACCACTTTTACCTAGTGTGCTGTGAATGCCACTTCTTCATGATTTGTAATGGAACAGGAAGAAAAACAACCTTACAAGAAAATGGGTGGGATTTTTCATGCCAAAGTCAGAGTGGCTTTTTTCATGGTTCTATTTGCATTCCACATGCAAGCATATGGTTAGCCAAACTCTGTTCATGTTACTATACAAACATTTCGTAAGCACAAATCTCTTTCTGAATCAAGCATTCATTAGAAATGCTGACTACGGTTTATAAATACTACAGTGAAATCATGGAATGTCCATGTAATGAAAGCTCAATGTTAAATGAACGGTCTCTCGACTTGTATTTGTCAAACCATTAAGTAAAGAAAACAATCTCGTCTTCCTTCCCAGAGAAACGTTCTTTCCACTAAGAGTATACTGCTGTATTTTATTTCTCAAACAGAAGCAGTATAAACCACACAGAGCCAGACTAAGGCTTCTTTATTCACTTCACTCTTCTTTTTGTAAGAAATCTCCCTGAAGGCATCAGGATTATTTGTGCAACACCATCAAATGAAACAGGGATTACAATCTGGTCCACAAGAAACAACAATTACTCTCTCATGGATTACCTTTCTTGAAGTAAAGTTCCTTGAAGGCAAACTGTCTTACATAATCCTGAAAGAAACTGTACTAAAGCAATGAGGACCATATAACTAAAACTGGCACATGATAATTTACTAAATAGATACTTGTCAAAAAGAATAGACTGATTTTTAATTTAACTCCATGTTGAAATCAGGGTCCCTGTAGATGCAAACCTGTAGATGCAGTGCACCTTGGCACTGTAAACCGCCTCATTTTCATCATCTCTCTGGTTCTTAGATGCTGTTCAGAGGTGGACTGAGTTTTTAATCAGTTTAATTTTCCACAGTGTTGAGTTTTGTGTACACACTGCAGAAGAAACTTGCTTTAACAAAGACTTAACTGAAAGACCTCAACTTCCAACTGTCAACCCAAGTGCGCACTCCTTTAAAAATAGCATGTTAATTTTGATCATGCCCACAGAATCATGTGACCTCTTTTATCTGTATCCTGTTTTCCACCTGCACCACAGCAGCTCATGGCTATGTCTCACAGCTACAGCAAAACTTTTCAAGCCTCCAGGAACACCATCCAGTTTTATTTCACTCTGCACACTTTTTGCTTCACGCACTATGTTGGATGCAAGCACATGCAAAATCTAACATGAGGCAGTTCTGTAAAACAAATAGCCTTCTGGTTACTAAAATGACCATTTTTCAATCTGGTCCATCATTTTATGGTTTCACCATCCCTTTTCATTGGCTGGCACAAACACATCCTAACAGTTTCCCAAGGCATTTTTCAGAATTTGAAAGTGAACACTGGTTTAAGATTTGCCCTCCAACCTACCTTAACCAAGCAATGCAGTAGAAGTGGCTCATTAGCTCACATGCCCTGCAATGGAAAGAACAATATTTTCTTTGTATGTGCTTCATTGATTGCTCAGCTTAGGCACTAAAACTCTGGAAACCTTCAGCCACATTCTACATAGCATTTTCTGCAACACTGAAGTTCATTAGTGTGTTTGTGACAGCTGAACAGAATGATACCCTTTTCTTAGCCAAACTTGAAACAAGAACCAGTCTACAGTCCTATGACAATGCCTGGACAATGACTTTTACTTCAAACATTAATTGGAGCATCTTCTGCCAACTTTAAAGACATGGATTTGCATTTCATACACCATTTCCTGAGTCTTCACTCAAACTGCTATCATTGATACTTCTAATTGTCTTTGCCTCTTGTGCCAAAACCAGTCTGTTCAGACACCTCAGACTGAGGCCTTTTCAGGGTACCTTTTCAGCAAGATGCTTGCCAGAAGCAGCCTATACAGACAGACTTCTTCCACGGTACTTTACCAGTGCTTCCATGCTGACACTATTATGTTAACATGAAGGCAACTGCATGACCTTCAGCTCACATTCAGCTGGAAAGCTTTACCACAAGTTTTTTCGTTGGAACTATTTCCACTTTGATGTCACATGATAAATGATTGTCGATCTTTTCTTTCTCCCCTCCCACATCAGGTTTTCCCAGGCTAAGCTCTTCTGCAAGGCAGAACTACCCACGCCTTATTCTGCAATAAAAACAAAACTGTTTGAAAAACTTCCCTTTGTATTGCCCACATATAAAGAGTAAGCCAGCATCACTGCTGAATTAAAGATCTTTTTGATGAACAACCTGCAGACTATGCGCATGAACACATGGTATTTTGGCCAAGCAGAATTCAATGGAGATGAGGAGAAGCAAATAAAGAGGGGAACACTTCTCTTAGGGCAGTGTCAAAGCCTAAGTGAAAACAAAAGGGGAAGAAGTAAAGTCCCATATAAACTAGGAAGGGAAAAAAAGGGGGGGGGGGGGGGCGGCAAAAAAAAAGGCATTACTCTACTGGAACCATTTGCACATTTCCCCCCAAAGCAGCCATATTGGTGGACAGGAAATAGGAAGTGAAATGTGAAAGACTTCTGAATATACTCAGTATCCGTAAGAATCGTATACTGGATTTATAGCACACAGACACAATTTATTTTTTTTTAAACTACCCAGTTAAAGATGTGGGGGGGAGTGGTTTCTATGTTGGTGGATGGATCAAATTCACTCATGGTTTAATTCCATACTTTTAACTACATTTTACTTGAAATTTCAGTGCAGGGATAAATTTGATAACTCTGCAAAGTGATTTCTGAATTCATTATTTTGTATAACAAGTAGAATTGCATTTACATCTTGCTTTGAAATTATATAGTCTATGACTATAAAAATCAGGTAACATACAGTATCATGTTTTTACTTATGCTAAACTATCAAGAGTAAGTGCTTTAAGGCAAAAAGTGCATGTTTGCCATTTACTGCATGTTTGTACATATCCTAACATAATGAGGCTTCCAATTGTTCAGCACACCTACACACCACCTCAATATAAAAGTAAATAATACTGATGTTCTACGGCCTAGGTTTAACACTGGCCTCAAAGGATCTGGACAAGATTATAACACAAAGCCTGTAAAGAACACTAGCATGACTGTCTGAGCTTATAGAAAGGAAAGTGCATCCTTTCTGCCATCAAATCGGTGGCAAGCATTGACTATTAGCTGGCTGAAGCTGATCACTTATATCTAATCTGTAAAGAGAATGTGAACACCCAGGAGAAGTATCTGTAGGTTACCTTAAGTTTCTGAGGATTCTTATATAAGTAATAAAACGTCACAGCTCATAAAGGGCTTTTCAGAAGTAAAGCATACAGCAGGTGGAATGAACCCATTCACCTTACAACTTGTTCACATACAGAACATGTTTTTGCACTCCAAACGCTCCCTAATAAAGGCTTTCAGTATCCTCTTCCCATAAGCTGAGCCTCCTTCACTGTGTGCAGTTGATTCCAAAGGCACACCCACATCAGCTGAACTGGCTTCTATACCGTAAAAACAACCACAGACTGCAATAGTCTGCAAGACATCTATACCTGCAAGACGGTATGAAAGGCTGGTCCAGTGCAGCATTAAGGCATATTTAGGCTGTAACCAGAAGGTAAATAGATCAGCTTTCTAACCAATAAAAAGAAAAAAGGTTTTTCTACACCAGGTGCATGATTGAAAGTCCAAAGTCCAGCAGCTCCAAGAGCCCTCATTGTGCAGATAAGAAACACTTTCTGGTAAGAGACAGAATATGCTTAGAATCAAGTCCAGAATGACTTGAAAACACCCACTTCCGTGATGATTAAACAATACTAATTTACTTACTGCTTACCACAAATAAATAAAAACCATGTTTGAGACAGCTATCGACTTGATTTAAAAGGACTTTCTAAGAAGCTTTTAGGAGACAAAGGCTCAATCCTTTAGGCTTCCTTAGAAATCCTAGTTAAAACGAGCTTCATAGACATCAAGTAGGTAATGGGAGGTAAAATGGACTCTTTGCACGATGTGAGAACCGCAGCTAGATTAAAAGATATAGTCCTCTACAAAAAGACCTAGCAAAAAGTACCTTCCACGCTAACCGGGCTTTGCAAAACATTTACAACCTGCAATTAATTTTCCTTTCTTTTTTTGTTTTGTTCCTTGTTCCTTTCATTCTGCAAGAAGATTAAGACAAGTTCTGAAACAGTGTATGACTCTGTTTTTCACCTGTACTGAAGTGAGAGTATGATATGTCTGATCTTCCTTGCCTTACTTACCATCTGACATGAACTCAGTCCTTTCAGTCACATAGTAGCTCAGTTCCAATGTCTGCTCCAGGACAGATGGTCCTCTGGGATTATCATTTACATCCTTTATGCACTAGAATCCTAAAAAATAAGTAAAAAATCTAAGCTTTAACACTATCAGATGTCCAAGAATCATTCAGGGCCTTTACACACAGTTTTTCTTGAAAAGAAATTCAAAAGACCATGATGTGATGTTCATCCATACAGGAAGTATCAAGCCACTGATCTGTGGGGTGGGGCGAAGCATGGAAAGGAGATGAAGCATATTCCTGTGTTGTTATCAATCCACTTGCTTTTGCTTATTGCCTGCATACAGGAACCGGGATCTACCTGAAGCCTTCCAGGTGTTCAAAGGGTATGTACCATAAAGTCTTTTAGTATTTAAGGAAAAGGGGGCGATCCATAAGCTAAGCTCCCTTAGGAGCCATCTGCTCCATATGGAAAAAGCCTTCAGCTGAAAATATAATGGCTAATTTCACTAAAATCTCAGAGAGTGCTTAAAGGTCTGTGAGTACAAGACAGAGACCCTTACTACTTATTTGTGAAGGACTGCCGAATGTGTCATACCTACCACACAGTGGGGCTAACTGAATACATAGTTTGGAAACAGAAAGTCCATCATAGCCTCAGAGACTGTGTCCCAAACATGCCACTCAAAGCATAGCAAAAACATGCAGGCATGTAGAAAGAAATTTGCCTCTAACAAACCGCAAGGACTTTTTCCTTCTTTACAAATTTTGCTAAGGGAGGGGTCAGAGATGTGTTCTTTGTCCAGGTGATACAGTGCTCTACCTCCAAGGCTTATATGATTTGTAATCTACTTCTAAAGCACCTCACACCGTGAACATCAGGCCAGTTCATCCACGGTCTCATCCAAAGCCCACACAAACCAATACAACTCTTTCTATTGATGCCAATACACTTCGCATCACAAACCCAATCAAGAAGTCTCCTGAAGAACAAGAGTATAAAGGGCTAAATCCTGAAAGTACCCTCCTCCTAC
>NW_008825156.1:2727071-2749753 GCF_000699105.1 Pygoscelis adeliae | reverse complement strand
CAGAGATTTCATTTCACTAGAAACTGAAGTTTCCAGTTTTGAACAGACTAATAAATCTAAGACCACCTAGATACCCAGACTTGACCTCTGACACTGGGAGATGAGGTGACCACTGCATATAGATAAGCACATCTGCATGTTAAAGAAAAACATATTTAAAAGCAAGTCACGTTCTTAGAAGACACAAGGATGTAACACAGCATCCAGGTAAAAGCAAGTCAGCAGAGTCATGTGTGAGGCACTCCTCAAAAAATCACCTCAACCAACACAGCACATCTTCGCATTAAGCAATCCTCTGCTACCCAGGACAAGGGACTACTAAGTCAAGGGAGGAAACTTGCTGTAAAGGCCTGGATACACGCTGTGTCTTTCACTTGTAATACAAACATAGTATGGAGGAACTATGTAGGTCCAAGAATAAGAAATACTGTCTGTGTACACAGTGTGTGTCAAAACATAATCTAAAAGTTATTCTTAAAACCAGAAAAATCATGCATAAAGCATACAGATGGTATTTATACTTTTATAGCCACTTAGAAACACCTCTCCCTCCCTCGCAGGAAAAAATGACAACCAATTATTTTCAGCTATATGTTTTTATTAAGTTTGTTTTCAGATGTGTTTGCTTAAGTCAAAGCTCAAACACAGAAAAGATGTCTTGCAGGCAAGTCCCAAGGAGAGTCAGCCTTCTTTTACAGAGCAGATGCCATTCAAAACAACTAACAAGCACCATAAAAAAACGGTGTGGATAGTTCTGAGTCCACCATCAGCACCCCCATGGCTCCTCTGAAACTTCCAGCGATGACATAATCACCAGCTCTGTGCAACGGTTCCCAAGAAACTGGCTTTGCAATGCACTCGTTCCATTCCAGCAGCATGTCCGTGAGGTGCAGAACCAAGAAGTAACTGGATTTCATAAGTGATTGCCACTGGAAAAAAGGAATTGGTGCCTCTTGACTCACTACTGAAGGCCAAACTATATGTCCAAACTACATCAAGTGGTCTAATACGAGATGCTATGCCTCTCTATACAGCTCTCCTTACGTTCCTTGTCTTGACACAAAGGGCTCTGGTATTGGCACAGATTGCCCCAGTATATAAAGTTATTACTTCTTAAGTGGAAGTGTGATTTACTCTGCATGCTCTCAGTCCAATGCAAACAGAAGACAACGTTAATAAAATTCAAGCAAGAAGTGCTTAGTGCTTTTACAAAAGCAGACTAAGAACGTGTACACACAGTTACTGTGGTTCAGCTGACACAAGGTGACTTGATCACACATCTCAGTTTTTAACATAAAGCTGTTTGCAATGGCAGCAGCCCCAAATGCTGTTCTTTGACCTTCCTCAGTGCCTGCAGTCCAACACAATATTCAAATCCTGGTATAGAAGTGTTTTCTTTACACACACTGTTGTGCAGGAACTTGGTACCATGACATTTCCAGAGAGGCCAAATGAATAAGAATGAATGCTGAAGCTGTAGGCCTGTACCTTTAGGTCTTTGTAGCATCTAGAAAGAGTGAGTTACCTCTTCTTAAGCTATATGCAACTGTTGTAGTCTGCCTTCAGTACAGGTGCCTTGCCTGACTCGCCTGACTCCACAACTTAATCCCTTTCTCTTCACTGCCTCTAAATTCAAGCATTCCTCCTCTGCTCTCACAACGTACTAACTTAGGGACAAGTGTAGTTTTAAACTGTTGAAGGAAATAAGCCCATCTATTGCCTAACATGCCCCATCTTTCTGTCTCTCCAACAGCATGTGAACAATCAGAAGAAAATACCACTAAAGCAAGGACAGTTAGGAGTCACTCCTGTTTCTGAAAATGCACACAGCCTTATTCTCGATTACCTTATATCTTGCAGTTATTAGCAATACAAAACTGATGTGAAAACAATATTCACATTTGGTAGCATTTTACACCTACTTTACACTGTTATAGAAGAAATATGCTGCCACGTGCCCATGACTACGAGGAAAACCTTGAAGGCAGAGTAGTTTTACAGAAAGCTAGTCACCTTAAACAATAAAGGCAATACAACTGCATAACCTTGCTTTTAAAACTCTTGTGTGTCCTTCGTTATACTGACATGAGCAGCTACAACTAGTCACAGGAGCACTTACTCATGTGCATAAGTGCTAGCAAAATCAGGCTCCAAGTTAAGAGAAGATTTCAGCACTTCATTTTGCTCTGTGTGAAACCTCTAGAGGATATGTCACAGGGGACTGATAAGCAATTGCAAAACTTCTGGTAGCAGCACATTCAGACTACTTCATGGAAGCAAGAGTGACTTTATCTTGTGCTCTGTATGAGCAAAACCCCATGTTTTTAAGCTACCAGGTTGATTTTTTCTGAAAACACTGGCATAGTCTACCCAGACGCAAGCAAAAATTGTGCACACAATTATCTGGATATATATTCTGGCACTGACAGAGCAGCAAAGCAGGTTAATGTGCAGGAGCATCATCACAGAACAGTAACACAAATCCAGAGGGCGGAACACAAAACAATAAAATGGTTTATTGCTACTGTTCACTTTTTCCCTGTTTTGGGAAGGACGTAGAATCTATTCCAAAGAACACATCATTCAGGCAATCTGTAGCAATGCTGTGTTGTAAGATGTTCCCTCACTCCACCTACAACCCCAGATCAGATGAGCATTTGCCTGAAAAAGGACTACATAGAACCACACACTCTCCAACCTTTTGTCCTTACATTCCCTTTTCTCTATTGTAAGAATGGACAAACCTAAGACAGGGCCAAGTCTCCTGGGACAGAGGAACAGAAATGTGTTATTAAAATAAAGCGTGTACATCAGTGGTGTGTGTCTTGGGATCTGAAAACCAAGTTTAATTAACCAGCTGAGTGGAAAGCAGAGTTTACATAACGCAGACTATCTGTGGACTCTCACCCCAGTCATTCCACACAACCCCTTTAACTGCTAGTCCACATAATAGCAAGTTTTGCTGGTAAAGATACAGTAACTGGGATGAGGGCTCTAGATGCCAACTTTCACAGAGATCAAGAAAGAAGAAACAAATGTTTAAAATGGAGGAAATAGAGACTAATCCATATTACACAGGCTACTAAATAGTTCTGTAAGGGAAAATACAGCTTCGTTGCTTCTTGAACTCCTACAAATCAGTTTGTCATCAGATAGAAAGTTACTCAGTACTAAAAAGATATTGACGGATTCTGCCATTGTCAATGAAAAAGTCCTGGAAAGAGTCTGAACACTTCTGCCTTTCTCTACCTGTACTCTGGAAGTCTGCTTCCAGAAATACTGTATGCTTATGAGATAAGCCAGTGAAAAGTGTGATAAGCTTGGAAAAATTTTAGCTCTGGGAACAACTAAGGTCTGTCCATTGAATACCTGATCATCTTGTTGTCAGGCCACAGAACTGCAACTTGGTGGTTTGGGATTTTGTCTTTGGTTTCCAGTGTTTCCATTTTTTAAGATTCAGCTCAAGAGATTGTCTCCCATTCTGTGTTTGCAGAGGTCTTAGCTCAGTGGGTCCTTAATATTTCTTGGGGAATATGAATGAGACTACCATCCAAACAACAAACACTTAAGGTTAGCTTCATGTTGCATTTAAAATAATCTAAACTTCCACTGCTGCAGAAAGAGAGGGGTTTGTTTCATCCTGCTCACTCTCCTCTATTGCATCGTATCCATGCAGCAACACGGCTGCTGCTTCAACTTGCAGAATTAATGGAAAACTAATTAATTTGGGGGGTGGATTAGTCATCACTGGAGGAGTAAAAAGGGGACCATCTTCAGTGGAAGCTCACTGCTAAATTAAATGCAAAGTTGAACTGCACTCTGCTTACAGGGAGTTACAGAACTTCCCTGGGTGTTCAGCTCAGTAGTGTCTGCATGTATGTTTTAAAACTATGGCTAAGCAAGTATCAAATAGATTCAACTCCTTTGTTACAGCATGCTAATTTTTGTCAAAACCTCACACCAATTTTATCAAAGAAAGAGAGATCAAACCTCAATCCGGGCAGTTAAATACACAACTTTCCAACAACATTCCCACTGGAAAAACAAAAGGGTTTTTCCAGCCATTAAAAAGAAAGGTAAACTCAGATAATTACACGATATGCACTGCATGATATCCCAGTGAACATTTATAGCAATTACTTGAAATTCTGATGTCATTCGCAATAGATATATCAGCTGGTAGTTTTAAAAAGTTCATCGTATATTAAAAACTATGACCAATATTGTTTTCTGTGCATAGAGATAAACATCCTGCTCAAGGATCTGAACTCCTATTTAAAAACAAAACCAAACATTGAGAATAAAAAGCACTCAGTATGGTTCTGAGACACATATGTGGCTGCATTGCATATTCCCTGCCTACACTGGCAGTGTGGGAGCTCTGTTAGTCATCTAATGCGCATATTTGCTTGGCACAATGCCTTTACTTTCTTATGTAGGCAAGAAAGATGATAACCAGTTTATTGTATTTTTACATCTTCATTGCATGTTCATCAGTCAGTATGACCATGCCTTCCCAATTCAAACTACAAGCTGTTAGGAGACAGACCAGATCAAAGCAAAGCCCAAGGACTGGAAGGTTGTTAAGCACATCTGTAAAGACAAGGGTGACATTTTAGATTCATTCCACTTAGACACATTTTTTTGGTGGAACCTAACAAAATGTTTATTTTAAGAATAAAGACCTTTTATTGAATAGAAGCCTAATTTAGTTTTGCTTTCAACCCCGACGCAGATCCTTTTACTATGCTCAAGGGCATTAAAGGTTCTCAGTTGGCTTGCTTTAACTGTCCTTCTTTGTCTCCATTCTGGAGGAAGCTGGAGCAGAACCTGAATTTAGTTTTCAAGTAAGGCTGTCATAAGTCCTCCTTGCCCAGACTACAGCAGGATCACACGGATCCCATCCTTGTGGCATCCCAATTTTATTTAAACCATACAAAACACATACAAGAAAGGTGTGCATTTTTAGTGTAACGTTGAGGATGAAATCTGAAGAGGAAGGGAGGGAGGCAGAATTTCCAGGTGCCTCAATGTTGTCAGTCCTTTAAGGAGTAACTCTGGCCATTTCCCCTCCCAAGGGCCCTGGATGCTGCAAATTAGTATTTTACCACGAGATACTTCATGTTACAACCCACTTTGTATTGAATTAACAAAGCACCAATTCAATTGCTTTCTGACACACAAGGGAAGAAGTGCTTTGAGGGGAGGTAGCTCACACTGTTTCTTACATATCTCGGTGGTGAACCCACTTAACACTGACTACTGTATTTATGTCAAGGAGAAGTCTCATGCTGCCCCGCTCCACTGTGGAAACTGGCAAGGCCAGCCTTCAAGGGCAGTCTGGGACTGCCTTGTAGGACCTCTTCTAACCCATTCCTTATTTTAAGTGCCTTAGGCAATATGGGCTGCCACGTCTCTGCTATTTGTGCCCCAGATGCGCACAAGTTTGGATTCCTGAGGACTGCAGTGATTTGGTGTAATGTCTGCTGACTTTGCTCAGTGTGTTCTAACTGAAGGGAACAGCTTTTGACAAGCAGAAGCTCAGAATAGGTAAGATCTGGTCGGATCCAGTGGAGCTCTGTCTTTAAATTCTATGATGGTAAGACAGAAGAAATATGTGGGAAGCATCCACAATAATCAACCATCTCAAGTTAATTAGCAATTAATTTAGTGAGCTACTAAAGTCTAGCAAAGATGAATCCTGAGAGATTCTGGTCACAGTTACCCTAATGTAAATCTAGATTAACTCCTAGAGAGAACATCAATCTCCATGACAGTTACTTCAGCTTTACACCCAGCTACTCTGAATTTGTGCACTTGTTTTCACAGCCGTGTGGGAGATCTGTCTCAACACAAATCAGCTCTGCTCTCCTGCAGATTCTGCAAGGTACACAGTTACATTCCTGTAAAAATCTAACCTCAGTGAAATGGGGAAATTAAATTCTCCGCTCTGATGAAACCTAAGCCTCCCACATAACAGACAAAAACCCTGCTACAGAGCCAGCCACTACAAGTGGTCACAATATCCTCCTCAGCTCTCAGTCTTCGGACAGTAAAGATAATTCCCTCTCACTGAATTTCATGAAGCACAACAGCAAGCATAAAAATTACTACATTCTTCTGCCTGGAACTCCTATGAGTATTAGGTACACCAGATCTGCAGAGTGCACAGCTTTGAGCCCAGTCTCACAACTCTACCAAAATCCAGGTAAGTCTTTCAAGGTCATCTTTCTAAGAGGGGGTAAACACCTTCTGGCCATTAGCACTGCCCCATGTGATATACACTGCAGCTGCATCAAAGAAATTTGATATGAAAAAGGGCTGCCACATAGCCCTTCGCCCTTCTACAACTCTACTCAGCTCTGCATCCCCATCTCTGCACAGCCATCACTTCTACCTTCCTTTACCCCTTAAGCTAACCACTGAATTAAAATTATATAATGCCCTTTCCCACCCACATGAATCCCAATCCAAGTAGTACAGCACTGCTCATGAAATTCTAAGTTGATTCAGGTAAGGAAATGTTTGTACACTTCTGGGTGAGCCAGAGTACAGGTCATAAGTAACAGAGAAACAGATCACAGGCCACACACAAATGCAAGTACTGTAATTCTGAATTCAACGTATGTCCAAAGAGCTTGTCAAATGGTTTGTGGAAACATTATGGAGAGAGCGCCAGTTTTGCTAGATGGTTTAAGTTCACATTAAGAATTTGCATCAAACTCATTCACATGGGGATTTTTTTAAGCAAACTATAAATCTCCCCATCCCAGCCTAACTTTGAAAGAATTGGACACATTCCTACCCCCATTCTGCTGGTGATTATGTTCGCACTGCAGATCCCAACTGCCTCACCTAGTTTTATCCTTTGCAGGAACTGGCTGTCTGAAGGAGCCCAGAATCTGCCTGCTATTCCTTTGGTCCATGCCGTAAGTGGGGTTGATAGGGTTCCTCAAGATGATCCAGCAAGCTCAGAGCACAGTCTTCATGCATTCGAAAGGATGTTGCAGAGCTCTATTTCATTTTGGAGTATTTTTTTCTGCTCTCATGTGCAATATCACTCTGAAGACTGTTTTGCTATTAAATATTAGTGTGGATTCATGACCTCTCAGCATTGAGTCTCCATCGAAACAGCCTGATCAGCTTATGAGCAAGCATCATACTAGCAAAGCATATGGCATGAGTAAAGGTAGCCAAAATTTTCATGGTTCCCAGCATTTGTGGAGTTCAAACAGCATAAGTCAAGTACATCCACAAGTAGAATACACAGAAGAATATATGTCATGAAGAAATAAGCTTTTGTCTTCAGTAGTAATCTAAAATTTCAAAAAATTAAGCTATTTTCATGATTAATGCTAGATTGGGGGGGAGCGTATTTTGAATCTATAAAATTGCTTGAAAAGGGACAGTTGTTTTTGAGTGAAGCATTTTAGAGGACCCACTCTCTCTCAAAAAAAAAAAAAGAAAAAGAGAGAAACAGCCAGGTTCTTACAAGATAGATAGATAGATAGATTAGTTCTGACTTAAGTATTTAAATGAAGTGGCTGGAAAGTATTTGGCAACCAACAACTTGAAAACAAAATGGTAATCTTTAGGGTGGCACACTTTGAAAGGTAGTATATAATAGCTAAATAAATCCTGATCTTTATAAAAGATGACATTTTAGCTAAGCAATTCTACGCAAAAGAATTTCTTCTACATAGGCCAGTTTGGTTCTTATAACGGGACCTCCTCAAAACTATTGAACTTTTGTGAACTTGTCTACAGATACAAGTTATGTCACAGTATAGCAGGATGAGTATTTTTAGCTATTCCAGAATGAGTATGTGTGTACATGAAGTTGTTTAGAAAGTTATTGCACAGTGATGTTATATAGATAACCTGTAAGTAGTACAGAATATTGTAGCATCCCACAAATAACAATTCAACATTTTTCTGAGATGAAGCAAAATAATCTAGCCTCCAAGGGTACCAAGAACTAAGTAAATCCCACACCATCCTATAATGCTTATCTCAACCTCTATAAAATTACTGGGCAGAAATAAAGCTAGAATTACACATAAATCTCAGGTGCCTTTTCTGAACTTAACTGAGCTTCACCAACAGGTGGGATAAGAATTCAACTGGTTACTGAGGCTGGGCATGAATATCCTGCTTAACTTCTAGAAGACTAACTGGACACAAAGCAATCTATCTTTGTACCGTTTGTCCAGGATCTCCCCAGCTGACTCATCCTCCTGCCTAAAGTACAGCAGAAGGGTGAAACAGAGTTTAACAGAGATGAAAGTAAAACAAAGTAAAACAATCTCTCACATTATCAGAATCAAAATTGCTTTGTATAGTAGCAAAAGAGAGACTAAAACTAAAAGTGGATGCCAATTTGCAAACTGCCATTAAATTTCCAGGAAGCTAAGCCACCAAGGACCATACCGCACCCTAGAGAGTCCTTAATTAATAGTGTCACATTTGCAATAGGCTAGTTAAGGTGTCAGGATTTACATTATAAATCCCTAATTATATGTTAGCAAAACAATCCTGAAACTTACTGAAACATGACATAAAGGGTTCTAGTCCAGGAAGACAGACTTTGGGAGGGAGGTGGGGAGAAAGTGTTAGTATCAGGTAGATTTGATTTCATGTTTTAATTTGAAAATACAAAAAAAGAGAAAGGAAAAAAAAAAGCAAGCTTGGAACCATTTCAAGTTCCAAAAGCAGAGAACATTTTGGCAGGTATTTAAGGCCGAATCCTGGAGGTGGTAAATGCCCTTGACTCTAATCTCTGTGGGATGTATGGGTGGTTAGCATCCCCCCAAAGAATGAGGGATTATCAGTGTCTAAGTACTCATTTATATCAATGGGCGTTAAAGCACGTAGCTGTTTCTGGGGTCTGAAACACAGGCCATCTGTACTTCCTCTGTTATTCTTGGTTTAGAGAGCTTGATCCTGCTTCCATCACAGGGCTGATGATGTCTACAGTCCAGGGTCAGGAAGATAAGCACTATAAACTTCCAAACATGATGAAATATACAGTATATATAAGAGCTTTACACACAGAATATATTTTGCATTAGATGGAGCATTACTCTACCCGTGATGTTTATATGTGGTTTATTTCACAGTATCTTGGCATTGTTTCTTTGATCAGAAAATATATAGTATCAAATTTGGAGCTCCAATGCCATCAGCTGGAGCAGAGTGCATGCCTCTGACTTCTAATTCTTGGAAATGGATTGCAGTAGTGGGGAGGGGAAGCAGCATTAGACAGTGTTAAGAGAGTAGATGGAGGGGACGGGGCACTTCATGACCATCCAAGTCTGCAGTAAGTGGTCTCAGTACTAAAGTAAGGCCAGTAAGGTTAAAAGTAAGGATGGTAAGGTCAAAGTAAAGCCAGTAAGTGGTTTCAGTACCAAATGGATGCCCATCTGCTGACTGCTTCCATCCTTCATTGTCCTGAGGTCCAGGCACTGGCACCCCTAAGTGTCCTGTAATACCCCACTCTGTATCCTTCAATATTTCTGTTACCTTCACAGAGGTGCACGTGTGCCCAAGAACAGACTTCAGAGTGCCTCAGGCCTTGGCTGTGGCCAGGTCTGTCCCACTTGTGAACCCCAGCCAACTGGCAGTGGGGCACGGGAGGATCCCCCTTTTATCCTGCCCCACGCATTGTGGCTGTGTGTCCAGGTGACAGCAAAATGGTATCAGGGCCCCAGGGCCACGCCACAGCCTCCCCTGCTTGGGCTTGGCTGGCTCAGCATTGATTACCCATGGAAAAAACAGTATGTTTCTTCTAGAGTCCAGCGCTGTATCTCAAAAGGCAGTAGCAGTCTGTTACAACTTTCCTTAGAGAGGAAGCTGGGTATAACAACTCAGGTCCTAGGTCAGGACTCAGGAGCTCCCCACCCTGTCTCATATAATACTTCCCACATTAAGACAGTATTGTCTTAATTTTACTCAATTATATTAAGTATTTATTTGGACACTACAAGCTACAAAGGGGCCATATATTCATGTATGTGAAACATGACCACCCTTAATGCACCCAGGTTTGAAAAGCTTATCCATTCACAACATTAAGACCCCATAAGTCAACAATCAAGACACTCATCCTGACTAGCAATTACTGATTAGAAACCATACTGTAACTCAGAACCTTGCCTTTCATGCACTTTTGTCTCCCCAGCATAAACCATGGTAAGCCTGACCATCTTGCATAATTCCTCCCTTTCTACAAACAGACTGAGTTTATGGTAAATTGATCTCAAGAAGGATTCGATCAGAGAGCAGACAATGCTCTAGAAACAGAACAGTTTTCTTGTTTCTACCATTGTACCAAATGGCATCTTCCTGTTTGCTAAATAGCCGCCTGCTCAGGTTAAATTGCCCCATTGATCTTGGGATGCCACACAACACTGAAGGGAGCAGAACCCGTTATCCCAAAAGTATGAATGCAGCACCTCAAACCATCAGTGTATCACTACTGTATTCGTTTAGCCTATTGCTGCCACAGCCTTAAAAATTAATGAGTTCTCTAGGGAGTACACAGACATAATGCTCAAAGCAAAGGAAGCTGCTGCCAATACTGTTTTCCTCTCCCTAGACACCACTTCAAGTCAAAACAGAATAGCAGCTTTTGCCCCCCAGCAGAGTATCAGGATCCTTTCAGACAGAAAAAATACCTATGCTTGTATGGACTTGAAATTTCATAACCTGCAAGACATCACCATGTAGTCCGATCTTGTTCCCTCCACCATCTGGGGGATTTCTGCCATCAAGTTCAACACGAAGAGGAATCAAGCTTCATTTTGGGGTAACTTCTGAAGCTATCTTGGTCCAAGTTTTGTGAAGATGCTAAACCTTGCTTAGAAATAATGACCTGCATACCACTAAAGTGAGTGCTTAGTTTCTCCAACTCTAGCACTGACTTGATTTCTTGCTTTTCCTTTTCTGTGCAGCAGTTAACAACACACCCACAGACATGATAATGGCATATACACAGAAACACAGGTCAGCAAATTTATGTAAGGCCCCTTCTTTAAGGAATTATCTCACGCAAAGGGGAACATCAGCAGATGGGGCTCTGCTTCTGCATCATATTCCTCAAATATGAGGAATATGGGTGCAGAGGGGGATAGGAACAATCACTCTCTCACCCTTTCCAGCCCTTACTTTTCATGGCATCACTGCACACAAAAGATGCAAAAAAGAAACAGCTTCTTTTGCCTTCCAATCCCTTTGCTTCCCCAAAAACACTCCCCACATCAACCAGTGTCACTGAGAAATAGTCTGCCAGAAAAAGGCTTAGAAATCCTCAAACAAAATGGGTTAAACATTCAAAATTATCATCAATTAACAGCTCCAAAATGACGCAATAAGAGATTAATACAGCAGAGCAGCTTTAAAATTTACACTGATCTGAGGTCTGAGACCAGTTCTTGAACAACAGGAAAAAAAATGCTTCTCTGGGACAAAGGACCAATATCATGTAAATCACTATGGCTAGCAAGCAAGGCTTTATCTAGCCTGACTTACTAGCAGGATCTCAGATTTCTGCTCATCTCTAGCTCTGGTAACTTATGAAACATCAGCTCCTAAAATCATGCAGCAACCAAAGAAGAAAGTTGGCAATCACAAGCAAGTAGATGTAATGCCTAAGTTCAGAATTTCAGGAAATGGCCTAGAAATGGCTGGATGGATTAATGTGGCATTTTCCAGGACCAATACTGGTTTCAAGATGATGTTTCCAAATACCCGCTGTGTTCTCAGAATCAGAGAGCATGATGTCCACAGCAATCAGTTGCAAAAGAGGAACAAAAACCAGAAGCAAATGATCCTTTTATGTATCCTGTAGTGGTGGCCATCAGCTCATGTCAGTCCATGATAAAGTCCCTTACAAACAAGGCATTGTGTGTGTGTGTGTGTCTCCCCTCCTATTACTGACAGGGAAGTCTCAACAGCCAGTCCATTATCAGCTAATAACATTCTAGGCTAATAGTCTGTAATAAACTTGATCCCAAGAATACTGAATGTCATGAAAGCAAAGTTAATGACAAACACTCCTCAAAAGCTTTTTGTCCAAATCTAAATAAGATCTACAAGTTACCACTGCTGTTACTGGTATTTAAGGCTCCAGAAGACTGTTATCAACATGTGAAAAATTGTCATTAACTCTCAAAACTTACTGGAAATCCTTATCCTTTCCAAATGCACTGAACACCTTGCTTAAGGACAAACACAAAAGGCATGGTAACAAAAGGACTAAAGAAGTCACAGAACTGCAGTATCATATCCTAACCTACCTCACGGTAGGTCCTCAATTCAAGAGCCATAAAAATAGAATAATTTTTTCCCCAAAAATTCATGTTAGACATCAGCTACTGTGTTAAAGCAACACTGGTAAATATTAGCAAAAACAAAGTACAAAAATATTTGAAGCAGCTGCATGCAGTAATTTCTATATAATCTCCCTGGTTCTAGCTACTTATACATCAACTTTAATTATCTGGGGTGTGTTCATCTCCAGCTCATCACATATCAAACCCCTTTGATTTACTTTAGCTGACACAGGTAATTAGCTCTCCAGAGGTTTGGAACTTCTTTCTCATTATCGCTCATTTTTTTGCCTTGGCTACTTGTTTCTGCTGAAGCACTCGGTTGCCACCAATTTTATGCTAAACAGAATTCTCCTAGCTAAGCTGTTCACTGGATTTTTGGGCAACCTGCTGCATGCTGCATCTTCAGAAATTATGAATGTAGGTAATTCTATAGCTTCCGGGGAAAAGCTGCTTCTTTCATACTTGGACAACATCAAACAGAAGCTGCTAATCTGAGAGGATGTAGTGGACAAAGAGGGCAGTTTGCAATTCCTTGGTTTGAAGCCTTTGTGGCAGAAGGTTACTCAGCTCTTTCTGAGAGAAAGAGAGAAATACATAGCTAGAAGAGATGACACTTGGGCTGGAGAGGTGACAGACACAGATGGAAAGGATGAGAACCATGCACAGAGCAGCAGAGATTGGTATCGGCTGAAAAAATGAAGGAAGAAAAGCTTGTAGACACAGATAGGAAACTCTATATTCCAAACTGGAATAAACATCCGGCAGCTTAGAGATCTGCTCTCAATTTCTACTTCTGTTCAGTATCAACAACCAAGGGAGTAAGTGGGATGCCTTAATAAACCAAATTCCCAAATGACAGCAAGACACTCTTCCAGCTAGCTTTGGACTGCCTTCTCTTTCCAGTGTAATCAGCAATCTCATAGGCACAGCTTTACAAATCCCAGGCCACAAGATAAATGCCAGTAGGCTGTGATAGAACACACAAAAGCCAGAGACAGTGTTAGCAGGACCTGACTTTTAAGCAAGCTTGCCAGGCAGAAGAAAATCTTTTTCTAAATCCTAGGTACATAAGCTATGGTGTCCTCTGTCCAAACACAGGAACCAGCACTATACCTGAATCAGTATCTTACCACTGGCACAATTTTTTGGGTTAAAAAACCTTTATGTAACATTAGAGTCATGCCCAGGACTAACACAAAGCAACAGTTCTCAATTTAATCTAATGCAAGCTAATATAATGTAATCTAATACACTCAAGGATAACAGACTGAAAACTGATGTTCTGAGCTGCACAGAATACACTGCAGATAAAACATGTTGTTGCTTAATTGCTGGTTCTCTCACTGTCTAGCATCACTACAAAACTATAGGGCACCGAGTCTCCATTTGTGATCTGCTGCCCACTGGCAACATGCAGAACTGCAGCAAATGGCCAAAACTATATTCAGTAGCAAGATCTACACTGTTTCCAATCAGGAGTTCGAGGGGTTAGCGTGCCAGAGAGCGCATGCGAAATTCAAAGGGACAAAGGCAATGTTTTTTCCTAAAAAATTCAGGACATACACTGTTGTACATGATGCTTAAAGCTCAAAAGAGATAAAAGTTAAGAACAAGTGGCAGTGCCTACTTCAGGGAAAAAATAAGTAATTAAGAAACTAGAGATGTTATAAAACATATATAGCATGGAGAACGTTACACAGGCTTGCAGTAATTTACCACAAAGAACAAAGCACTTAAGGGTCTGAAAATAGTGTTTAAAACAAGAAATAACGGGCTAAAATACACACAGCATTTGGGCTCTCAACTCCTTATGTATGTCAGTGCAAGTTAGGCATCATGTAAGTATATGAGAAGTCCCCCACTAATTTAAAAGAAAATGTTAACTATTTTAATTATATGGCCATTCTAAATGGGCTCTGAAGTGCAGAAGCAATTACCAGCAGAATAAAATAGCCATTACATGCTTTTTAGTCACAGGATTTGTTACAATAATTCACGAAGCTCCCAGCAGTTTCATAACAAAGTAGTCACATCTGCAGTTTCACAGAAATGATCATGCCTGTGCCAATGTTTCATCTCAGGAATGTTTGCAGGCTCTGATTGCCATGTTTAGAAGAGGACTGAAACAAGCTAATTAGTTAAATCACTCCACCTCTCTGGCTTGCTATTCTCAAACTTAAGGAGCAAATGCTTCGGTCAGTGTAATGGAATGGTGGCAGTGATCTGTACTGGCAAGGGAGGCTCTGCTCCTAAAGGAGACAGCTACCAGCCCCACACTGGTCATATGCACTGTTACTGAGGCTGAAAAATGAGGGAACAGATGCTGTTGGAGTACCAAATGGAAGATGTTCTGGAAAAGAAAATAAACAAATCTAGCAACACTCAACAAGTCAAGGTACAGGAAGGAAACAGCAAGTCCCTGTTCCTAAAAGTAAAACGGGCACCACAGAACCATCAGAAAAAAAAAATGTACTGTGTGATGAATAAAATGGATTCCCTTTCCCAGAATCTCTGGATGATGCAAGAAAAAAAATATTAAGCATATTTTATTCATCTGTATTAAAAAAAAACAAACAAAAAAACCCCAAAAAACAAACAGGCAAGTGTAATTCAGTGAACTGACAGTAAATTCAAAAGTGGTATCATATACCCAAGGGAATGCTTCAAATAACATCTCTGGCAAAACAAGTACTCTCTTAGAGAGGCTGAATCAAGATGCCTAGCTTGCTTCTAAGTGTCCTGACCTAAACAGTATGACCTAAAACTTGCAAGAGTGGAGAAAAATGAAACCTCTCACTGCCATTAGCAGGCCTGCAATAGTCTGCCTTCCTTATTATTTTATGGGACTATATACCTGTATTTTAAATAGCCCAAATTTTGGTCAAGTCCAAGACACCACTATGAGATGCAAAATTTCATTACTGATTGAGAAACACATGGAATGCATCCGGGGAGATCCAGCTGCCTACCTTCTGAGTAGGTAGCTACTCAATAGCGGAATTGTAAGACTAGGTCTCCGGAGTGGCTGTGTGGAAAAGCTTCTGGTGCTTGTGTGTTATCACCACAGCTGTACATGACAACTGTAAACCTACAACCCATGGACTCCTTGTGACAACCCAATTTTTGAAGACCAGCTGGGATCAGTGAGCAGGTTCAATGGACCGTTCTGCTCCCCCATACTTTTCTCAACCAAAGAAGAAACTTCTCAACTCCTCCTCTCCCCATCCCTTACTGTTCACTTACAATCATCATTCTACACATGTGAGATAAAGCTGTGGTCCTGGCAAGCTGGTGGGAGGCACGAATGGGGCTACAAAAAACCAACCCTTCTTTAAGACTGAAATTAGGTAAGTATCTGCCTGCCAAAAAAAAAAAAAAGTTAGTTACTGTTGGTTTAGCCAACCTCAGTTTTTTGAATCCTGCCTTCCAAAAGGATCTAAAGCTTGTTATACTCCAACGGAGCACTCCCCTTATCTCTCATCCATAAAGGATTCACCTCCACCTAAAAAAGTCTGCAATGCTGTTGACTGCTAAAAATCTCCTGCCATTGAAGCAGCAGGAAGAGAAAGAATGTAGTAATTGGAATGACCTGCTTTTTTACAGTCTGCAAGTCATCTATTATGAAAATAGTTATTATTTATAGCACCTGAGAGATACAGTTCAGAACAAACACCCTCACCGTGCAAAATTCAGAGCTTTTTTCAGTAGTTTTGGTTATTCAATGATATCTGAAAAAGCTCTCTGCATCTTTACAAAATGCCAGCATTTGTATTTCCTAACAAACTCTAAGATACCATTAGAGGCTCATGATATCACTGGTGTTACAGAGTATGTTCTCCCACTGAAGGGGAGTAGCAACTATCTGCGGGGAAAAAGGAAATGTTTGTCTCTCGGGGTAGAAACCACAAGGATTGCTACTTTCTGGGGTGCCGAACTAGGGAAAAAATGAAATACAACCTCCTTTTGAAAGTGAGGTATACATTCGCCCAGATGAATTCATCATCTAAATTCATCTAAGTCACCTCTGCTAAGAGGTGAAATCGGCAGAGAATTGAACTATACATTAAACAGTAATATAAATAGCATGCTGTAGTTTCAATAATGAAAGAAGGTGTGCACAAACTTAATATTAGTAAATACAAATGGTCCTGTAAGCTTTGATTGAGTCTTTAAGGATGTGAAAGTTTCAAGTTTCTGCATCTAAGAATATCAGAAACAATATAGGTAGGTTATGAAAAATGACCTGAAAGGAAGTACAGATGAAATAACCGAAGGTAATCAAAACATTCCACATTATATCTCCTCAATAAAAACATTCTTTTCTAAAAGATTTTCAATTTAAATTTAAATTAAATCACCATTTTAGAATATGTTTTAACTCACAGGCCAACACTGAATTTGTTGTAATACTTCTTTTGACTCTCATTTGCAATGGTTTCATAGGCTGATGTGGTCCCACAGCGCAAATACTCCACTGTCAAGTACTTAGGAGCTTGACATGAAAAACATAACTTCCAACTCATGTATTACAAAGCAAATCTAAAATACTTACTGATTTTTACCAACATTCCTACAAATAATTTTTTTTTAAAGGACAATTTCCTTCAAGCATCTTGTTTGTTGCTTTGCATGCATCAACAGCCCCCACTGTCCCATGTCTGCTCCTTTGCCAGTTATTTCAAACAATTTCATACTTTACTGACATAAGTTTAGAGACTAGTGCTATTCTTACACCAATTTTCAACATCTGCTTCTTAATGACACATAATGCAAGTTATCTTTACCTGTACCCCTTGCATTTGAGTAAAGGGTATACATCTCCAGACACACAGAGAACTCGCAGAATCCAGGGAGACTCTGATTTCTAGGTATAATCCTGATTTCAGTAAACATGCATTTTGAGAAGTAACAAATATCACAGAGTCACTTCTCTGCTGCACTAGTAATACAAGATGCACCACTACCTGAATAAACAGCTACAACTGTAAACAGAAAGGATTCTTCTAAATAGAAAGTATTCTGTTCACTATACAGATACAGAACAAACGAGGGAGTGGCTAAGAGAACATTTAACCTTAACTTCTCATATTGGGTTTACAGATGAAAATACATATCTTTACCAAAGCACATGTACTTTGAAGATCTTTGTGCTTTTGTTACACTTCAACTTGCATTATTATTGGGGCTCTTTTGTTGTTTCATTCTCCTTTAGGTTTAGATGTGATTTCACCAACTTCTGCAATAGTAATTTATATCTAAGAGTCTGTCTACACAGGGGTACCTACCAGAACAGCCATTCTGAATATTTAGGCATATACATTTCCATGTTCACAGGCTGCTTCTGTAAGAGGTGTGCACTAATGTTAGCAAATTTCCACATGTAAATTAGGCCTCCATTTCCCAATGAAATGCATCCATCTCCTGCATCTCTCAGGGTCACATAGGAATGAATGACAGGATTTGATCATTGCCTACTTATAAACGCACGTTGCAAGATTGCTTTCTGCATTTACTGTTTCTTACAAGAATTGTGTAATGAAGGTGAAAGGAAATGGAAGCCAGAGAGAAGAGTATTCCACTTTTTGAAATGGGAAAACCTAAATCCACTGGACTTATCCACTAATATTGATTTTTTTTCCCCAGGAGCAGTTAGTCTTATATCTGCCAAGTATAGTGTTATTTTTGTATTTAATATTGGAGTTACAACTGTGTAATATATTTCAAGGCATAATACGCAGTGTTAGTGTCCTAGCCTCCTGACCTGTAACCTGTTCCCTACCTACAGGACCCTATACTGCAAAAAGCTTCAGTGATAAAAAAGACTTTGCAAGGGTATGGACATCATTCATATTAAATATTTTGCATATTTCATGACATCAATGACTTCATGACCTTTGTCAACTGCAGGTTCCAGCCTTCTGCAAATGAACTAACATCTTTGGAACACACAGCTTTCAAACTGGAGACTCCTTTGGAACCAGTAGTTTCAGTCATGCTGTAAAGCTTGCACCATTCATTTCCTAGATTTCCTAGCAGTGTTAGAAACAAAGTAGTTCAGAAATGATGGGTGCAGATCTCGGGTTCACCAGGGTAAATAAAATTACTTCCTCTAATGTAGAGGGATTCAATTCACACTTGCATGTAGAGGAAACCTAGTTGCTCCATAGTCATATTAGTGTAACTGAACAGAAACAAACGCATCTACACAGGTCCTGAAAACAGACTCTAGCCCACTATTAAGTTTCTTCAGTGCAGTAACTTCTTGTAAAGTGAAGGACATCTAGTCCTCCTTAAAACTTAAAATTTCAGACTAGACTACGGCGCCATCTTATGCTGTCAGTGTCTGCCAGGAACTCTGGAGCTCTACCCTCCATCAGCTTCTTTAAGGAACATTCTTACCTTGCACAAAACTGCTGTCTTCAGAGTCCTGGGCGCTCATCAGCACTTTTAATGAAACATGATCTGTGGACAAATGAGCGGCAGAACAATTCTAGTGATATATGAATTACAACATTTGAATGATTTTAAAAAGCAGTGTAATTAAAACCAGCTATGTCATAGCTTATGCAGTTTGATGAAGTGGTGTATGCACACAGACATCAGTTTGGATAGTGACATGTTAGCTGCGTGTGTGACAACGGGCAAAACTAGCAAGCAGGCTCTGCACGCTGCAGCTATTAGTAACTTTTCATTGAAGCTTTCAAAATTTGTCTGAACCTCCGGCACATCCAGAAGTACCAAGTTTGCACACGCAAGATTATGAAGATAAGTATCATCCTAAACAAATTCATGCACATAAAAGATATTACATGCAGTTGGCACTCCTTCTAGCACTCATTGCTATTTGAACCCAGCATCACATATTCTATCCTTCTAGAAAAGATGGTCTAAACAGCTTTATAATACCGCAGTGATTGACAAGGCTAGTCTGATGGTGTTTATCTGTTGCTATATAAGGGAGATCACAATCTCCCTGTAACTTAAGCGAGTTGCTTATACCTGAAGAGTGAGTTTGTGTCAAAAACAAGAGTTCCTGTTAACACATGCAGTTGTGTCCACAGGTCAGCATTGCTATAAAAATGCAGAAGGTTGCACTATCTAGCTGTTATACCCATAAGCACAGTAGTAAAACACAGAACAAAACTAGTTATGATATGGAATCACAAAGAAAACAAGAAACAATTTTTCTTCATGTTAGAGGTCCACCTCTTAAAAATACTACATATTTTGGGTAGCTACCCTTGACCTTAAAGCAGGGTCAGACTGTTACCTTCTACTGCACCAGTCTCTTGGAGCTGCAAACAGGGATTTGAGCCCCACTGAAACAAGTTATAAAAGGCTGCTCCTGCCCCAAACAGGTTCAGAGTCAGGTTACATGCAGCAGATCACTAAGCAAGGAAGGGCTAAGAGGAAAAAAGACACAAACCAAGAACATACAGAACCACTTACTGTAATTCTAGCAGGTCACAAATCAGGAGTCTTACAACGCAGGAGATCAAATCTGACTTCTAACATGCAAATTACTACCATACTAGCTCTTTAAAATGTTGCTCAAAATCACAGGTCAAGTTGGTTCCGTAGCATTAAGGGAGGAGTCTGAAAGAGCCAAAAAAGAATTACTGTGCCTGAGCTCCATAGTGAGATAAAAGATCCTGTCACCTTCCACAGACATTCAAGACTCTTACCTTTCTTGAATATCATGGCTCACTTACTATGTGGTAGCACACATACATATAGCATACACATACTCTGCATCTCTTCTGGCCTTATTCTACTAAAAATGCCTCATGACAATCAGCTCTTCAGTTCTTAACTTCCACTTGCATGTTTTGTTTCCAGGGAGTCTCAAATATCCTCTAAAGTAGAAACACTTTATATCCGAAAACTAAAAATAAACTCTTTAAAGCATCAGCTTAAACCAAGAATCCATGCTCTATCATACGTTGACTCTTGGGTCCCATCAGTCACACTTTGCTGTGGTCTACACAGGATAAGAAGCGGACCGAAAGAGAATTGCGATAGCAAAATTCTCAGTGATTTTAGTGCATTCTGTCATGCACCTTTAAAAAGCTACAATTCAGAAAGCTTCTTCTACTAAAGCCTACAGGGCTCTAGTCTCCATTGCCTCTTCTGCCTTTGGACTCAACATCCCACAGGCCAGTGATCTGGTTAAACAACTAACAACCAACAAAACCTAGGAAAACTCCCTGACTTTTGGCGAGGGTTTGTTTGTGGACAATTGCGAGGTAAAGCCAAACAAGTGGAATTCTTTAACGTAGTCTGTTAGACAAATTTACTCATTTTATTCTGGAAACAGAAATTTCCTGATTTGTACATTAACTTCACTCCCTTTGTTGAACAAACTTAATTTCCCTATCTCATCTCTTCTGTTGACAAGCCCAAAACAGAGCTAAATGGCTGATCTTTTTAAACAGAGGCAGAAAGTCAGAACAGATTTTTTTTTTTCCCCTCCTGTGCTGCAAATCAGTGTAATTGCTCCTGCTGCAGTAACATCTGCCTTTCCAGATACTGAGAAAGCAGATACTGGAAAGCAGCCTGCTACATAATGGAATTTTGAGATCCAGAAAACAAAATAAATGCTCGTAAATAACTTTTCTTCCCTCCCCCCTTCCCTTTTTTTAAGCATAAACTGCATAACAGAAAACAGTTCTTCCATTTCAAACAAGTTTAGGCACTTAAAAGCTGGAATATGTTTATTTGCTTTTCTGCTTTGTACCTTATCAATATTAATATCAAAAGATGCATGCTATTATCATCCAGATTTGCATTCTTGTTGTGTACTCTACTATTTATCACACTAAATTGTTACTAAATTGATGGTCTTGCTATTTAAAGACTCTTGTTCTAGTTTTACATGCATGACATCCAGTTGGCAACACTCTGCAGTGGAGTGACAAACATTTTAAAGCTTAGCCCTTAAACCACAACGATAATCCTAAATGAGAAGTAAAACAAACAAACAAAAAAACCCCCAACAAAATACTACAAAGAATAATGCCTATTCAATTATAACAAAATGAATTATACAAGCGAACACGATGTGCTTACCTTCCTGCACATATGTACTGAAAACGTTGGGACTCATTATATGCAAATGTAAAATAAGAGTTCTGGTGTCCGTTTTATTCACATTCAAGTCAACAGGCTAAATTTTCTCTCAATGGGTGCATATTGAGCCCCTGAACAATCCTTGGCTTCAGATATACAACCGTAATTCAAATATATCAATGAAAACATTGGCAAAAGCGCTACATTCTGCTACTCCAAAGGAACAAATTGGAAAACAAGTGTAGGGCAAGCAGAGAGAAAATTTTTTACTTCAGATATTCCACATGGTAAAATTCAGCACTCCTCATGTAACACACAACTGCTGCTGAAACCAACGTGAGCTCTGGATCTATCCAAGACTTGAACTTGATCCCTTAACTGTATAATTTATACAACAAAGAAGTTATCTCGAACCGCCTAACAAAACATTGTGATCAAACCAAAAAATTGCTTCCTCAATATATACAACACTCATGAAATAAAAAGAGGGCAATGCAGCCACGTTTCTTTTCAATCAGTAATTTATCGCTCTAACACAAGCACAGAATCCGATCCTCATCCATAAATCTTTGCCAATCAGGTGGCAGCCAGTGGAGCTGGATCCAAACCTCAGAAACTTTGTAAATAACACTGTAATAGAAAGGCTTAACTTACTAAATTTATTCTTCCTTTCCAAATATAATGTAAGAATCACAGTCTCACTAAAACATAATTGCATAACAAGACAACCGTATGTAAAGTTTGAAAAAATCCTCTTAATTGCAAATAAGCTCACAGGGCACATGTGAAGCCTCTCTTCTGTTCCACCCATAACTCCACCAAAATCCAGCTGCACGTAAGTCTCCAGCTTCCCAACACTTTATTACCTACAATGCCAACTATCCTGCTCTCGCCACTGCCATCTAGTAGAGAGTGGCAGTGTACCACGGGCTGCCTGTCACATCAGCTCAAAGGCAGCAATATTCCCGGAAACCATCGCAAAGCTGTTGCTGCTGCTGCTAAAATTTTAACTGCAGCCAGTAGTTAACTACCGACTATACCGGCTTCAAAGCAGCCTCCCCCACATCCCCCAGTCCTTCCCAAGCGAGATCCGCTAAGCGCATACATCAGCGTCTGCTTCGCGTACCTTGGCGTGTTCTTTGGCGGGGGAAAAGAGGGAAAATTCACATTGCGAGCACCCAACCTTGTGCACGCCGCCACCACGCCCCGGGCCCTGCGGCCGGCTGGCGTAGGGCAGGGAGGGGAGCGGGCGCCTCGGGGCTGTAAGCGGCGCCGGAGGAG
>NW_008825156.1:2722558-2725651 GCF_000699105.1 Pygoscelis adeliae | reverse complement strand
CGTGGGCAGCTCTGCGGCGGGGCGTCCGTGCCCCCAGCCTCTTCTGTGGGCTGCTGGTTCCTGAGTTGCGGGGAGCTGGCGGCCACAGACTGCCAACGGTACCCCCCCAGTCTCTTCTCAGAGGGAGCCCAGAGGACATTTTAAGACGCAGCTACCCCTCCTCAGGGGTTTCTTCCTGCCCCCAAATTCCTCCGTGCCCCCAGCCTCTTCTGTGGGCTGCTGGTTCCTGAGTTGCGGGGAGCTGGCGGCCACAGACTGCCAACGGTACCCCCCCAGTCTCTTCTCAGAGGGAGCCCAGAGGACATTTTAAGACGCAGCTACCCCTCCTCAGGGGTTTCTTCCTGCCCCCAAATTCCCGGGCTGCATCTGAATGGTGGCTAGAGCATGTGGGTCCCTATGGCTCAGAGCAAATGCTTTAGCTCGTGTGGTTGACTTTGTGCTGAAGTGGATGAAGAGCGTGCCTCTCGTCAGCTCAAGTTTGGGTGAAAAAACTTGGGGCGGAAGGTGGAAGGTTGATGCCTTCTCAAACCAGAGCCATGACTGTGGCCTTATACGCAGGCAATGTGGCTGATTCCTCATATATAAATCTACTTTGCTCCACCAAAGGCAACCCATTTTATACTAATAAAACCCCAGCACCTAATACCTGAACTAGGACTCTTGTCCAGAAGTAATAGGAGGGAGGAAAGGATCTCAAAGATTGCTTTAAGCCCACTTGGTTTTTCCAGTGATTACTTGATACTGTGGGGTAGCCTTGTAATCCTTTTGTTCCTCAGATCAGTTGTCCCTAAAAAGGTTGTAACTTGTTAAACACATACTTCACAACCTCTGGCTGGAGACCAGAGGTTTTCCCAGTGCTTTGGCATAAATATTGCTGAGTTTGATTTGTGATGTTAGTTTTACTAGCCTAACTTACTGGACAGTCAAAGGGTTAAATGTTCAGGTAATGGGGGCCTACTAGGTCAGTGAAATTACCTCGGTATCCATTCACTGAAGGTCAGTAATTCCTCTAAGTTACTTAATATTTTATATATTTTCTTAGTTTTATTTATTGGAATCCTTGATTGGAAAACCCTGTAGTATTTATCTATCTAAATCTCTCCTACAATTTAAATTGAACAGGGCATTTTCCACTTCTGAATATGCATGGGATATTTTGTTAATGCTGTTAGATACATTGCATGCTGCGCTTGAGACATATCTGCATTTGCAGTTACATAATCAATAAACATGGGGTTTTCATCCCATGAATCTAGAATCAGATTCTGAGCTGTTTTAAATCAGTATGCCTCCACAAATTTAATGCCTGCCAGAAAATTTATATCAGCTAAAATTTTAGCCTCTGAATTTAAAAAGCTGCTTGGGATTCATATGATGAGAAGTGTCTTAGTAACTTTATTTTTTAAATTTTGCATTCCTGAAAACTGAGTGCACAATAAAACATCATCAAGTCTTTTGCTATAGAATAACAAATGTAAGATTATGATTTAGATGGGTCAGTGCAATTCTTTATGTATTTGTTTTATAAGGTTCTTATTTTTGTGCTAATAGTTCAACATGACTCACCTACAGTACATATCACTGCCACAGCTGTTGTAAACCTTATTCTGAGTCAGAGAATGACTTTATGACCCAGAATTCTGGTGGTGAGTACTATCCTAGTGATTTTCCCAATTAAGAGAGAATTGCGAGTTGGTATCAGTGCAGGGTGAGTCAGAGTTTGATGTAAGAGGCAAAACTGGACTCATCAGTTACTACTTGACTAGCTCAGTATCCTCTTCCCTTCCAGAAGTCAGTGGCATGAAAACCTGGAATGAGCCTGTGGTGGGAACTCCTCTTAGAAAGTCTACAGTGGACCAGGGAATTAGCTCTCCTCGGTCCCAAATGCTCCTAGCTGCTGTACCAGCCATCTGCCGCTCGTTGCTGTGGGGTGCACAGTAGCTTTGCAGGGGGATGGGGCCAGCAGCAGTAAATAGTTGAGAGGCAACAGGGCTTCTCTACTTTACTCTGAGAAACCATTTTTCTTCTTGAGCTTACCAAAGTGCAGGAGGTATGACATTAAAACCATGTGTGCTGCTGCGTATGGTTCTCTGCATTTTTTTGCTGAAAACCAGCCCAAATTTGCCCCAACTGATTTTGAATAGCAAAATTTGGGTACCCTGCACTCTGCCAACTGCTTGCTGCAGAGAACATGTTGGAATCAGCCAGCTACTCTGTTAAAATTATGTCAGAGGAAAAGGGGCCAACATTTAGGGTTGGGTATATGGCTCAGCCATGAGGGCATGATGAGCTTGAATTTAGGCTGGTTGCAATCTGGCTTTAACATTTGTTCTGGTGTTTTTCACCCTGCCAGTCAGGGTCTAGCAGGATTAGGGCCTGGCTTGAGTCAATGGAGGGCAGTGAGAGGGAATCATTGCTGGGGAAGGCAGAAATCACTAGCCTGCCACAATTAGGAAGAGTTTAAGTGTGAGATTGGGGTGAGGTTAAGATCAGACATGAGGCTGAGGGTGAAGGTTAGAGATTCAGTGACCACTCAGCTGGGTTTATTGCCAGCTATGCTAGGGACTTCAGTGTTGACTCTGGCAGAAGCTTTCTGCTGGGCAGGCAGAGGTTGCTGACTTAAGATTACAGCTGGGATCAGGGTTGAACATTGGGTGAAGCACAGCTGATGAGCCAGGTTTGAAGTAGTGTTCAGAAGGTGCTACCTAAATAGAATCATAGAATCATAGAATCATTAAGGTTGGAAAAGACCTCTAAGATTATTGAGTCCAACCGTCAACCCAACACCACCATGTCCACTAAACCATGTCCCTAAGCGCCTCATCTACACGTCTTTTAAATACTTCCAGGGATGGTGACTCAACCACTTCCCTGGGCAGCCTGGTCCAATGTTTAACCACTCTTTCAGTAAAGAAATTTTTCCTCACATGCAATCTAAACCTCCCCTGGCGCAACTTGAGGCCATTTCCTCTCGTCCTATCGCCAGTTACTTGGGAGAAGAGACCGACACCCACCTCGCTACAGCCTCCTTTCAGGTAGTTGTAGAGAGCAATGAGGTCTCCCCTCAGCCTCCTTTTCCCCAGGCTAAACAAC
>NW_008825156.1:2675375-2722446 GCF_000699105.1 Pygoscelis adeliae | reverse complement strand
CCCTGCTCCTGCTGGCCACACTGTTTCTGATACAGGCCAGGATGCCGTTGGCCTTCTTGGCCGCCTGGGCACACTGCCGGCTCATGTTCAGCCGGCTGTCGACCAACACCCCCAGGTCCTTTTCCGCCAGGCAGCTTTCCAGCCACTCTTCCCCAAGCCTGTAGCGCTGCATGGGGTTGTTGTGGCCGAAGTTCAGGACCCGGCACTTGGCCTTGTTGAATCTCATACAGGTGGCCTCGGCCCATCGATCCAGCCTGTCCAGGTCCCTCTGCAGAGCCTTCCTACCCTCGAGCAGATGAACACTCCCGCCCAACTTGGTGTCGTCTGCAAACTTACTGAGGGTGCACTCGATCCCCTCATCCAGATCATTGATAAAGATATTGAACAAGACCGGCCCCAAAACCGAGCCCTGGGGAACACCGCTCGTGACCGGCCGCCAACTGGATTTAACTCCGTTCACCACAACTCTCTGGGCCCGGCCGTCCAGCCAGTTTTTGACCCAGCGCAGAGTACACCTGTCTAAGCCGTGAGCCGCCAGCTTCTCTAGGAGAATGCTGTGGGAGACGGTGTCAAAGGCCTTACTGAAGTCCAGGTAGACCACATCCACAGCCTTCCCCTCGTCCACTAGGCGGAATATAATAATTTTGGGGTATTGGGATATAATAATTTTGGGGCATCCACTGATATGGTTGTGGAACAGAGGCTATAGCTGAAATTTGGGTTAAAGTTTGGTCTCGCTGTGAGTGAAGTGCTTACACTAAGCTGGGTCTGAGGCAGCTGTTGGAGCAGATAAAGGATTCTGGGTAAGGATTAAGGTGGGAATAGCTGAGAATTTGTAACATTTGAAGTTGGTACACTGCCGCATTTGTGCCCTTGTTCATGCGATATGTCTGTTTGATTTTGTGGCTCAAGAAGTCATTAAAAAATCTAGTCCAGCTGGTTTCTAAATAACTTTGGTTTTTATTTTCCTTTTGACCTTCCAACTACTTGCAGCAAAGAGCAGTCAAGCCCTCACAATATGCTTCTCTTGGTGAAATTCCTGTTAGTGGATGAGGGATGTGAGTTGAGACTGCTCTCTGGGACTGTGTTTGATACAGAGATAGATAGATTTTTTTTAAACCTCAGGTTCATAAATGCAAATCAGGCTTCTGGAGGTAGAAAGTCAGTGAAGGTTTTAGTTTTATGACAGGATAGACACACTGAGGTCAAAATGTTACCTGGGGTGCACTGGTGATGTTGCTTCCTTTCCCTTTGTTTCATCTGCAGCAAAACAGCTGACCTGCACTAGCAACCATGGCTTAACACCAGCTCGGTTCTCCTTAGACTTAAGAGCAAGCCTTGTGGAATCACAGGCATCATTGCGAATAATCTTTGTGGGGCTTTTTGAGGATCTGTGGCTGAGAGAGTAGGAGCAGCTTTCTGCAGCGAAAGCCCTCTCCAAACACCAAGGTGACACCTTCAGAAGAACGATGAGCTGTTCAGCTGTAGCTCTCATGCTTCTTGTTGCCACTCAGTTGTTCCTTTTAAAAAGAGAAGGAGGGTCCCATTGACAACATAGCAGATAAAACAACACAGTCCCTAGTGGATGTGCGTTGTCTTGGGGGAAAGTAGCAAAGTAGCAGTTAAGAAATAATGCAACAGCTCTGGGCCTTGCTCCCGAATGGCTCACTTCTTTCAAATTAGCCAAACCTGCTGCATTTATCTGACTGTGTTGATACGTATGAGCCGCATCCTTCCCCCCCCCCCCCGCCCCCCCTTTCGCGTTCCACTTTGCAGTGTAAGGAAAGGATTAATCCTGCTTCCAGTGGGAATAGTCCAGTGGAACCTGGCAGGCTTTTATATTTCTTTTCCCGCTCTTGATTGCTTTAGCCTATGTCATCTTTTAAACAGGACAGATCTCATGCAGAGATGGTGGAATAAAAGAGCCAAAAGGCTAACCAGAGACAGCAGAGGGAGGTGATAAAGTCCATTGTACACTGATGGGAGAAACATTTCCAGCCCAGCTCAGTAGTTCTGTATCAGGTATGTGAGGTCATAAAAAAAGAATGTATCCACATTTCCTTAAGGCTTGTCCAAACCACATTAGGGCCAGCTTACATTTGGCCTCAAAGTCAGGTCATATCTCCCCATCTCTTTCCTGTCCCCGAGGTAAGGCAAGGAAGAAGTGATGGAGATGGACTTACTCTGTCCAAGTATCCTCAAGCTACCAAGAGCAGGTCCTTCAGTAATGGAGGGTTAGTTGGGGTTTTTTTCTACAAAAGGTTATTACAGAAATCCTGAACTATGTTTATAGTTAACTATGTTATGTTTATTTTGACTTTGAGCTATGCCCTTCTGTGTCCGTTGTCTTTTTTACAACTTTACCTTTCATATAAAAAATATCTATAAATAAATGTCCATGGGACCAGACAAGATGCATCTAAGGGTACTAAGGGAGTGGTTTATGTCAGTACAAAGCTGCTTTCTCCTATCTTTGAGAAGCTGTGGCAACTGGGGGAGGTCCCTAGTGACTGGACCTTTGGAGAAAGGCAAATGTGATGCCCATCTTCAAAAATGGCAAGGAGGAAGATTTGTGTTACTGCAGGCTGGGCGGTCCCACCTCAGTCCCTGGGGAGGTTATGAAGGAGATTTACCTGGAAGCAATCTCTAGGCACATGAAGGAGAGGGTGGTGATTGGGAACATCAAGAACGGGCTTACCAAAGGGAGCTGATAAAGTCCATTTAGGCAAACCATACCTGACCAGTCTGGTTGTCTTGTATGATGAAAAGTTTAGTTCAGGGAACAAGAGGAAAGCAGTAGATGTTGTTTACCTTGACATTAGCAAGGCTTTTGGCTTAGTCTCCTATAGCATCCTTGTAGACAAAATTGGGGAGGTATGGAATGATAGATGAGCTGTAAGGTGGGTGAAAAATTGTCTGAGCCCCAGGACTTGAAGGGTAGTGGTCAAGATTTAGCTGGTGACTGGTTATTAGTGATGCTCCTCTGGGGTTGTTGCTGTTTAACATCATTATCAATGACCTACATGAGGGGACAGACTATACCCTTGTTTCACAAATGAAACCAAATTGGGGCTGCTGTTCAGAGGGATGTCAAGAAGCTGAAGAATGGGCTGACAGAAACTTCATGATGTTCTGAGGCAAATGTAGTTTTGTGCTTTTGTGCAAAGTGTTTTATTTTTGTACTGTATTTTTTGTACTGATGGAGTAATCCCATGTGACAGTACAAGCTGGGGACGATCTGGCTGGAGAGCAGCTTTGCAGGAAAGGATGTGGGAGTCCCAGTGTATGACAAGTTGAACCTGAATCAGCAGCGTGCCCTTGCAGCAATGAAGACCAACTGCATACCAGGTTATATTAGCAAAAGCATAGGCAGCAGTTGAGGGAAGGGATTTCTCCTCTCTGTGAGGTACTTGTGAGGCTGCATCTGGAGTTCTGAGTCTTCCTATACAAGAGAGAGATTAACAAACTGGAGAGAGTCTAGTGGAGGGGTTCCTAAGATGTTAGGAGCTGGAGTGCGCTGCTGTAAAGAGGGGTTGAGAGCACTGAGGTGTGGGTTTTTTTTTTTAAACCTGGATAAGAGAAGGCAAAGGGAGGATCGTACTGCTGTCTTCACCTACCTAACAGTGAGTAATAAAGGTAGAATCTGACTTTGCATAGCAAAAGAACAGGAGGCAAGCGCTGTTAAGTTGTAGCAAGAACTACATACTGACCAGATATAAGGAAATTGTGACTACTTTCACTTTCACAGTGAGCATGATTAAAAACTGGCACAGGCTGCCTGGAGAGATTGTGGTATCTCCATACTTGGTGGTACTCAGAACTCAGCTGGACAACACCCTGAGCAACCTCATTTAACTTCCAAGTTGGTCCTGCTTTTAGTAGGAATTGGACAAGATGACCTCCAGAGGTCCCTTCCAACCTGAATTATTTTATGGTTTAAGAGGAAATCTTTGCAGTTAGCCTTTGACAATGACTCTGTATCCTGATTTTCCAAGAAGGGAATGTAAGGTTAAGGCAAGGAAACAGGAAGAACTGTGTGAAACAGTGAGGTAAAAAAGTCAGGTAGTAGTTACAAAAAAGGGGCTACAATAGAAACTTTATGGCCAGAAGCTTTAGGAAGAGCCTATGTAGTGGATTCTGGTTAGAGGAGGAAGGAAATGTATGTGAACCATCTGCAGGAACTGACTTGGGTTGGTGTGGAAACATTTTGTTAAACAAGCAGAATGCAGGGAGCTTTGTATGAAAGGCTACCTGCTTAGCTGGCCCCTTTGTTTTGTAGTACCATCCATGTATTCCCCTCTGACCACTTTTCTTATATCTGTATGCACGATATAAATCAAGATAGCTTTGCTGAAGTGAACAGAGCCATGCCACATTTGTTTTGGTTAAATATGAAATTAAAATTAAAGGGTTGTTTTCGTGCAGTAAACTTGGTAGGAGCATAAGGGAGAAATGCGACTTAAAATAGCATTTGGGAAATATATATAGCAAAATGAACAAACAGTATGCAGTGAGTCATGTCCAGAGGTTCTTGCAATAAAAGAAAGAGGAGCTCCTCTGAGGAAACTAACTGGGAATAGCTTTTGCTTATCTGAAGCTGGAGCTACCCTCTGGGTACAGTGTTTTGGCAGTGCCTGTTTGCCCTGTAGCAATGGGGTGTGCTGGCCCCAGGGGAGGGCAGCACTTGGTGTTCACAGCAGTCAGACTGATGGTAACAGAGAATCTGAACTAATTTATAAATTGCCAGCACTCAGGAGCACTCATAAAGACAAATCGTGTGCAACTTGAGTAACAGTGTTGTCTTGAGTCTTGGTGCCTGCTTCAGCACTTTTGTCCTGTAACAGGCTGGGTGTGATGCATCACTGCGCTTAGCTAGTACCCCCTGAAGCCAGTGGATCCCTTTGTGGGTACAAAGCACTCTCTGGGCAGAGGTTATTGCAGGACTGGACCACAGACAATCATGCATTGAGAGACCCTGCATACGTTAGCAAAGAAATCTTCTAGCACAGTTAAGTAAACATGATCTAAAATCTGCTTTGTCTGGCAAGCGAAGACTGAGAACTGCCACTTTACACATGGCCAAAGACTATACTGGAGTATGTCCTAGGGACATGACAAATGCCACTGGCTTAGGGGAATCCGCTACAACGCAGTTATCCTCTTACCTGGCTGCTATGCAGACTTATCTTAAAGCTGGTGGCGCTGCTGCCCTGAAGCAAAACTAACTGTGCTAAGGTGGAAGGCAGCAGCACAGGGCAGCTTTGCTTTTACAAGCTTTGAAACCCAAGTGAAGCAGGATAGAATTGGCCAGGCTGGGTGGCAGCAATTTGGACACTATATTAAATGTAAAACTCAACACGCAGCAGAGAGAAGGGGCTCTGATGACACTATTTCAGCTTTGTTCTCATGGTAACCATTATGTCATCATTATACCATGGTTACTATAATACTCCTTATATTTCAAATGTTAAAAAAGGCAGGAGAAAAAAAAACTTTTCCCAAAGTTGAGAAAGAGGTGTGTTTATTCAGAATTAAGTAGTCATAAGGAGGGATTAACCAGTAGTTGTTAATACTTCATGGAAAAGCCATTGTGAAACCATGAAGAACTGTTTTAATTAGTAATTGCTGTTTCTGCTGCTGTCCCTGTCACCATATGGTGCATGTCCTGGGGTTTCCCCTGTCTCAGCTTGTGCCGCCAGCAGCTATTTTGATAAACACACACTGCAGAAGGCTAACGTGGTCATATTCAAAACTTTGGAAGCATAATTTCTGCTTGAGGTAAAAACCTCAGTTTGCACAGAAGTCAGAAATAAAAAATCCAGAAGTTTAACATTGGGACTGTGAGGTTATCTCACTTCAAGAAAAGCAAAAGAAGTCTTGGTTTGGATGCTTTCAATGCCGAAGCATATGGCTCAGAGGAAATCAGAATGGCAGCTTGCTATTCCTTGTTTGAGGACAAAAAGTACGCTGATGGCAGTGTGCTTTCAGGGGATCATGCTTGCAGACCTCTATGGCTACAGCATGAAAGATACCTTTGCTGAAGGAGACAACACATGCTCTGATACTGTGAGAATGTACAATTTTGAAAATGGTCTGACAATGAGAAGTGGAAGAGCTTTAGACCATTTTATGTATGAAATGAGAAGGAACAAAAATAAAATAGACAATGCATATATTTTCAAAAGCAGCTGGTGTTCGTGGGACCTTTGGTATTAGTAACTGCTCAACTTAAGACTGCTTAGGGAAATTGGTGGGCATTCTGCACATTGTCAGTATCAGGTCCTGGGAGATAGTTCAAGACAATCCACAAACACAGCCCATTTAAAATTTCAAATTCACTTTTGGAACTCTTGTGAGTTCAGGATTGCTCAGTTGGTGCAGGGCTGATTTTGAAATGGTAGAAAAAAAGATTAACGAAATATTACTTATTAAGTTTTGATGGGGAAATTCTAAAATCAAAATAATTTTGTTAGCTTCTGTAATTGCTTGATCTTATCACCTGTGTTGTTCTTCCTCCATTTCCCCCTGATACTTGTTATCACTGATTAAAGTATCTTTTTCTAAATTGGATAGTAAATTCCTGAGGCCAGGATTGCAGTTTCCTACACCAGCTCAACAGGGCTCAATCATAACAAAGCAGGCAAGACCCTTATAAAAGCATGAAACTACACAGGCTGGATTTTAGGTGCTAAAAGACATCTTTTTTTGCAAACAGAAATGCAATCCATTGAGAAGTACAGTATGTCACATATATATATACTCACAGCCCATGGAAATTTGTTGTATTAACCAACAAGAAAAAGGACTAATGGCTGCTGTGGAAACCTAACCATAAAGAAATCAATGAGATGTATACAGTTGACTCTAAAATGTTGCCTTTCAATACACATCAAGCTTCCCAAAGCATTAAAGCACCCCAGTTATCCCTAGATTCATCTGACCTCTGCAGGATCCCTTCTGTCCACATCTAGCATTCCGAACATTGGCTCTGCATGCTTTTTGCATTCTTGCTGTTGCATATTTTACATACAAATAGTCAAATCACAAAAGTTTTGGCAAAAACAACAGCTATCACCAGCCAGATCTCCCTATACATAAAAATACATAGTCTAGCTTCAGCTGCTATGATTTCAGGGGGAATGAAGGGGGGCAAAAGCACAAATCTGAAAGGAAATGCTAGGCTGTCACTATAGAGAATATTGCCTCTTGACTATAAAATTTCCAGGCCAGCAAACAGCTAGCGGTGTTTCTCACAAATTCTCTCTCTCTAGATTAAGCAATCATCTGCCCTTTCTTAATGTTCACTGTAGCCTAGCTGATTTTGTACATCTGTTGTAGTCTTGCAAATATTAGTAAACAAGCATTTCACAGCAAGCGTTGCTGCTAAGCAGAATTGATAGACACTTGAGATAGCTGAAGTCTATATAGCTGGGTATGGCTAAAGATTTTTACCTGTTTATCTCTCTGATTTAATAGTCCTCTTGCTCCAGATTGAAGAAAAGTAATGTCAAAAGTCATCCTTGGGAACAGAAATACAAGCTCCGGTAGCAAGAGACCGCATATACATTTGGCCCAAGAGTCCCATAGAAAAATGTTTCATAGAAAGTATCTTCTGACTTGGAACAGTCCTACCAAGGTCAGAAATATTTGAAAACATGGGATTTCAGATAACTCATTCAGAAAAGAATAATTTCAGTGATACCTCCTAAGCTTTCCATGTGTCTGGGATAAATAAATATCCTTTGCTACTGAAGTTTATTCATTGCCAGTATATACCAGCAATTATGGCTGTATAGAGACATGTATATGAACATGTGTATGATGTGTATGAATAACGGTGGCTCCAAGAGATCACCGTATGGCAAGCCAAAATACTAAACCAGGGGAGTCAAACTGATTAGAGCCTTACGATCAATACCTTGAGCAGAGTTAAATTTGATATCGTATTTCTAAGAGATTGCCACCATAGAAAATAACTTTTTTGGTTTTAATAGTACCTTGATGTCTTAAAAAATGCTTTCAGTATATTGGAAAAAGGTGAAATTTGTCTCTGGTTTAGTTAGGTTTCAGGGCATATAATGAGTTAAGAATTTTAACTTTTATGTCAGAGCAGGTAACATAAAGACAAGATATCTATCCCTTTGCTGAAAATAACTTAAATTAAGAAACCAAGGACCTGCATATTGTATGTAGTCATCAGAAGTTGGCATATGCTCTGCAAGACTGCTTTGTCTGGCACCTGAAGCTGTTTTCAAGCTTTTTCTTTGAATTCTTCTAGTTGGTATTCGTTCCCAGTCTTGTTGTCACTTAGCATTACTGAACTGCCAGCAGCAGCAGCGCCTTTTCTTTCTGCCTGTTGTGACAAAGCCTAGTTCATCAGGCAGTGCTCAAAAGTTACTCCAAATTCTGACATATGGGAGCTTATGAATTAAGTTTTCCCCATTTGAAAAATATTGAAGAATGACAATTAAAAAAACTGAATAGCAATAGCCTATGTTGGGTGAAAGTTTTCTAGTGCAACTCTGGCATTTTTCTTGCGTAGATACTCCTTTTGCAATAAATGAAACTAATCATTTTTCTAGAATGCTATTTATAGAATATGTGCAGGAACCCATTGTTAATGTCATCAGTCTTCTTAATGCATACATGTATCTTTAATTCTTAGCCTGTTTTTGTCGTTACACAAACTGTTTCTGCACAAATAACCATAATTTAGTCTGACTTACTTTTGGTTGGAAGAAAAATGTAGAGAGTATAAATATACAATTTCAAGAAAACTTGATTTGAGCCTTCTTTACTAAAACTAACCAGTTGGGAGTAACTGTCTTTGAAAAGCCTTATTGCTACTGCTTAACAGTACTGTCTGCCTGTTAGTACCTCTCTACATGCAAAATAGGAACACTGTTAAAGTTTATATACTGCAAGAAAGATAGAATTTTAATTTTCTGTAATAACCATTTGAGAAAGTAATAAGCAATTTCCATTATTTAGTGCTTGGGTAATGCACACCAGTTGATGTGTATGATACTCACAGTAGGAGTAACTGGCATAGGATCCATATGGCACTCGAGCATAGAATTCAGCAAGAGAAACTGAAAGGTCATCCAAACATAAACTGGAGGGTGAGCTTCATCTTACAAAAAAAAAAATTACTTATCTGTGGCCAACTGTTATATCACTATATATAGTGATATAACATCTATATCCCTATCCTGCATCTATATCCCTACCCCGTTGCTGTATCTTCTTAAAATGAAGCAGGGGGTGGACTGTCACAGGCCTTCAGAAGAGGAGGTAAGAAGTAAACAGGTATTATTAAAGAAAGCAAGTGCACTTACTCCAAGCTATACAGCTCTGACAGTTACTGGTTGTGCTGGTTTTGGCTGGGATACAGTTAATTTTCTTCATAGTAGCTATTATGGGGCTATATTTTGGATTTGTGCTGGAAACTGTTGATAATACAGGGATGTTTTCATTACTGCTGAGCAGTGCTTACACAGAGTCAAGGCCTTTTCTGCTTCTGACACCACCCCACCAGCGAGTAGGCTGGGGGTGCAGAAGTAGTTGGGAGGGGACACAGCTGGGACAGCTGACCCCAACTGACCAAAGGGATAGTCCACACCATATGACGTCATGCTCAGCGTATAAAGCTGGGGGAGGAAGAAGGAAGGGGGGGACGTTTGGAGTGATGGCGTTTGTCTTCCCAAGTCACCGTTACATGTGATGGAGCCCTGCTTTCCTGGAGATGGTTGAGCACCTGCCTGCTGATGGGAAGTAGTGAATGAATTCCTTGTTTTGCTTTGCTTGCGTGGGCGGCTTTTACTTTCCCTATTAAACTGTCTTTATCTCAACCCACGAGTTTTCTCACTTTTACCCTTCTGATTCTCTCCCCCATCCCACTGGGGGGGAGTGAGTGAGCGGCTGTGTGGTGCTTAGTTGCCGGCTGGGGTTAAGCCATGACACTGGTCTTCATGTTTCATGATGCTGGCTCATGACCGGGTTGGGTCAGGTAAAGAGTTTTCTAAGAAAAGTGGCTAAGGCCATGACACTGAAGAGGGTAAGAAGGTGGATTTTTTTTTTTCCCCTCCTTTCTTTCATGTCCTCTTTTTAAGCATTCTGTATAAGCCAGATACAGAGGCAGTATTCAGAGCAGACTGGACTATTGCTCTGTTCCTGAATGGCAATAGTTACATTTCATCTTTCCATCTATTTCCTATATAAAATAATGTCATCAGAACAAAGCAATAAACAAGCTTGAGAACTGTGAGTAGTGGTCATTAGGGCCTATTGCGAAGTGCTACTTTGTCAGGGAAATGGAGCCTGATTAATTGAAAGTGGGCTGTTGAAAACTGTTTTGGTTTTAACTGGCTTGTTAATGCCCACCTGATAGCTTGGTACTGCAGGAGAAAAGGGAGGGATTCATTTCAGCACTGTACTTCTTAGCTATTACTTATTGAGAAAAGTCTCCCTCTAACTGGAGTTGTCAAAGGGACAAGCTGCAGATCTAGCAGACTCTTGTCTCTGGAGATGTAGCTTGGCTTCCTCACAGTGCCACCAAATCCCTATGAAGGCTTAGACAAATAGCAAAGGGTCCTTAATGACTCAGTGTGCTCTCAGGCTTTACCAGAGAGGGCCCCAGACAGGAGACCTGACTGGAAACTCCTCTGTCATTCTTCAACCTTGACTACCTATTTTTTTCCTCCACGTAAATCAGGTTGTCAGGTAAGGAAGGTAGTGGGAAAGTAGCACCTGCCCAGATAACAACTTAGCCTGGAACTGGGAGATTGCTGAAGTTTGTATCTGGAGCATGGAGAGGGAGAATGATCTTGAATCTTAATCTCTCAGCATATCATTTTTTTATCTATGGAATAGTGATGAAGCTTTACCTCAGGAAAGTGTTGCATTGATTAGCTGTTAATGTGAGAGGAATCTTTTTGCAGAGATTGTTGCCCTACAGGAACTGACTGAGAGAGAGGCATTTCCATGAGTCAATACTTGTGATATGACAGAGTTCAAAGGCAGTGTCAAGAAACGGCAACATTTTACTGCAGGTCTGGCAGCATTTGATGCTGTTATGGCTAAACCATAGCTACATTGTAAGAATCTTAACTTTTAAAGTAAAAATAAGTTTTTCTCCTGGTCTGAGTCTTTAGGGACCAAAACCCAGAAGGAGAACAAAAAGAACCACAGTTCATGATTTCAAATGTTTAGTGGGTTTTTTTCCTGCCGTTATCACGGTTTTGGATTGCTTGGCTGCAGTGAAATATGAGACCAAAATTGAAGTAGGACAGAAAAATATAACATCACATGCGACTCTCATCGTATTAGCATAAGTTGGGCTAACTCTTATTTTAATTGAATGCTTTCAATCCTGCTAACTTCAGGTAGGGTTCCACAGCTGTAACAAACAGCAGCATTTACCCATGGATCCTCTAGTCTGGATAAGATGTAATAACAGAAAGAAGAGGAGGTTATATGAGGTAGTCAGCAGTAAATGGTGGGAATTCAGTGTCCTGAATCTAAATGTGTGTGATTTAAAACAGTACCAAAATGACAAAGTGACAGCACTTAAGTATTGCAGTATGCTTGTATTGTGTTCTGCATGACACAGATTGAACCTACTCTGACTGAACCTTTACAGATTCTCTTGCTTTTATCTCCCCACAATTCCTTCTCTCCAGAGCTTAGGTCATGCTCTGGACCATCCAAGAGAGCCATTTGGCCTCTCAGCTCTAGCAACAAGGTGGTAAAGGAACTGGAAATGGCTCTTTTTCTTGGAATGTGCCTCCATCTTCTCAGTGACGTTCCAGAGCTTCCATACCTATTGGGGCAGTGGCTACCTGTGGATGCTAGGGTGTCACAAATGAAGGAAGGGTTGAGGGTTGTGGTGAAGCACAATGTCTAAGGAAGCAGGAGCTCCAATGTGGTCATTGTGCTGAAGTCCTGGATGAGGAGAATTTCAGCTTCCAGCAAGATCAATTCTCTATGGAGTGGATGGTATATGAGGGGAGAAAAAGTCCTCACAGCCTGGAGACTCTGTCTCATTCCTGGTCTGGAGGGTCAAGATAGGGCATTGTGTGATGAGGCTGCAGTACTATTTTGTGTATTAGTGTCATTGAAGATTCAAATATATCAGCAATCCTAGCTGAAGTAATAGGAAAATCCCTTCTAAACCTAAATGATAGGTCAAAAATATAACGTACTGGAGTTTCTTTCTTGAATTCTTCAGAGCTTATTTTACTTTGAACTTTTGTAATTTAAGATGGTATGGCTGTGGACAAAGCCTGACTTACCGCCTCCTTAACCTTTTGCCCCCAGGCCCTAGCTTCAAAGGTGCTATTCTGAGCTCATACCTGCATATATTTTACTTAGTATATAAACCAAATATGCTCAAAGGTCACACTCATCCATGGCATAAGCCAGGACAATTCTTTTTGAAGCTGATGCAAGTTCTGTCTGCTTATATCCAGAGTGGACTAAGTCTTAAAAGGCCTAAAGCTTGATTTTTCTCTTTCCATGTTCTTTGTGTGACTGGCTAGAGCTGTTTGAATTCAAGTAGTTATTGGAACAGTTCAACAACTGGGAAACAAAAGAGTTAAGAGTAAGTTTTTGTTTATTTGCTAAAGTGCCAACTGAAAGCTCCCTTTCCAGTTTTCATTGCAATGTGATGGTGCCTAAAGCAGTACTGAGGCATGACTAGATCCATATTTCAAAGTAAATTCTACCTGAGATCCATTTTGCTTGTTAAATTTGCAGCATTTTAATCCATTCATTTAAATGTCAATTCTCTGGACATTAACTCTTTTACAACATGGAAGTCCTGTTTATATTTATTGATGCAATGCCCTTGAGAGCAGGAGAGCAACAAAAGGGTGACCTTCAGTTTCAATTTAGTGCCACCCAGGAATCAAGCAATCTAATATCTCTCTGGTTGCTTCAGAGTAGTGACACATATCACTAATATATTGTGTGCACACACAAAAGTAACACAAGAGCTGCTGTTGCTTGCGTTATTACTCACTTCCTATTTCTAACTTAAGAATGTGTTAGTAAGAGTGTTACACAAACTGTTGATACAGTTTTAACAAGAAGAAATATAGTACAATGCAATGTAGGAGTATGGAGTGATACAGTTTTCCTGTGTGGGTTGGAGAAAGTATTTTTTTAAGTATTCGGATTACACAGACTATATATGATTAGCCTAGTTGTCGCCAATTACAGGTGTTCTAACGCCCACCTTCTCCTGTTATATGGTTTTTATCGTGACTGGCATCATAATTTAATCATTACAGCAGTGGACAAAGAGTCAGAATTCCTGGCTCCTGAGAGTAATTTGGGCGATTTACTGGGGGTTTTTTTGTCCTTGGATCAGTCAGAGTTCAGTCTCTTTATGCCTCCATCTTTCCATCTGAAAGCAGAAATAGTCTGGAGGTTGATATATTTATGCTTAGGATTCTTTCCCACTCTCTTCAGTAAAAGAGCAAATAAATGTAAGCATTTTGTCCCACGTGAAATTCTGGTATTTGAAAATTTGTGTTTATCAGGAATCAGGCCAAACATGACAATATTGATATGTTTTCCGTTCTGTGGGTTGAAAAGTTCCAATAAATGCTGGTTAGGAAATGGATGTCTCAGATATTTCTGTAGTCCCAAAGTGAATTGGTTGTATTATGTTTCCTGAACAGAAAAGGAACATTTTGATTTGAATTCAGTTTTACTTGTCTCTCTGTCACATAAATGATTTGGGATTGTCATGCCAACCCACTGGGTTTCTCTAAATTGGCTAGGGACGGGTGAGTCCCAGGGTGTACTGTGTTAGTTGCCCTACCTTGTGCCCATTCAGTATCAACAGGAGATCTCAGATAGCTGGCACCAAAGGGAAAAGAAGCACAAGGCAGCTGTACTGCAGTTCACATGAGGCACCACGGCAGCGGACACACGTGCAAATTAACATTGATGTGACTTGGAACCATTCCAGTTTAGCTCAACAACCTGAAGTTTATTGGTGAGAAGGAGCAAAGGCCGGGGCTTGTGGCATCAGGAGACTGAAGCAATCCCCTTGTCCACCATGTTCATGCCAACGCTAGTGATGTCAGGGTGGAATCCAATAGAACACGTGACAGAACAAATGTAAGAATGCAAAATATGGAAGAACAGTGTTAATATGAGTTGAGAAACCCAGATGGGGTGAAATGGTTGTGCCTTGTGAGGGAAAGAATGGTTAACATAAAATTCCAGAAGCCTGCAATTCTGTCACAGGCTCTGGTAGAGACCCATGGTGTAAGTGGTTCATGATGCCTGAAGCTAGTCTATATTCTTACCAGGAGAATGCCTTTCAAAACCTAAATCAGTAACTTTAGCAAACTGTCCCCATCCTCCTAAAAGGGAGTTGGTCGTTGGTTGAGAGACGTTTATGTAGGTCTAATAAGAGTAAATTCAGTGAACCTTTATGTTGTCCCAATATTTTGCAACATGTCAACTGCAGACACATTTCAAAAAGCTTGCTTAGAATACACAGAACCTACAGAAACCAATCTGGACCTCCTAGAAAATGAACATCAAAGGGGAATATGAACTAGGACATGATTCTTGAAGAAAATAATAGTGTGTATTCTTGCAGTACAAGGTTTAGTCTTTGGCTGCCAACTCAGCTTGGAAGGAAAAGAATTGCAACTGGAGTGGCTGGGGTTTCACTGGGATGTATTTGAAAATGCGTTCTCAATTCCTGCCTCCTACCTGAGGAGGGCTGTAATTCTGTGTCTTGAGGCACTCTGTGCATGCCCAGCTCTCAGCTACTCCTCCAGTGGGGTGTTCTAAACCTCCTGGTTTGTTCTGCCTGCATCTAAATGTCACAGCGTCCTCTGAAAGCAACTTAAGGTACTTCAGCAATACTCTCTTAAGGCAGCTATCACCTCCTGGGAGAAAAAAATGGCCTCTGGTGGATGGCACTGAATGATTAGAAAAGCCTCAGAGGAGAGAGAGGGGAAAGACATTTGTCAATGGTTTTTTTGTGGTTTTTTTTTCCAGAGTGACATTAAAGTAAATGGTTGCATTTACACATTCAGTGTTTGAATGCTGTTGTACTGAATCAGAACAGAGACTGGGATATTGCTATATTTTATCCCTGGTACCTTCAGGAGCATGAGCAAGAGAGAGGAGCCAGAGAGGGATTTTTATACCGAGTTGTGGATACTCGCGACCAATCATGTGCAAATTGCTTGAGCTTTCCAGGTCAGAATTTCTGAGAAGCTCTTCAGTGGTCAAGAAAAATTACTGTTAATTTTTTTTATTTGCATAGGTAAATGACATTCTGGATGTTACAGGGACCTGCTCTGTGATGGTCATACTGCTTGACCTGGGTACTTCTACCCCATCTCTGTGCAGAATTCCCCAATCTGTTGTGATTCAGTCCCAAATTCGGAGATGGCAAATTCTACGGCTTTTAGAAACGTGGCTGTTTCTTAGTGTGTGGTGGTTTTTGTTTTTTGTTTTTGTTTTTTTTTTTTTTTTCACCCTGGAGGTCTGGATATTCTTCCTCTTTCATATTACTCTCACTTTTGATATAGGCTCTAAGCAAAGGTTGCTGCTGTGTGTGTCTATTGGTTTTGTCTTTCTGTTATGCTGTGCTTTTAAATAATCATCAAGAGTGCCTAAGGCACAGGATGGGCACCTTTCCCATCTGGTTTTATAAGCATAAATAAATACTTATAGAAAAGACATCTGTAGCAGTTCCCCCTCTTCTCTGATAGATCTCTCTTCAAAGCTGTGGATCAAAAGAGCATCGCAAATATTCAGCAGCAGGAACCATGACTCTGAGGACTGGCACTGAAGAGTCACACGTGCACTTCTAAGCCTACATAAGTAACCTTCCAAAATGCAGGTTGAGAAAATAATAAACACACTTATCTTGCCAGCAGGGAAAGAAAGTGCCTCCTGTCACTCAGAGCAACTCTCCGAGGCATTGCAGTCATGTATGGAAGCTGAAGGAGGCCTGTCTGAGGCCTGCTGCCTTCAGAAATGTGACAGAAATTCAAGTCTGCTTTCACTGAGACATTAGAAATGGCACTGCAGAGACTCAAGAGATCTAAATTAAAATTCCAGCTCTGACACAGACTTTTGGAGTGTATGAGCAAATTACTATGTGCCTCAGTTCCTACTGGTAAAAAAAAAAAAGGATTATAATATTTCTTCTCTCTGACTTTGTCTTGTACCAGAGCATCAGACTGAGGCCATTTCTCATTAAATAGATGCATTTGAACCTCAGCCATCCTAAGACAGCTAAGCAATAAAAATAGAAGTAAAAATAGTAGTAAGTAGGTAAATAAGTGATTCCTAACACCTTGGAATTAATGTGGGATGTCCTGGTATTGATTTTATATGCTAAATAAGTAAGGTTTATCTGTTTATGAAGACAGGTGAGCTTTTATTGAACGGTATAAAACTTACCTGAGAGACAAGCAAGTAAATAGATTTGACTGTAGACAACTATTTTCTTCATATAAAATCAATGAGGCAAGAGAGAATTTTATAACTGCATATGCTCTCAAAACAGCTTATCAACTATCCTACCTTTAAGCCTGGTAGAAGATCGGTAAGGGAAATGATCACAAACCCCCAGATTTTACTATTGTGCTCCAAATGTTGTTCTTTTTCTTTCCGTAGCTCATTCCAGCATGACTTTGGATGTCAAAGGTTGATGGCAACAAGACATCTGCTGCTGTCCTGAAACTACGTCTCTGGTTGGTAGTACTGACTTTGTTTTCTTAAACTTGTTTACTAAAGCTGGTATTTTACAGTAGAGAATATATCTCCTTCCCAACCAATACTCATCACTGATTTGGACTAAACAAGCCTGGTTCTTCACTGTCTGGCTATCCACCTGCAAAGAGCATTTCTTAAAAAACAGTCATCTGGTTAGGCAGAATTTTGCAGTGACATAAATAAATGTGTGAGGCAGTACAGGACAACAAATAACCATACTGGTGTTTTAAGTGTGGAATCCCACACAGTAAAGGGTTGTTGTTTCTCAGCTTGAATGACTGAGGAAAGTTAAGGGCAAAGGAAACTGCAGTAACTCCGCAGCTCTATAGATGTCACCAGCCTTTCACTCCAGCCTTCCCCAGCCGTTTTCTCGTTGGTACCTACCTCCCTCCAGCCATTTATTTTGTAGCCCCAGAGGGACTGGTGTTTGAATGATGAAATACTGCATAGTACGAATTAAGAGCTGCTAGCAGTGAGCTGTGCCTGGACAGGAGATACAAAATGGAAGATGTAAACGGTAACGCGGTACTTTTTCAATTACATCTTAAGCAAACATACTTACCACGAGTCAGAGAACAGTGTGAACTTCTTTTTAGTAGTGCCAGCTAAATCATTATGGCATTTCCTGAGCTTTGTTTAAAATGATTTATGGAGGTTATTTGCAACATTTCACCTTCTCCTGGAATTCTCACATAAAAATCCAAACCACATAATTTCCGTTTACATAACACCCACAGCAGGCATGCACTGTTCTCTTGGAACTGGGAACTTGTCTGCAAAATGGCAAGGGCAGTTCCAAAAAGGAAAAAAAAAAAAAAGGGTACAGAAGGAAAGTGACCCCTTTACATACTTGCAGAGGATCACTTAGGTGCTGACTTCACATAAGGAGCCAAAGGCCTGAAGATGGGGCAAGGTGGGAGGGGAACAGAGAACAAGGAGATGGGTTTGCTTGTTGAGGTGAGGGTTTTGGAGCATAACACAGCCTCTTTAATTAAGAACTCAATTTGGATGTCCTACAGCAACGCCCCAGAGATTTCAGGTTTGAGTCCCAAGTGGAGCAGCTGCAGCTGCACTGGAGATATCGGCTGTGCCACTCTCCCACCACACATACCTCTACTTGGTGGTACTGGGGGTCTGTTGCCTCCTGTAACCAGATCTCTGCTTAGGGCTCTGAGCACAACTGATCTCTATTACATCAATGGGGAAAAGCTGTAACTGATTGCTGTTGTGTTCATGGGAAGAAGCAGATAGATTGAGCTCAGGTTTGTACTACAGTATTTGGCTAGAGTAGTTGCTAGCTGGAGGCGTTGGGAGGAGGGGAGGAAGGCACCCTGGTGTAGCAATGCTTTCAGAGAAACTCCTTTAGTCGTTGTATGACAAGTATCTGCAAGGGGCTTTGCCAGCAGAGCTAGAGCTTGGCCATGGCTCCTGGAGGCAAGCCCTGGCCAAACAGGCTGTGCTCAGAAAATGTACGCTCATCAGTCCCAGGAAAGTGTTTCGACACAGGCTTCATTCGATCCCTACTCGAGACTTATCTTCAGACTGCCCCAAACAGTGGTGCTTTCCCAGCTTGAAGTTTAACTAAGGCACAAGGAGCAGGATGGAGAGATCAGAGACTGAGGTTAGGAGAGGGGCAGGGGGAGGCAGTAGGGTCTGGCTGCTGGGATCCTCAGGCCAGTGGTTTGTCCATGAGATCACACAGTTAGCTAGCCCACAGTAGTGCATCTGGGGGGATACAGAGCAAGGCAGTGCTTTTCTCTTGGATTTTGAGCAAATTTCTCAGAGTAGTGAGGAGAAATACTAAAAAACAATGGATGCTTTCTTCAGGATTTGCATTTTTTAAACTCGTATCATAAAATATATTTAAAAGATTTGTTAGTAAATGATCCTTAAAAATTTGAAAATACATGTTAGCTCAGCTGGTAATGACACTGCAGGCGTAATTGGCATTTTTCATACCATGCCTTTCACCTTTGGGTGGAGTGCCATACCCTAATTTGATATGCAAGACGAGGTTTCAGTGCAAGACCACTAACATCAGTGCTATTGCTATGAATTTACGTTGGTGTAATAGGAAGTAGAATTTGTCCCTAAAGAGAGGCAGTGAAAAATGAACATATACTATAATTCCCCGAGTGGTAGATTTTCATGTTATCTATGTTCATTCAGGATTTGAATCTTGGAGATTGAGTTAATTTCAGATCTCCTACCACCTGACTCAAAACAAAAACCAGACAGCTGTGTTTGTTACTGCTTGGTAATATATTTTTCCAGGAAAACACAGCTTAAGCTCTACTGAAATAGCTGCGTGTTGTTTGTGCTTTACAAAGTGCACCACTAACTGAAGAAAGAACAAGTATCTGTCTACCCCAGGGAACGTAGCATTTAACTTCGGTGCAGTGCAAGAGTGTGTCAAAAATGGGTTTGAAACAATGTTTTAAAATCCTGTTCAAGGAAAAGGGGATGAAAAACTAGAGGAGTACTGTGAGGAAGTGCTTAGTTTGGTTTATTGTTTGATGCAGAACAAAACATACTGTTCAAGAAAAGGGACAACGACTCAAGAGACTGCAAATGTGCAGGCAGGATTAGAAATTATGAGAACAGAAGAAGAGTCCATTTTCTGCAGCACTGTAAAATAAAGACCAAAAAAATAGGCTCATTCACCATATTGACCGTGACATATGACTTAATCCCTGAAAGACATCTATTATGTAGATTTATGTCTGATCTCAAAATTTGAAAAAGCACTAATACCTTGGGACCCAAAGCTGAGGTTTTAGAAGGAGTCAGCTTTACCTGAACACCAGTACTGACAGGCTGGGCCCTGTGGTGGCAGGGGGAAGCTTTTTGGCCTGCTCCACTGCAGTCAGTTCTTCCAGGATTCAGGCTTTTCTGCCTGGGAGCAGCAAAAAAGTTGTCTTTTATGCTGAACTCTGAAGGTGGAAGGCAGCAGAGATCCCAAATAGGTTCAGTGGTTTTACACAGAGGGCAGAATGACACAGTGGCTGAAAATGGAGCTTGTTGATGGACAGCCACAAAGAGCTAGTTTGATGTGCTGTCTTGCATACAGTCCAGTGAGGTGTCTTGGGACTATTCTGGACCACTGCTTTCTGAACAGGATAGTTCCTTTTTTATGTGCAGTGATGCTTGGAGATGGAGATGGGCACATATGTGTACAGGAAATTCACAAATTATTCATAGCCATCTACATATTTAAACGGCAGAAGAAAATAAGCTTTTCATCTCCTTTATCTCAAGAAACAGAGTTCTGGTCTATTCTTTTTATGCAACTTACTAATGAGCAGACAAAGACTGTTATATACTTTTGTAATGTTTAGATTATGTGATTGAAAAAGGAAGCATTATTTCAATTAGTTACGCCAATTGTGAATTATAACACAGTTTTAATTCAAGTAAAGGGAGATACACATGAATATCCACTGCATTAATCAAGATGAGATGCATTGCAATGAATACTGAATGAATAATGAAACACCAAGAATATAATGTCACCATTTAGAGATACTACATCTTAGCTCTTCTATCAGAATTAATTGAACCAGTGCAAAACTTTATGGCTGGTGGCACGTTCATTGTTGCTTAAAAGGAATGGAGGCTTAGGCACAATCTAGCCCATTCATCAAAAGCTGGTTCATCTAGAACTTTTTACAAAACTCAGCTGATGAAGTTTTCCAAATCAGTTTTGCCAATCACCAGTTACAGTAGCATGGATCCATCTTTATTGGATACCCTTGTACCACAGTTCATTAGAGGTAAATGCATGTGTCTGAGGACACATAGACAAACATTTAAAAACTATATGTTAGTTGTTTGGAGAGAAATATATGTCTTTTTGATGAGAAATCATTTTAAACTAGCTCACAGGCTTTTCCGTCTGGAAGAGATTACGTGTAAATGAAACTTTGATATGACTATTATTTTGAACTTCCAGGGTTGCACTTTATTGCAGAGAGAGGCAGATTCTACCTGAATGATTTGTGTCTATCTCTTGCAAGTTGGCTGGAATCTTAAGTGGGATTAACCAGCAGAAATGCAATAGTTAAGTGTTGGGGTCACAGATTTTGCCTGTAAATTAGGCTTGATCTTGGTTATCCAAAATCACGATGCAGAGCAAAGGTACTCATTCCAAAAAGGAAATTAATTCGCTTGTATTATAACCAGTTTAGATGAGCTAATGTGAATTTCAAATGATGTGATTATACCAGCAGATGAGTTACCAAAAAAATGAACTTTGAATCCTGCATTGCAAGTATTTACACCAGAAGCTTGGTTCATGCACCCACTTGAGAAACAATAACGCAGGGCCCAATTCTCCCTTCATTTGCTCTGACTGTTACAGATTAATAAAATTAAGAGCCAGATTGAATAGTATGTTCTCTAATCACGGACCATAGACTGCTGTCCTTGCAGTGAGCTTTGTATGTCTCACAAAAACAAAGCCTGCACAAAGCAGGCATCCAGTCTGGGCTCAGAAAACAGAGAATCTGCTGCTTCCCCTGCTGGTCTGTTCCAATGGTTAGTCACTCTCACTCTTAAAAATGTGTTACTTATTTCCCATCTGGCATCCAGATATGGGAATGTATGTCAGAATAGCTCTGCTGACTTTAATGTGCTACTCCTGATGAGAAGAGAAACAGGCCTGAGGTCTGTTTGCTCCTGATCCTGAATTGGAGAGCCCGTTAGTGCTACAGGTCTGAGCACTTGGTGCCAGCTATTCCAGTCAGCAAGCTGGGATGTTCGTTACTGTCTTATTACTTTCTTCTGTTTGTTCCACTAAGTGAACATTTGTTCACTGAGTCAGCCCTTACATGGCTGTTCTACCCACTCCTTTTTTCTCCTTCTCCCCCAGTGGAGAATTGTTGCAAAGTACAGTGATGCACAATGCCTGCCATTTCCATGAGCAGGGCAGGAGTCCATTCTGCACATTCACAAGTTATTCCTACTCTTTGAACCACACATGCACACACGCACACAACAACATGAGCAAATCCACCCAGAATCTGTCTCAAAAACTCCTCCTGAAAGCTGTCGATTATCCCACACTGAGGTAACCTTCCTTTTAATCTTTTAAAGGTCAAATATATCCTGTTACAGAGGATCAGAAAGTCAGTGCATGTCAGATCAGGCAGTTGCTAAAGAGTGATAAAATTTTCATTTTGGATCAATAATGATATGAAAGTGTCTAGATAATAATTTTAACACTTCTAATACAACATGATTTTGTGATATCACTGCTAATCTTGTAATTACATCGCCACCTGGTGCCTGCTAGCATCATATACCAAGCTGCAGAAAATTCAGTGTTTGTATGACAATTTCTGTAGCAAATGCTGTGGGTTTGATGTAAAATATTGGGCTTGAAAGTTTTCTTGTGAGAGGGGCAGGATGGGCACGGTTGATACCAAAATGCTGGAGCTTGGGTGTCTGATGATTTAGGAATGTGCTGGTTGCCACAGTCCCCTCTGCCATTTGTAAACCCGGTATAACCCTGTAGTTTATTGCAGTGGTGGGTCTCCTGGGGGACACTGAGGTGGTGGCTGCATCCCCTGTTAGTACTGTGCAGTACAACATGTGCTGCAGATCAGTGCATTGGCAGTACCTCTTCACCCTCTTTATCCCAGTGTCCAAGAAAACTCCTGATTTTTTAATACTCTTCAAATGCAGAAGAGTTCCTTTTTGTTTATTTTTCTTTGGTGTTGGAGGGAAATTGAATCACTAAGTAGGGCCATTTTTTGCTTCCCTTAAAGTGAATTTGTTCTTGATTGTGGGAGAAGTCCTACAAGGTTCCAGAGCTAGGATTTACCCTTTGCTATACTGCACATACAACGAAGGAAGCAGGAGATAGACCTTCAGGATAGCAGGTAGTAGAGCATTGTCACTCTCTGGATATGCTGGGCAGATCACACCTACAGATCTGATTTTATTCTATAATTTTATTTCATGGTTTAGGATCACCTCCTTGTAGGCTCAATACAGAGAAGACTCCATTTCCATGCCCTAATATGCTGTGAAGCCTGCATCCACACCAACTTGGCTGAAGGGGTCTGTGCTGCTGTGACAAGCAGCTCTGTTCCCTCTGAGTCAAGAGAGTCCTGGAACGGCCTCTTCCTCACATCCTCTCTGCACATTGTCTTGAAGGGAATACTTTTGGACAACTCCCGGACACCATCCCATGCTGTGCTGTGCTACAGAGAGTTTCACAATTGCCTTACTGTGCAGAAGGGAACCGGGAACTTGGCCACAACCATTTCCTAAGCTCCCTACACTGTGCTGTGGTTTTCAAGAGCTTTTGTGTCCTGCACCAAGCGGAGGTGCCAGCTCACCCTTCTACCCTAAAATGCATGCTTCAGGCAAGAGAAGCGTTCCCTTGTGTCTTGCTTCCTGCTTCCACCACCAAAAGCATGGGTAGCATGAAGGCCACATGATGTCACGAGAGGGATGAGCAGGGCAATGGGGTGGGTTGGTTGCTAGCAGCAGGGAAAGGTGTGGGACAGCTGGGAAGCCTGGAAGAGCAAGAAGTCCTAGAGCCCTATGACTTTTTCTAGTGGGCTTTCTCCTGTCAGAGAAGAATGAGTCAAATCAAAATGTAGAAGGAAGAAGGCTGATCAGAGCAGTGGGGGCTGGAGTGGAGGGATTAATTTGGGGCAGATGGCAAGTTCAGTGCTCAGGGGTTGCCTCAGAGAGCATCTGCTCCTGGAAACAGCACTTGGTTCTTCACATCGTACATTACCCTTTCCCTCCCAGACTGTGCCATGGGGAAGGGGAGTAGCACCACCTAGCCCCACCAGGTAGACCTTACTTCCGGATGCTGATTGCCATGTTCATAGTGATTTCTCTTCTATTCCCATTCCCCAACATACTCCAGGTGGAGGAACTGCACTCCTGGGTCTTCCTATGCTGGGTCCTGCAGGTGCACTCTTACCTGCGTAGGTGGCCCCCTCCAAATACTAAGCTGAGGAGGGGAGCCACCCTTGGACTCACTGCTGATCATTTCTTTATACTTTATCCTGGTAGAGGTCAGTGCTTGGCACTTCCTTGTTTCCTGCAGCCTTCGTTCCTCAGCACTCCGCAAGCAACTCTGTCCCACCTCACAGGGCCTGTGTTTAACCTGGAGTACATCTCTAGCCAGTTAGGGCACTAAGTAAGAATCAGTGGCACTATCTGGTCCCCAGACCTGAATTTCAGAGGTACTAAGTACTTGCAGATCTGGTTGACTTTGTTTGGAGCTGCTACGGTTCAGGAGTTTGGCCACCAGTCTTCCGATGAATAAACTAACACATCCAGCCAAATCTGAGCTTACGTTCATCAGCCAAATGAAGTGAATTAGGCGTATTGACACCAGATGAGAATATGGCCCTAAAATATCTGTAAGGCAAAGAATGGAAAACACAGAAAGCTTTCATAGATATTCCATTTAATGTTTTGTAAACTTTCCTGCTATGTTGCTAGGGGGAATTTAATACATCAACGCATTTAAAATACATCTCAGTGAGATGTTTGAAATTGGAGCCAATTCTCCCCCCGCCCTGAACTTCCTTATTGTTCCCGTCACCATTTCAGCTCTCTCCCGTCTGGAAAAGACCCTCTTGCTGACCCACTTCCTGCCCCTGTAGCAGTACTAGGAACTGCACAAGGAATCCTTGTTTTACTACACTTCAGACGCTGACATTGCATTTTGCAGCTAGCCAGGCTTCATCTGGAGAGTATAGTTCTTGTGTTTCCTGATGTGAGTCAGTTGTGAGGAAAGTGTTTAACCTTTTTGTCAAAGGTTAAACATATAAAAGGGGAATGTGAAGTTCTTGTATTTCTGTTGTTGCCACATGAAAGAGAGCAGCTTTCACGGCTGAGCTAAATCTAACTTTTCTGGGGGGATATTTCTTTCCGTATCCAATTCAAAGCTGCAGTTTACTGCACTTGTTAAGGAAGGTGTATGTTTGAACAGGGCTATATGACAAGGGTGATTCATTGACTGTTTCCATTGTTTTTTTCTTCTTAATAGTCCTCTCTGCCTCTCTCAATGGATTTGAAGAGGCTTGGGCAGGCATTTGTATTAAGTGAGCCAATTAGAATTTTTCAAAATGGTCCGTTTCTATAAAATATAAAGAACTTCAGAGGAAAATAAATAGCAAGCATTCTTTTGCTTGAAAGCAAAAGAATTTGTCCCTACCTGTTCTTACTGACACCATATTATTTTAATCCATCTTTCTTCACTGCTTGGCTGAGTATACTATTTTCTTATCTGTAATTACCAAGACTGCTGACTTTGCTATGTTACCTACAATCACATGCCTCTACCCACTGACTAAATACTTAATGGCATACTCTTGTCATGATCCAGATGATTCTGTCAGAGAGCTCATTCCAGTTTTACTGTGTGTGTTGGCTGCTTCTGTCCTTTGTGAAGCATTGGAACACACCTATATTTATTTAGAGACAATTCCACAGGTGACCTGCTGGTTGTTCTGCACCAGTTGCACCACTGATAATTTGTTGATGTTTATCTTTATGGCTGGGTCTGAAATATCCGATTGTAATCAATCAGCAATGGTTTTCCAATGAGTCTGTGAGAGAGCCAGGAACAGAGCCTACAGTAACCACTAACTGCAGGTTTGCTCTTGAATCTCTGTTGCTCAAGACCTCCATTCTAGCGGATAATTAGATTGTTCTTGCCTGGTCTGGGTTCTTCTGCAGCTCTCTAGGATTGTGTCATAAGTAGACAGCTCCACACAACAGTTTTGCTGGGCTGGAAAGATATAGTCTTGAAAGGGAAAAGAGGATAAACAAAAGATAAAGAATAAAGAAAAATTACAAACATCATTCCCAAAGGAGTGTTCCTGACAATCTGTTAACTTTTCATTGGCGTGTTCATAACCACTTCCAAAAAAATGTCGCAAACTCTTAGCAGAGCAGCTTGAACCTCTGCTGATGAATTGAAGGAAACTTGTTCTAAAGAAAATACATCATATGAAGTTAACCCACAATACTGGATCAGCCAAAAACAACACCACGGAACAGGAATTCCTTCAATTTAACAATACCATAATCTCATTGCAAGGCTGAGCAGTAACATTAGAAACTGCACATATAACACCTTCCCTTACAGTTGAAATTTGGCAGTGGTGACTTTTAAAAAAAAATATCCTAAAAACAACCTTAGTATTCAGCCTGGATGCATTTGTTTGATTAAGAGGATTTATGAGTTAACCACTTAAAAAGTCAAATCAATGTAGTGTTAAGATTCCTATGTTTTATTCTAGGCATATACGTAATGCGTTATTCCAAATATATCGCAGAATAGTTCAAAGCTGGCACTGTGAGTGCTTCATTGCATGAACTGTGGAGGAGTGCTGATTTTCCATCATTCTGCTATGTGCTTCAGTCACTAGTTCTGTCTCCTTCTGCAAGGCCAACTCGATCTGACTGTGCTTTCCTTAATTACATCACTTTCATTGAAAGGACAAAAGTAACCACTGTGAATCATGCTGTCAAAAACCTAGGTGCCACCTTCCATAGTTCTTCATTTACATTATAATTAAGTGCCTTTTGGTCCAAAACCTAATTCCTTGGAAAGCTAGGGTAAAAGAGCTCTGTGTGAGGACCTCCTTGGCTCAGGAATTGGTGGTGATAACGTTACTGCAGACATAGCGTAGAGCAGCTACATGGTCATCACCACAGCTCCTGGCCTGCAGTAGTAACTTCGACCTCCTCTATGTTCCTGTATGGAGGGACTGTGAGAAACAGACCTGATTGCAGATCAGTAGGACAAACACAGACCTGTCTCCCTCGGCACACGACAGCTCTTGCTGTTTGCCCGCTACAGAAGGAATTGCTGCACCAATACGTGCAATTCCTGCACATTGCTTCTCTGGACCTTCTGCACCTCCCTGGCTCTGAGGTTCCAGTATACCAGTAATCCAGGCATATACTTGGACTGGGATTTGTTCCATCTAACTGAATGCTTGAGTTAGGAGTGCAGTAACACCAGGCTCTGTAGGTTAATGGTTCAAGATGTCACGAAAATCTTCTACAACATAGATTCTGTGATATTAGCAGATCTTTTGGGCAAGGGACCAGTGAGGAGCAGAAACAGGCTGTTTATTTGAGCAGGGATCTTTTCTCCCTTTCTCCCTCTCTGCTCAGATCTCCCCACTGCCCAACCAGGTCCTGAGATATTGGACAAAAAAAGACAAACAAGACAACTAATAAGGGTTCCAAAGGTATTTTTCTTTTGTAAATCTCAGATTTGTAGAAACCTGGTTCAGGCATTTTGAAGATAGAAGGTTGCTAGAATGACAATAAGTTGAGGTTTATATTAGGGAAGGGAGAAAAAGGATGGCAAAACCCAAACCATTATTTCCTCTAGGACAGGAGGCTTCACAGGGAGAGAAGTCTGTGTGAAACAAAGTGATTACTTCTGCTGCTACCACTCTGAACAGTGCAGACTGTAGCAGAGCCTCCACCTTCATTCAGCTTAAACAATAATTTAGCCTTTCCATTCACAGCATCTGTACATCCTCCCGTGTTTAGCCACAGACTACTAAAACCCTGAAGACAGTTCCCAATCCATTTCAGAAAGAAAGATGAATCGGAATTGGATTTGAAATGAGAGAACCTGGGCTCATTTCCCAGCTCTGCCATGTACATCTTTCAGTCTTGGGCAAATCTTAGCTCTTTCTATTCTGAGCTATTTGGAGCAGGCACTTTCTCATTTGCTATGCATACATGCACTGCTTAGCACAAAGGGGACTCCAACCACTCATGAGTAATCAGTGAACAGATGGTAGTAAGTTGTCAGTGTGACTAGGTATTCCCACTCTGATAGTTTTTGTAGCAAATTTCATCTTTTAAAAAATCCTGCCAACAGGCCAAAACTGGAGGTATGTAAAAGAAAAATTAAATGAAGGAGCCCATTTTCAAAGTATTTGTTTCCCAGCTCTAAAATACAGAAAGGACTTTCCACTGTAGGAACTGAGACACGTTGGACATACTGCCAAAGTCCTGCTAAAGCCAAATGTCAGTGCTGTGCTTAGTTAAATCCACAGTAAGCTTGTCTTTTTGACTTCCAGAAATGGAGTAAAGAACTCTTTTGGGCCAGATATTTCCTTAATCTCTCACTTGCATTCACTCAGATGAGCTTTTTACAATTAGGAGTTTCCCTGTTTGGCAATATTTCTGCATTGTCACAGGCAGAGATGACATAATGAACTACTCTCACGCATATTCTTGAGCTCTTCTGGGTGAAAATAGTGACCCTCAGCTTTAATCTTCAGAACTTCGCGTCTCAGTGCAGCTATTCTGATGACAAGGGTGAGCAGATCTGGCTAAGGCAGGAAACAGATGTATCCTCTTATTCTTAACATAAATTTTTGGGGTTTATTTTTTGGTTAGCTGCAGTCCTAATCTCACTTTTGATCGAGTGCAGAGGAAAAGAGTAATTAGTGAAGTATTAGTGTTATTATTATTTCCTGACATTAACTCTCCTGCTACTTGTCCATCCTTTTCTCAGGCCCGGTAAAATGGTGTGTGGGTTTAACAGCCGAAGAGCATTTTTTATTGCTGGTCCCTCTCTGCTCTCTGAAGTCATGCTGCGTTCACTCTACTGAGCTAGTAAAAAAACCCAACTCCTACTGAATGTGGCCACAGTTACGTGGGCGGTAAGTGCCTTATAACAGTATAACTTATACAGGAAGGGGAATATGTTTTATTAGTGTAGTTTTCATAGTTGAAGCACTGTTTTCCAAATGCACTGTTTTACCTGCAAAGCACATACAAATATAGTTTATAACAACTATATTACTGTACAGCAACATATAATAACTAATATCTATTAATATGACTATTGGATTTTAAAATTAATGATTCCTTTTTTTTAACATGGCTCTGAAGGACACAAAATTGCTATTTGGCTTAAGCCATCATTCGGGTGGCCGAGGCACAAAAAGAGATGAGTTGATTTACCAACCATCACAGCCAGGAACTGGCCCCTCATCTTCTGAAGGTGAGACCTACAACTAAGCACAGGAGTTTCTTCCTCCCCATTGCCTTCCACAAGCATGAGTTCCTCAGCATTTCTGACACCTCTTTACTTACCCTATTGCAAGAAGCATAGTTCTTCCGCCATTTGTTGTGCAGCAGGCTGTACAAGCACATCCTTCCCTCCTAACATCTGGTCTGGATAGATACCCCAGGGACCATGAGGAGTTGCAGAGTGGGTTTTTTTTTTTCCTCTCCTTCTTTCCCTCTTTTTTTTCAGCTATTACATAATAGTTGATTTTTGGCTGCTGTAGTTATCGCTGGTGAAATGTTTTAGTTCCCTAAGCAGTAATGATAATACTTCGAACCATATTGCAAATATTTATGTAATTTTTTTATACAAACCTGCTGTATGTGTACCTTTTTTAGTTACTGTGGTCATTGTTCTCAGTATATCATAACTCTACAGCATAAGGTAGTTATGAAAAGATATCCCTCCTGTATATTTCATTCTCTTAAGAACCAGAAATCCCAGGATATATTTCGAAGGCAAGATTTTCTAAGACAGACAGGCTTTTATTTTAAGTATCTGTGTATTCAAGCAGAGATGATAATTCAAGAGGCACTCCAGTCCATTTCCATAAAACTCTTTTGATCTTTCTTTATCATATTTAAATTTGTTTTCATTGTGATCAGCTGCTTTTAACATATTTTGACAATTTAAAACGTACAATTACAGGTTAGAATCATTGTGGCCTCTGAGACAAATTCAGTTCTGAGGGAAGTCGGTGAAAATCAATGTAACAGTGATCATATGTGCCTGCAACATTTCTGAATTTTTACCTCCCAGCATCAGGGCCAGACACAAGTAACTGCTCTACTAACAGGCTGGGGGCTTTAGCCTACCTGTGGCAAAGCGGGAAGTGCACAGCAGTACAGCTCTCTGTGTACAGTGCAGTGACAGCCTCCCCTGGGAGGCACTGTGACTAGCAGGGTATTTCTTTCATAGGGTAAGTAGGTATTCCTCTCTCTCAGGCATCTGGATGAGCAGTGGTGAAACATGGAAGCTGAGGAGTAGCTGAAAAACAGCTACACACTACTGGATCACTATCATTTCTTAGACTGTTGAACAGGAACAGAAACCACCCTTTTCCACACTTGCACACGTTTTGTTATGTTCATTGCTCAGAGATGTATTGCAACTCATAGTTAATCTTTTCAATATCTCTTCGGTCCCCATGGAAACTTTGCATAGCAGAAAATAACGGTGCGATATGATACAAGTTGCTATATTTGCTAGTGCTGGCCAGCAGGTTAGTTCTATGCAGCCTCCCCATTTTTCTTCCTCTTGTCCCTCCTTTTCAACAGGAATATTAAATATGACAAACAATGCTGATTTCAAACTGAAGCTTTTAAAGGAAGCTTCTATGCAAATTGGTGTGTTTAAAAACAAATCTAACAGAAACTGTTCAATTAATCCAAGTATTTTAGTTTAGATTACTAAACCCAATCCATCTAAACTGATTCAGGGGACCTATCCAGAGGACCCACCCATTGCTACAGCCATAGTTTTGTAGAGGAACTCTGATCTTTCAGATGAGGCACCTCTAAGAGAGGCAGAATTTTTGGGATCAGAATGTGCTGTTATGTTTTCTATAAGCTTTTAACATTCACAGCATGCACAGTATTTTGGGGGTGTGATAACAGGGTGATGCAGATTGGAAAGACCTCATGTTACATCATCTTTGGTGATTGAAAGTAAAAATTCTTGAAATGGGTGGAGAAAGAATTGTTACAGTTCCCTGCCACCCTGAAATGATAAATGCTTGGAGAACTCCCAGAATGTTATCGAAGTGCCTAAAAAGTAAATATTTATTCTGCACACAAATCTTTTAGATCTGTCAGTAGATGAATTTGATTATTCTTGTGTTGGTTTCTATTATTCGACTGGGTATTTGTAGGCAGATGGCCTCTTGTAGTGTTAATAAAAACAACTTATGTAGAATGATTGGGCTGTGTAGTAATTGGGGAAATACTGAGGGATTAGGAAAGAGGATAGCCTGCCAAAACTTAGTTTCTGTTTATACACATTTAATTCCTTCTTATAGCAAATTAGGCTTTTCTTCTTCAGGCATGTTCAGTTACTCTGATCAAGTAAGGCTAGAGTTTGGGATACTGAGAAATTAAGGTTTGTAGGTCAAACTCATCTTCCTGTGATGTTTCACGGGTATAACAAAGAAAAGTGTATTTTTGAGTTTATTTTAATAGCTAACCCCCCTATACTTCTGAACCTGTGCCAGCAAATCTCTGAAATGCTATGAACTCCAGATGGTGCAAGAAAAGCTGGGAAGGGACTGAGCTGTGAATAGAGCTGACCAAAAGACAACTGAATTTCTGTCCCCTGACAATTTTTTTTCACTGTCTATTGTTCCCCCAATCTACCTTTTGCTTTGTACTGTAGCATCCATAGAACTTTTGTTTCTTTAAGATCTTCTTAATCGCAACTGTCACCCACTCTTATTTAGTAAAAATGTAACTAAGGAAAGTTTAACAAAGATTTAAAACAGTTAAAACTTTGTTTACAAAATCAGCACAAGTATTTGGTGAACTTTACCGAGATGCAATGTTTCAAACTTGTTGAGAATTTATGATATGAAAAAACTTCTGCTTTTTCAATAATGCCATCAGTGCTCCCCCTCTTCCTTCTCTTCCCTTGAAAGAAAAATATGACCAGCTTTCTCTGCTTTAGGTTTTTAGGCAACTCTTGAAATGAGGATGCAAAATTTAGCCTATAAGTATGAAGCATTTTGAAACAGCGTCATAGATGAGTGAGTTGCAGCAGGGGGAATAGAGAAACTTCCCCAAACCTACTGTGGCAAAGACTTCTATTATCCTAGAACTGGGAGGGAACTGAAAGTCAGATTTTTCCTTCCTGACCACAGATATTTGCAATGTGGCTGTCTACACCTGAGCTAATTCTCTGCACAGACTTAAAAATCAATGCAGAGAAGGAGGCACTTTTAGGATGCTGTCTGCCCAGCTGCTTGCATCAGATGAGCTGTGCTGTGCCAACCAAGTAGCCTTTTATCTCCGTGGACAGTTAAAGGAGCCTGCAGTGACTAGTTCAGACATAGTTGCCCCCACTGCTGGTACCTCTGCTTGGTCACCTGAATCCCACCCTAGCTGCCTGCTGTTTGATGGCAGTTCTGAATACCACAGCTCACTGACCGCAGTATATCGATACTTGTGCTGAAGCAGACGTAGCTCCCTGACCTAAGTGGTGTTCCTCCTCTTGGCTGTTGCTGCTGGGACAGAATGCATCCTGTGATGAAAGGAAAGCACGTACAATGCAGTTCAAAGTATCAAAACTGTTTGCTGAGCTGGCAGGAAATTTAATTTAGCACATGGGACTTAATGCTGCAAAGATTAAATGTTCTTATTCAGATGAGAATGAAAGCCTTGTGATTGCCTTATCAACTGAAACATGTGTAGGGCTTCCAGTCACCAGGCCATAAAAGCACTGATACACTTGTGCACATTACAAAGGTCTTCCTAGTCCTTCCTCTTGCTCTTCTGGAAATGGTTTAGCTAAGACAGGATGACGGACTGTACCACTGGCATAACCTCACCTAGTTTGCAGTTTACCGTATCACTGATACCAATTTAGCTCAACAGGGTCAAATGGGTGGGGTGCAGACAAGGGAATATCAGACCAGGGCAGGCTGGGAAGTTCCCTCTTTCTTACTTTTTAATTTGTTTTCCCATAAAAGTCTCCAGGCTTTCATCAAATGATTCTGCTATTTATAAGTCTGAATTAACTTTTGAAGAAAGAAACATCTATATTTTGATTCCTGATGAAGTGTTCTTTCCCACAAAAAGCATCAATGTCAGGGTCTAATCATGTAGATGCGCTACAGATTCCTATATGCTTACATCCCAGAGCCCTGAGCTGCAGATTGTTGGATGCTGGAGAAAACCTGCTGGAGAGACCCTAGGAAAGCATTACTACACGCTTAGCATGCTGTTATTCTCGTCTCCTTTTATTCCCTAGGCTTCTGCTATTGGCCACTGTCATTTACAGGATAGTGGGCTAACGGGAGATTTGATATCATCTGTCAGGTCTCACTTCCTGCATAACACGAGCACCTGCCGTGGTAGCAGAGCTGTCACTATTCACCTGGTTGAGTTCCAGTGTGGCCAGTCCTACCGAACTTCTTAAATCCCAAGCAACACAGCACCGAGGTGGCACAAAATGGTGCCTGGGCTAGCAAGGCTAGCTGGCTTGATGCTTAAATGCAGGGAATCAACTGGTGGACAGTTGGCTCAAGCAAGGCCAACACTACCAATGCTCATGAGACTGAAGAGCAGCAGAGTTGCCCCTTGGGCAGAAACAGAGCTCCCACTCACTGACGTCCTCTCAGGGTCCTGTGACAAGTGGTGTGGGTGTCTGTGCTCAGGTGCTCAAAATTCTCTTCCTGCCACTACCAAAGTGTGCTTATGTAGTAAGGATCTGCATAATGCTACTTCAGTAAAAACTCATAGAGGAAGATAATACGGGATATTCTTAACAGAATATTAATCAGAGAATATTAATAATATTTATAAGAGTATTAAGAATAGCCATGGAATTTCCAGTTTTCATAAGAGATCAAACCTTTTTCAGGGTGCTTTATGAAGTCAGCCTGGCATCATTTTCCTGGCGGGAAGTTAAAGCAGCTTTTGTAGGCAAAATATAGAAAGCTGAGTGCTCTGCATTATAGTTTAGAAGATCAATAGATCCCTTTGTTTAGGGATCCTGATGTTAAAAGAAACCTCTTGTTTATGTGCTGCCTTGGCCTATTAGCCTTGGTTGTTACCAATAGAAGTACTTTCAGAGCACTCTGAGTGATCAGAGTCTTGAACAACTTTCCATAACCAGCAAAAGCATTGGATAGGAAAAAATAGACAAGCAAAAAAGCCTCCTAAAGTCTGCCTTTCTGCAGGCAATGTGTCTTTGGGTATGAATTTCAGAGTGGGTAGAGAACACACTTCTGCTTGGCATGGAAATATATACTAAGTGGAAACTAAAAAAGAAAAAGATTCAGGAAATATTCTTAGCTTATCAGTTCTATGGGTGTATTAGCAACTTAGATGAGAATAGTTTTCATGATGAAAAGTTAACTGTGCATGCTTCTGAGCTGTTATTACAAAATAAGAGGAAGGGGGAAGTTTAATAACTAAAGTTTTGGGTTGGGCTTTTTTCTGTGCTTTTACATATCTTTTAACAGCTGTGGGCAGGGGAGCATGGAGCGGACATGTTTCTGTTCTCAAATGGAAAAAAATAACCTGCAGAAATTTTCATTGGACAACATTCAAAAACTAAGAGCATTTAAATTTTTCCCCAGGCAAAAGAGGCCATTTTATGAAAAGACAAATTGCAGGAACCACCCAAACAGACCCAAATTTTCAAGAATTTTTTTTCTAGGTTTGTGTTAACATAATCTTCATTTTCACACCCAACCTATTGGTGTAGTTAGAAAGCACTACATGTTTAACTTTAGATAATGAGGAAAATCAGTTAGTAAAACAATATTTTAGAGGAAGGTAACATTTTACACATGTGAATGTCTAAAGTTATGTTAATAAATGTTTGGGTTTAGCCTCCTACAGAAGAATATATTGCTTTTTCATAAATTCTGGACATGTGCAAATCCCATTGGAGATGACAACAGGTGCTAATTTGAAAGTCAAATAACTTTTCTAGAAACTTATATGTGGATTCTGCGGTACAGATTTTCTTTCTAGAATGTGCAAAATCAATGCTATCTGAGCTCCTTATGCATTTAAGCCCATAAAAATCCTTCCTCATGGACTCAGACCTTTAACATTCAAGTTCAAAGTCTGTTTTGCTCAAGAGTCCACATTGCTGCTATCTCCCCATCAGAGCTGATGTGGACTGGTGGGAAATGTTTAGCAAAAATTTAGCCTAGGCAATGCCAGAGAGGCTCATTCTTGCATTTTTGGGAAGTACTTCAAGACAGCAGTGTAGTAGAGCATTTAGTTTGTGTGTTACACTCCAAGGCCAGATGCAGCCACATTGTCTTCAACGAACTGCTTAAATGCTGCAAGTTAAATAGCTGTGAGTACTCTGCCAGGTCAGAGGCTGACAGTCAGGGCAGACAGTCAAACACCTGTCAACTGGAGGCTTTTTCCTACACAGTGGGACCCTCTGTCCCAGCTTTCTTTCTTTACCATCCTGTGTCATACCACCTCTTCAATTCCCAGAGCCCCCACGGAAAGCATCAAATCTCCTTAGCGACTGAATTAGCTATTTGTTTGCCTTGTAGGCAGACATGAAGGACTGTATAATGGGACAGTGCTGGTGTTTCCACAGTCCTCCTGGGAAGCTCTCCTTTGCATTATTTTGGTGCCATATAAGGGTCTTAATTTTTATAAAGATTACTTTTGGGTACTGGATTTCTTGCTAATTCTTGCTAATTTCAGCTGGCTGGGGCTGATGCCAGCTCTCTGCCTTGCCTGACCTTCTGTGAAGAGGAAGCAAGATGATCCTTTATTTTTTCACAACCAGTCTCCAGAGGAGAAATTCCCAATTCAATCTGCAGTGGTCTGCAATGCAATTCCCTCCTGACGCCCTCTTCCCTCCTCTCTTTGCTGTAAATTGCAAGGACTTCACCATTTAGCTGCAAGCCTCCCTTGGCATCCACCTGTACCTGTAGCAGATAGGCAATATTTTCACATAGCTCCCTCCAGACCTATGAGTTTGGCTATGGAAACTTTGAATGAGCTGACAAACTGCAGAGGATGGGTTCAGTTGTAAAAATTGCCCAAAGCAAGGAAGTCAGATGTGCAAGACAGACCAACAGCAGTGCCACAGTGTCAACACTAGTGAGTAATCTCCCTGTTGGAACTAAGCACAATGGTGACACTGCCCAGCAGTGACCCAGAAGACTAGGCCATTGCCTTTCTTGCAAATAAGTAATTTATTTCCCACCCTCTGTAAGAGAAAGGTCTTCTTTTCTTTAAGCTAATGAAATGACACTCTGTTTACTGAGTTCAGTTACATTTAAGCAACTTATGTGTATTATATCACAGCTGAGCTCCTTGGCATTTATGCAGTGGGAAAAAATTCAGATGAGTAAACTCATGTTTTATGACTCAGCAGACAGTCTCAGTTTCTGGCTCTCACACAATTTCTTTCTGCAACCTTGGGCAAGCTACTTAATCACTTACTGTGCCATCTGTAAAAAAATTCCCTTCTCTGTGTCTCCTATTTTATCCATCACTTCTTTATTGCAAATGTTACCCTACAGATTTGTATAGCACTTACCAACAAAGGAACTTTGCTCCTGGTAATCCCTAGGCACCACTGGAATTAAGAGTAAAGTAGTAATATCTGAGCAATCAAACCATGCCATTTCCTTATTTCAACCTACAGTCCTTTAACATGTCCTCTGTATGTCTTCCAAAAATTGCCAAACTAGAAACTAAAGCACTAATAAGAATGTATCTCCTGTCATGTAGTTTGGCTACAGGTTCCAGAAATAGGAAACTTTCAGTGCTGAAAGACTGAGCACAGATGCCGTGCCAGTGGGGAACAAGGCTGCAAAGGGAGAATTGGAGCCATGAGCTGCCTGGCAGTTACTGCAAAGAGTGAAATTCTATTTATTCACTGTAACATTCTCTGTCTCATTTTCTTCCTGCCAGAGTATTGTGCATAGGTGGCAGAACCCAGAAAACACACTTTCTTGCCTCCCCATGTGTGTCACGCTTAATTAGGGGACACTTTTTTTCCTACTGGATTTACACTTGAGGTTCTGCCTCCTATAAGACATTCCCAGGTACAGGTCAAGGAAGGGGAAGGTGAAATACTCCCTACAGAGTTGTCTTTGGAGCCTAGGAGAGGTTACAACACATGAGATACCATGAAGTACGTGCGTCATCAGTAAACACACTGCCATGTAAACAAAAAGTAGTTCTTCTGAAGTTCAGGCAAATCTGACAGTAGCCGTATTAGTAGGTTTTGAGAAGAAATAAATGCTGAAGAAGGGAATAAAACAGAGCAGACATATATATCTCTCTCCATCAACCTTCCTTCTCAATCAGTTTCAGGTGGGCCCAGTTTTGCCACTTTTAGGCAACTGGGTGGGACTGGTCTCTTTTGGCAGTACCCAAGGGCTTTATAAGTGTTTGCATGGCAGCCGCTCCCTGTTTTTTCTACTCTCACAAGCCTACAAGGAACATTTCTGTATTAAGACTCAGGAGATTCTTCAGTGCTGCAATGTCTCCTGCAGTGTGAAGTAGCTCTCAGAATCTCCCTATAGCCATCTGCTAAGGTATGTGGGATAATTCTGCTTGTGAGCTAGCCCAGGGTTTTGTAAAAGAGAGGAGAGGATAGCACAGTCTTTCCAGAGTCCTGCTCCAGTTGGAGGGAGACTTCTGTGGTCTGTTATGAAGTGCTGGATGTTTACATTTAGCTTTTCCTATCGGAAGAAATAGATTGGGCAAACAGCCAGCAAGCTATTTCTGGAAAACTACTTTCCTAATAATTAAAAGCACCTGGGCAGACTTTCCTTGTCCAAACAGCACTGTCTAGCCAGGCCAGGCCTTTAGGGTCAGAGATTCAGATGCTGAATGGCTTTAGCAGTGGCAGGAACGTAGGAATTCAAGGTGCTCCTTCTTTACCTTATGCATCTTGAACGTCCATTTGCAATCCAAGCTAAAGATGACAAAGGACTGAATGAAAGTCTGTGACTTCTAAAGTGTCAAAAGCTCCTCAAAAGCCAGACTTTCATTCTGGCTCTGCCAGGTGTTCAGAGATCATGAGATGAACTTAAAAATCATGTGTTCTTGCCCTTGCCACCCCCACCCCAACACCACTGCCTTCTGGGTTATGATCCTTCAGGGAGCTCTTGGATCATGTTTCCAGGCTTATTCCTGCAATCAGGAGGGATCCTGATATTTATCTCACCAAACCATATAGTAATAGTAAAGGTAAGATTGAGTTCTGGTGTGGAAAGAATATGCTTTCTAGAAGAGAAACATAATCAGTTTTATTCCCTAGATTAATTAAGTATGCTGGATATAGGAAATGAATTAATTGTGCAAATGCTCCATTATGATTCCCTCTGATAATTCCTAAGAAGCACAAGCACATCCTCCATTATCTCCTGCTTTCCTGAGCTGCAAGGATTAGAAATCTCTCAAAAGGATTTACCACCTTGAACCTACAAGACACCCACCTGCCTGGGACCCAGGCAAGGCTGGTCAAATAATTGTGGTAGATAGGCATGGCAAGTATTCTCATGACAATGATTTTTCCCCTGTATCAGTTGTTAAGTGTCCTTCTTAGAGTGCATTAGCCCAACAAACTCAGCAACTGAGTGAAGAGCTTAGTCCTAGTAGAAAGCCTCAGCACTCTGGTTTGTGGAAGATGACAGCATAGTCTGACAGAAAACCCATGCAATGTGTTTATGGCCACTTCTGCAGTGCTTGCAGCCACAGATTGACTCCTACCTCTACTTAGGCTAACGGTGCAAACAGTTTTCCCTGCTTTTCACTTGCTACTTTCATGTTCAGGTTCTGGACCATTTGATTTGTTCCTGATCAGCTGCTTGAAATCTTTATTTCCTTTCTTTGGTATCACCTGGAGGTGTATGAGTTTTGTGGAGAAACAAGGCAGTAATTTTCTGCCATGCCCTTGATATCTGTTTCCCCCTAGCCCTATTCTCTTCCTGTTTCCTCTCTCCCTGGACACTGTTATTTCTTGCCAAAAAGGAGTGTTTTAACAGTGACACAGTTAATTTGAGTAACTGTACTGCTGTAGAACCATGTATAGTATATACTTGAAAGGAGTTATGTACTTAATTTCTCAACTAGCAACAGAGGTGACAGGTACAGCTCCTTAGCCCATCACTTACGGGGGCTAAAAGAGAGAACAAATCCACATCACCTCTGGCAAAGCATATCGTCTGTAGAGCCATTGCCCTTCTGTACTAGCTTGCTTTGGAGTTACCCTGCTCTGCAACAATTAGCAAGGAGGACAAGTCTAGAAAATAACAAATGATTGCTTGTTTTCATATCCTGCAAAGCTGCTGCAACAGCATCTATCTGTGTAGATGCACTTTGGGAAGTTCAGGATCTTTATGAAAATGGAAGTTTTCCATTTTAAGAGAACAGATTATTCGCCCAACCTTTTTAAGCTGTCAACTGTAAAATTAACTTGGACTATTGCTGGTGAGTACCTATTGATAAGCTGTCAACTGTAAAATTAACTTGGACTATTGCTGGTGAGTACCTATTGAAGCAGGTTGAATCTAATCCATCAGTTTTTAAAAGGATCTATACCTCCCACAGGGTTTATTGTTAGTTGTTGCTGTGGCTTCATTGCCTTTTGGACCCTTGTTTTCCTGGGGAGCAGAAGTACTGTTCAGAACAGCCTGTTGTTTAACTGAAGAATTGCAGGTGGAATCATAGCACACAGAAACTATTAACCCAAAGAGCAATCTGCTGGTGTATCACTTTTGTTCTTATGCAAGTGCACAGTATTAGAACATGGGGGAACAGCAATAGCAATAATTCATTATTTATTTGTAGCTTATTATTTCACTTACTAGAGTTTAGTGAGTGTAAGAGCTTTTCCCAGTAGTACCAGAAAGCTATATAGCACTGACTGTTCAAGTAGTAGATAGCAGGGAGTTTTTTAAAAATAGATATTTTAAAAAATGTTAGCGAAAAACAGAACCTGGGATTTTTGAAAAGGACGTAAGCAAGCTAGGCACTCAGCTCTCATTGAGAGTTGAAAGGCCAGCATAAGAATTTGGCCCGCTAAGCCTCCGCATGGCTTAAAGGATGGTTAGGGCTGTGGTGCCACAGTAAATAGCAGGTTGTTGCCAAAACATCATTTCCAGTCAGACAGGACAAGTAAATGAACAAAGATCAGAGCACATCACCAGGCATTAGAATTGCAAGTGCAGGGATGCAAATTCAGAGCCAGGGAGTTCAGCCATGCTAGCTGGGATGTGAACTGATAATTTTTTTGATGTCACCTTTTGTTTTCTTCCCAGGCAGATGTGTTCCTAACCTTCTTGCCATCTTGCTTTTCAAGCTCAATTGCTAGGTGTTACTGCCAGGATGCTTGAAACCATCCCAATTCAACCACAGTTGTCTGAGCACAGTAAATAGGATCTGATATCCACCAAGAGGAGTTTTAGGATATCTTGCTGATCTTGGTCTCTCAGTGCTGGATACCAACACTCCAGGGATTCAGCCTCATCTCTTCCTTGCTTTTTGCCTTTTTGCTTCCTGACATTTTTTGCATACCTTTGTAAAAAGCAAGAGATGTTTAGCTTAAAGCAGGTATTTGTGCAGGAGAATACTGGTTGTATGTAAAACAGGCCAGTTGTGCTCCAGCCAGTAGTTTTATTGCTCAAATAATTGCTTCTCCCACTTTATTACAGTATTGCCAAATGTTGATTGCTATGAAAATAGTACATGCTTCAGTACCATGCGTGAAATGAGTACAAGATGTGTCTACATCACTTTTAGGGGCCATCTCTGCAATGGAGCAAGAGTTAAATGACCCTGAAGTCTCTAATTACTCTCCTAGGATGTCCATAAATGGTCCTTTTCTGATATAGTTGATATGCATCATGCTTGGAAGACACCTGCAATTTTGCATCATTTCTCCACATTGTTATTTGTATTTCTTGGGGGGATAAGCAAAAGACATTATAAAAGCCCAGCATTCAAACTGTGCCCACCCCCCAATTTGTAATGTCAGAAGAAAGGGAAAAGGAGGCTCAGTCATTTTGTCAAAGATTTCAACACGTTTCATTTTTAACCTTTTAATTTGTTCCTTCTTGGATATCTGTCACTTTGGGATTTGGGTGGTCATCTGTGACTCTAGAGATGACAATCCTCTGATGTGGAAATCTTGGTGCTGTTAAAGTATCAGTGGTTTTGCAAGTGGTGTCACAGAACCATGGTTTTGCTGACAAGTTTCTTAAGGTTTCAGTTCTTAGAGGTGGCAGGATGTGTTGTAGGAGATCATGGCAGATGGGACTTCTGGACAGCATAAGCTGTCCAGCCACTCCCTTTTCTACTGCCCTTTACAGAGGTCCCCAGTCATATACACACCTGCTAGTTTACACTGGACAGGTGATTTCACTCATTCAGTAGAGCAGACTCAGCTATTGTACTGTTTTGTAGTAAAAGTTTGGAAATTAGCTTGGTGTTACTCCATTTGGATTATGTGATGTCATTTTGGGGACTTTAATAGTAATTGAAAGTGATTCCACTGAAGTTTTATATGCTGAAAAACATCTATGCATTTCTTTAGTGAGCAGGGAGACGAACAAAAAAATTGGCAGGTGGAGAAGGGGAAATCTTTCTGCCAGCTACGCAGGCTGCCAGCTTCTTCTGGTATTTCCCAGAATCCTGCCAGTCACTGCTTCCTCTTGTTCTGTGTGCTACTTCAGACCTCTCTTTCCTCTGTGGGGCACTGAGCTCTGGCTGTGCCCTTTGGCAATCCTGACAGAGACTGCCTATCATGAACATGGCTTTCTTCCTGCCCTTTCTACAGGTTTGAGTAAAACTCTGATGTATACTTATTGTGCTAGAGCCCTTTGCAACCCATGACATTACTTCTGGCTGAAGCCTAGTGATTACATGGGGCCTTGCATTTGTGAGACAAGCTATAGGACCATGACCTCTTCCTGCTCCCACTGAAACAGAGTCCATTTGTTGCTGTGTAGAAGATGACCTGTTTAAAAAGCTGGTGTCTATTTGAACTTCAGTCAGTTACAAAAATGTTCTATTGTGTTGGAAATAGCTCAGGTGCTGCAGATGCTCTGGAGTGTGCTAGTCTGTGGGGTTTTAATGCATATTTCCCCTTCAATTATTATGTAAAAGATATCCTCCCACCCACCTGCCTTCCTACACAGAGGAAACTGGCTACTGAATGGGTATAATAGATTGAAGCTGTTACCCACCTCCAAAAGTTGTTTTCAGTTGCTGCACTTTGAAGTTTTGTTGAAAGTTGGGTAAAAAAAACCCACAAAAGCTTGTTTTCAATTTGTTCTCTTTGCTAGGCCCCACCACAACAACAAAAACTGTCTTTCTGCTCCCCCTCAGTCAAAATAAAACCATCCCAAACCTGGCCTAACCAGAACTCAAGTTAACTTTCTTCTCATTGTAAAAAGTGACATGTTGTCTTTGAGTATCCTGTCTGCTCATGTTTTACCCTCCATCTGAAAGATGGCTCTGCCAGCAGCTCAATACACCTTTAATTCCTTGTGAGGAACATGAGAAAAATAAAAAAAAGTACTGTTTAGGAGTTAAAATAGTACACAACAGTCACCAGCCAGTAACTCTTGCAGCTACAGGCTGTGGAGAGCTTGTACCAGCAGAAACCAGGTTAAAGCCACATCCAACATCTGAGACCTTTCTGCATCACTTCTAATGGCAGGACCATCCCCAGGTGCAGTATTTAGCCACTTTCTGCTTTTCCACCAAAGCTGCTGCTGAGGCTATTTTAGTGTTTGCTGTAAATTCTTCAATTTCTGCCTGCAGATTGACACCCCAGGAAGGTACTCAGAACCCATGAAGACATTAGTCTCAATAACCTTCCCATGAGTGTAACATCTTTCCCATGGATTGCTCTGCTTTCAAGGAGGATTTCTAATTTAATGTCCAGTATTTATCATGTCCCTGATGAGCTCAGGCAAAGAGACTGAATTGCGTGCTGTGATCTTCCATTTGAACTAAGAACATATGAACCAAAATATGTTTGTACCAATTTATGTTCTTTTTTGTTACCGCTTTTGTGTATATGTAAAAAAAAAAAAAAAAAAAATCCCTTCTACTATCAAGACCTTTAGTCAATCTTTTTAATTTCAAGGTTATTTTAAAAGTAGTAGAACTGCATTTGTTCCTGGGACAACATGTGTTCATGTACAATTTAGTTTATTCTCCCCTTATTCCTCAGTTGCAATGTAAAAGGGACTTGTAGTCCTGCTTTGTGAGTTGTTCCCAAGGGACTCATCTCTAAGTTAAGTGGTACATGGAAGCCTGAAGGACCCTTCTGGGGTCAGAAGAAGTGGTGTAAATAAGAGCCAGAGCAATGTCAACCAGAAAGAGCACTTTGGGCTTAGATAGCTTCAGGGCACTGAGCAGTGATGGACAGGACAGAAGTCCATTTGTCATTCTGTGTGAGTCACCTAGGTTCCATCTTGTCTGAATCTGAGGACTTGCAATGGCAAGCAAAAACAGACAGCACTTTTTGGACCTCAGTCTCAAATCATAACACAAAGTGCTTCCTCTCTTATGAATGATAGTAGTAACATATACTTTCCTTGCCATTTTACCTGTCTTGTACTGAAATAGCAACCTGATGCTAGCAGACTTGTTTCTTGCTGTATGCTTATACAGGTCTTTGTACAGTGAGGCTCTGTTTTGGACATTGCTACTGTAAGCAGCTAAGAAATGTCCTACTTGGTCAGACCAGTGATGAATCCATCCAACCCAGTATCCTGTCTCCAGCAGTGGCATTAGGAGATTCTGTTTAGGAAGAGCAAACAAACCTGACTATTGGAGGTCCATTCCCAGCATCCACAGTCATTGATTAGGGGTGTTATAGACTCATCTCTGCCTTTTCCCTGTTTATGGACATGTTGTCTGTGAATTTGTCTACCTTCTTTTTGGAACTGCTCATACTGTTTGCCTTTAAAACCTGCTGTGACTACATATTCCACAAGTTCATTGCCTGCTATGTAAGAAAGCGCTTTATTGTATCTGTTAAACAAATCTCTTATTAGTATTAGTGATCCCTAGTTCTAGGTGGGATTTAGTGAACAAGTTTTTCATTCATCTTATTTCCAGGTAGCTTTCTCCTCTCTTAATTGAAAAGTCTCAGCTTTTTAAGTCTCCCCTGGTAAGACAACTGCACCATCATCCACATCATTTTAACTGCCCTTCTTAGTACCTTCCCTCAGTCCATTATGTCCTCCTTGCAATGCGGAGAGCAGTGGCATGCATTAGTCAGGATGTGGGTGCACCTGGGTTTTACGCATTGGCAAAATGATGCTCTCTGCATTGTTCTCAACACCCTTCCTGATGATGCTCAACAATTTGATGCCTCTTTTGGCTGACGCTGCACACTGAGCTGATGAATGAAACTGTGAATAACTGATGAGAATACACTATTGTGATCAAGGCTGGCTGTGGTATGCAGTTAAATATAGCCATTCTGATTTTCTTTTTTTTTAGAAACCATACTTAATTGCCAGTCTCAGTGAAAGACAAATATTATCAGCCAGGGCAAATGCTCCAAATTGGACAGCTTTGAGTCACTATATTTTTGCAATCTCCCCTTTCTCTCTGCCCAGAACATTAGTAGTATACCTTACTTTATAAACTAGAGCACCCATAAGTAATATGCCTGCACTTACTTCCTGGATTTGTGTGCAAGAGCCCAAGGCGACTTTTAAACTTAGGTCGCATGTTCAAAAACTTGATTATAAGGATGTGGAAACACTTCTTTCTGACGCTTCCTTTCAAAGAGGTCTTATGACTCAGATTAGCTTCCAGATGAAAGTATACTAGAAGCTTTAGCCCAGGAGCAACACCTACCCAGTTTTATAATCCTGTCACACATATAGCTTTAATAAAAGCCTGTAGAATAAACAAAACTTACGTATAGAAACAATTAGGCAACAGCAGTTGTAATTCAAGGAATTTCCAGCAGATTAGTAACAAGCTGTGAAGAGCCTGTGGCCTGAAATGCAACCTTGAGCCTCTAATTCCTAGGAAATTATTTGTGTTGGGATGGTTATTGCTGCTGAACAATTAACACCTGGAAGACTGTAAAAAATTTAGCTTTTAATTTCTCTTTTCCATTTTTAGCATGTGAAGTCTGATTCTGGCATGAATCACAGCTCTTTGCCATCCAGCTCTTCCCCGAGGTCTGCATGGCTAGCAGTCAACCAGAGCATGCTATAAAGAGCAGAGGCATTGATCCAAGGAAGCAATGAGGTACACGTGTGATTCTTTCTCTACATAGCTCTCAAAATCTAATCAGAAAAGCTTTTTTGGAACATTCCTCCCAGGAGGAGACAAACATTTCATCAGAATCTCTACATACAAAAAAAAGTTTGATTGCTACCAGTTGTTTTTTTTTCAATGAAGCAAATTGAAATCACACTTCTGTTTTACGTTACAAAATAATTACACTTTTTAGTGCCCTATGTTTCTTGGCACTTTTTTTTTCTTTTGTGGCCATCTTCTTCAGCATATCTGAGCCTATTCAAATGTCTATGAATTTTGGTAGCTCACTTCTTCAGTGCAGACAGAGCTATGTCCCTGATTGCGTACTTCCTGCACCCAAGAAATACCTCTGGAAAGGAGTCAGTCCTTTCCTTGAGGTCTGGTAAGTCAGTCAGAGATGTACCCTAAAACAGTAACAAACCTCCTATGCTCTCTTTGTGCCCGTTTAACCTACTATGTATAAATCCTACTGATGACTGGCACTAGTTATGGTTATAATTAAAGATACGCATTAAAGTAATTTTATACTACAGTCCTAGAAATACTCTGCTTAGATATCTCTACAAGCAAATTTAATGCAGTCCTCTACTATTTTGGATTCTTCAGAAATGAGACTGTCTCCCAGAACTTCGTAGGCCTCCTGCTTCAGGTACTTGACAAACGAGTAGTTGTGAGGACTCAGCCACGAGTGTTACATGAGAAAGTAATTAATCACAGATTCCATGTAGCTTGTATGTGAAAAGCCCCACCAGCTATACAGGATCCAGACAGACATGGTGTGGTGAAAGTTTAGCTTCCTGTAATAGTGATGTAGCTGCCCAGTAGCTCTCTGGAGCAAGGAATTAACACAGCCTAAGAAATACAATGCCCCTTGCTTCTAAGTTGGGTTATGTGGCCTATTAAGGAAAGAAGAATGAGTGAACTTGAGACTCCAGGGACATGTAGAGTCTGGGGATGGCAACATCAGCTTGAAGATACTTACACATTTGAACAGGTCAGAATCCCACTTCTTGCTGTCTCTTTTTTAATTTCCTCGCTCAGGGCTGAGCTGCCATTACTGCTTAAATCAGTGGAGAGATTCCCACTGAATTTCAGGGGTAACTGGATTAGTTACTACATTGTCGTAGTGGAAAGGCATGCAATTAAAAAAGCCATGTTGTTCTCACTGAATTGGAGCCAAGGATGACCAAGTATGATTGCTCAAGATCAGCTGTGCAGCGTAACCCTGACCTGCCACCATGAAGGTAGTTGGCTGCAGTGTAGATGAAAGTGAAACCCGGCCTAGCCAGAAGCTGCAGTTTGGCAACTTAGATCCATTGGGCCTCTGCCCAGGCACGGGGAGCTACAACAAGGAATATCTTTTGAGAGTCAGAGCCGTAATTTCCAAATAGTAGCGTTTGATCTGCAGAAGTTATCTCAGTGTAACAACTTCACTGCAGCCGGTAAGACTTCTGGCAGGTGTGTGGTTTACCAGGAGGAGTCTTAAGCTGGAAAACAATTCTCAGGTGCTTTGCACTGAATGGGAAGTGTAGAAAAGGTGGTGGTATTAATGGTTTTTTGTATAGTGTTTACTTCCTTGTTTGAATGCACCCTAACAATTTTAAAGTGCTTTTCTGAAGTAATTATCTATTTCCTACAAATCTTATTGATACGAAGGGATGCCCCCATGCTGTTTATCTAGCTCCAACTGTACGTCTCAGCCTCCCAAACAGTAAGGTATGCACATGCCCTTATTCTTGTGAGTCTTCCCATGAACTCCTGTGGAAATAGTTGCTTCCATAATGCTATGCATATGTTTTGAGGGCTCAGGAAAGACAGGGAAATTACAAACATGTGAGCTCAAAACTTTTGAGAAAATAAAGACTGTCAGTGTTTCCATAATTAAAGATATGCTATGTAAACTGACCCTGACTCTCCTTTTCCCTTACCCAAGATGAATGAAATGTGAAACAGTGCATTAAGCCTGGGAAGTAAGTTGACGTTATAAAAGTGATTGCATTTGATGATGTCATGTCCTTTTTGATGACACGGATAAAACATGTCCACACCAGTGCCTGGAGAGGGACAGGACTTTTGGGGGGGACTGCCTGGGGTTGATGAATGGTGCAATAAGCAGAGCCATTCACTGCGGCAAAACCACGATCCCCTCCTCCGGGCTCGGCAGTCCCTTACACCCGCCCAGGGCCCCGGGGGGCCATGTGGGGACGCCGCCGCCGCCGCAGCGCTCCCCTCCCGCCGGCACAGGGGAAGGCGGTAGAGGCCCCCCCCGCGGCCG